>NC_051160.1:116303652-116668137 GCF_013339745.2 Dermacentor silvarum | reverse complement strand
GTTTCCTGAAGGCTCAGTCCTGGGTCCACTTCTCTTTTAATCTATAATAACGATCTTCGGAACTGCGTTCTTTCTTCTTCAATAAAACTATTCGCGGATGACTGTGTTATTTACCGTGAAATTACTAATCCTTCTGATTCCCAAGAACTGCAGGACGATCTTAACCGCATAACCGAGTGGTGTTCTAATTGGTGTATGCAACTAAATTCAAATAAATGCAAGGCCATGCGCATATCTCGTAACACTGCCATTCACACGTACTTTATTAATGGTGCACCAGTGACGTCAGTTACCTCTTACAAGTATCTCGGCCTTCACATATCAAATACCTTTCTTGGCATTCGCATATTGACTATGTTACTAATAACGCGAACCGCATGCTTGGTTAATTGCGCCGTAATTTTAGCTCTGCCCCTTCCTCCTTGAAACTAACTTTATACAAAACTTTAGTTCGCTCCAAATTGGAGTATGCTTCAGCCATCTGGGATCCGACTCAGTCCTCATTAGTTTCCACTCTAGAGAGTATTCAAAACCGCAGTGCACGCTTTATCTTGTCTAATTACTCTCGCTATGAAAGTGTCTCCTCAATGAAACTAACTCTTAACTTACCTGATCTTTCGTCACGCCTCAAATATTCCCGTATCTCCCTTTTTCACAAAGTTTTTCATTTGAACCCCCTTTTAAAAGAAACCCTTCTTGCCCCTACGTCTTATATTTCGTCCCGCACTGACCACAGCCTCAAAGTCGGGGGGGGGGGGGGGGTGCCTTTGTGCCGCACGAACCGGTACAGTGACTCATTCATCCCTAGGACAAGCATGGACTGGAATCGCCTTTCCGCATCAGTCGCACTCATCACCGACCCTACCAACTTGAACACCGCTGTTCTGAATGCCATTTGTTAATATTTTTTGTTTGTATATTTACTGCATCATTTGTTTTTTGACTCCACTCCTTTCTGTAACGCCTTCGGGCCTTGAAAGTATGTAAAAAAAAACTGTATCTTGCATCTTACATACACGACACTTGATATGATGTATCGAAAACACAGATACTGATACACGTCTAGCCGAATGTATCATGATATACATACAATATACCCAAAGAGTACCTCAAGCTGTAGTACCTAACATACATGTATCTTCGATACTGACCAGTCCTAACACATACCTAGTGGCGCATACACAGCGGTCGTTATTGTCTTTTTGGGTCCAGATCCAACGGCGAATACCCAGTGGTCAAAGTTGTCTATTACGGCACAGACCGAATGGCAGAGACCTTGTGGAGCAGAGCCAGTGGACCAAGTCGTGGCATGAAAGGTTAGGTACACATCGCAATGTGGGCAGAGTTCCCAAAGAGTGTAATCCTAATAAAGTTTACCGTATTGGACTGAACTCCACACATAAGTGATAGCTGTCCTATGAAAGTTATGTAAAAGCTGGTTGTATACATTACAGAGTAAATTACAAAAAAATAAAAAATTCGTCGGCTCTTTCGTTCCGTGAAGATGGTTAACCAGCGAAACTTAAAGGTACGCCCCCGGTGTTTATCACTGGGTTAATTCAGCGGGTTTATTAAAGTATTTCGCGATTATAAGGTAACGCACATTGGGCTGCGACGGAGAGAACGACGTCGTTGTCGTTGTCGCTTGTATTCGATGTCTCGAGTTTCCTCGGCGGCGGGGTTAGCAGCATTCGCCCGCCATTGGCGCTTGTGAGTCTTCGAAATTAAATTGCTTCAAAATGAAATGTGTCCGTCACGTAAGACAATGAATTGCTCATACCCTCTTAAGCAATGGCTCATACCCCGGTAAACACGGCGTCCCCATTCGACGACAAAAGAGACGTGAAATTCTACGCTGGAATGATGGGCGGCAACGCAGCTAGCTGTGAGAGACGACGACGACGAATGCGGGAGTAGTTGCACGAGCTAGCTGCGGAAGAAGACGACAACGCGCTAGCCAATGCTGATGATGATAGTTTTCTGTGGATAGGTGACTAACAGACGTTTTTTTTTGTTTCGCCTAGCCAAATAAAGCTTCGCTTTAAGTATTACGTGAATATACTAAAGTTCGCCATGTAACTATTGCCTCCCGAATGTAAGCCACATGAAATCAGGTTCATTATATGCGAATGCAAGTTAACAAAATAATGTGACGTAAAATTCCCCACTTTAGGCCCTCTCTCACGCGTAAGTTAGAAACTTAAATGTACAATGTGATACCTGTAGCTCTTGCCTTTCTTTGTGCATACCTTTTAAATGTAAGATTTCAATACTTTTGTAAAGCAAGTTTTGTCAGTTTTATGTAATGTTTCGTGGTTGAAATAATGGCGAGCCGTCAGCGTCTCGACGACGACAGCGATGTTGCGCCTCGGCTGCTGCGCACGTTCGAGCTGAGCGCGAGAGTAGAACGGCGACAAGATGGCAAGAACGGCCGCAAGAGCAACAGCGTCTGTGATAGCGCATAAATAAATGTGGGCAACCAAACGCCATCACGTCTTCCCACAAGTGGTGACCCTGGACTTCCGACGCCAACGCGCCACCTGCTCGTTCCTTCGCCAACGCACCGAGTGTCCACGGTAAACACCTTCAGCCTCGTTCATTCCGGCTGATCATGGACACCACACCCAACAGCGACGTCACACCGAATCCCACGGTACCCGAACCTGTCGTCGCTACTCTCAAGCTACCGGAGTTTTGGCAGTCGGACTCGGAACTCTGGTTTCTGAGCGTCGAGCCTCTCTTCCGACGACATCGAGTAACATCGCAAACAGCAAGGTACGCATACGTCATCGGTGCTTTACCACCTGCTGTCATCGCCATCGTAAGGAACATTCTGCGCTCTCCGCCTCCTAACACACTCTACGACACTCTTAAAAGAGAGCTTATGCGCCGGACAACCGAGTCGGAACAGCGTACGCTGCAACAGCTACTCACCGCGGAGGAGCTCGGTGACCGAAAGCCCACGCAGCTTCTGCGTCGCATGCGGCATCTGATTGGGGACCAGTCTGCCGCATTGGACGCATCCATTCTACGGGGGGCTCTTCCTACAGCGACTGCCACAGCAGGTGCGGATGATCTTGAGCCTGTCCTCCGCAGAAACCCTCGAATCACTGGCACAGGTGGCCGACAAAATTATGGATGTCGGCACCCTGGCCATATATGGAATCGAGAGACAACGTGACTCTTACTTCTTTGCGCCGGGCCGCGACGACCGCTTGGACCGTCTCCTTCAAGCTAACGAGGAGCTCAACCGCAAAGTGGACCAGCTGGCCGCTGAACTCAGCTCGCTCAGAGCAGCCCACCGAGGCAGTGCGTCACGACAGCAACACCTCTACCGGACCTCCTCGCCCGTATGTTCCAGAGCCATTTCGCCGCAGCATCTTCAACGCCTTGCATTCCTTGTCGCAGCCCGGGATACGTGCGACTCAACGCCTCGTCACAGAGCGATATCTATGGCCACGAATGAACATCGACGTCCGTCGCTGGACACGTGCTTGCCTCAAATGCCAGCAAACCAAAGACCAGCGTAACACAGTGATCCCACTGGGTACCTTTACGCCTCCTGACTCGTGGTTCAGTGACGTGCGCCTGGACCTCGTAGGCCCTTTGCCCCCATCGAACAACGGCCGGTATATGTTAACGAGCGTTGACCGGTTCACGCGGTGGCCTGAGGCACTACCACTCACTGACATCACGGCAGAGCCAGTTGCCCGCGGACTCATCACCGTGTGGATAAGCCGTTACGGAGTTCCCAAGACCATCACAACAGATAGAGGTCGTCAATTTGACTCTGCGCTCTTCCGCACCTTGTCCCGGATGCTTGGTGTCAACCACATCAAGACGACGGCCTACCACCCGATATCGAACGGCATGGTTGAGGGATTTCACCGCCAACTCAAAGCCTCGCTCATGGCCTCACGATCACTGATACCCTGGACGGAGCGACTACCACTCGTCCTCCTCGCCCTTCGTAGCACGATACGTACGGACGCGTCCTGCTCCTCAGCTGAGCTCGTTTTTGGCACGACCTTAAGGCTTCCTGGCCAGTTTTTCGAGGCGTCACCTATACCACCACTGGACGTTGCCGATTATGCCAGCCGCCTCGGGAATGCCATGAGAGACGTATCTCCTATTCTGCCGCGTCAACACTCACGCCCACCTTTCACCAGTCGTGCTCTCTCCCCCCCCCTCGCTATAGGGGGGGGGGGGCCCTGTGGCTAGCCGTCAGCGTCTCGACGACGACGACGATGTTGCGCCTCGGCTGCTCCGCACGTTCGAGCTGAGCGCGAGAGTATAACGGCGAGAAGACGGCAAGAACGGCGGCAAGAGCAACAGCGTCTCTGACAGTGCGTAAATAAATGGGCAACCAAACGCCATCACGTCTTCCCACAAGTGACGCTGACGGCTCGCTATAAAATAAACATTTTACTGCCGAATACACTGGAATACTTATTTAAACTTAACATTTTTTTCAAATAATTTATTCTGATGCTGTCTCATGCGAGTGCTCCTGAGTTTTCAATGTGCTTAAATAGGGTCAGCCCGAGCTCAAATTTCCTGCTATAAGCAGTGGGCCAGCCGTTCGCATCGCCGAACGCAAAAATAGGAAATTGTGGCATCGACGGAAACCCGATAGTGTCAGTTATCCTTACTATTCCGATAAAAAGCAGGAGGCGCTAATTCGAATCGATCGCTGGTGCGCACACAAAACGTGAATGTTTAAAATATATTCGTTGTTAGTAATATGGTCATCACTATGCCAGACTAAAGCGTGGCTTATTGTTCTCTTTGGTCCACCTGTAACGCACCCGGGCGATACCGTCGGCGTGTATTGGCTGTCAGTAGGTCGGGAATGGTGGTCAGTCGGGCTGGAACATGCTAGATGGTCAGATTGAACAGGTTTGACGACATGAGAGATCCGTATGATTATCCGTGTCGTGCGTGGAATTGCGTCTATGTTTGACTGTCCGGGCCCAAGACGCGGATTTCTTTGTCGTACAGAAATTCTCGGTCCTAGCACACCATGGGGTTTCCACGGTTTGTACTTGCAAGTTTATCAAGCAGATTGCTATCACGTCTAACTAGAGGCGGATGCAGAGGGGTCTTTGGGAGCACCCCCGCCCCCCTCATGGTTACCGAGACATGCCAGCACGTCTGCGCTGGCAAAATGAAGCCGTGATGGCGCCAGATGCAAACAAAAATGCGTTCAGGAATCGTTAGTTGTGCGGCAGGGTACATGCCACAAGCCCAGTGAAATGCATTGCTTGTGCAGTCCTAATTGTTGCACTATATAAGCTTTGACTCCGTCAAATGTCGTACATTCTAGCACCGCAAGTCTGTGTAGCCTAATTATTTTGTCTATCACTACGAGGATGTCACATCTGCAGCAACGAGAAGGACACGGATGGCCTTGGGGCCAAACGAAGCTCTGCTACGTAGGCGTCTCTCCAGTGCCCTAAATAGAACGGCGGCAGGTGCAGCACACGCTTGCACGAGGAGGAGTCGTCACGACACCGGATGAAGCTGGTTAATAAATGCGCACACGATGCTCACTAATGCCACTCTGCCCTTACGCTGCGAACATCGAAAGCTATTGCAGTTACGATGTCCACCGTACCGGTAAACGATGGCCTGGATTTCTGGACGGTGTGGTGGAAGGAAGGTAGCCATACATGGCAACTTCCGGCCGTTTGCAGGTGAGCGCTCAATGCTTTAGTAGGAGGACTTTGAGAGGCAAATAACTTTAACAAGGATACACTGCCGTCACCGCAGCGTTCATAAATGCGCAATTTTCACATTTAAAAGTAAAAATCGTTGTTGTTATTCTGATCACGGTGACAAACTTGCTAATTTCAATTCCTCTTTTTTTTCTTCAAAGTTGTCTTTCCCGTCTCGTAACAGCTGTGTTCCGAGAATAATTAGGCGATAAAAATTTGTTTGGCCACTGCCGCGTCAGGCATCATTTCACAGGCATCTTGCGCTAAACCTTTCCTCAGCGACACCAGCACCAGAACGCACAGCCTAGCGAGCGCCAGAGAAGCAAAAACCGAAGCACGCTATAAACATTCGCCGTGGTGTCCCCGATCGCTTATTACCAGGCATGAGTGCCCGAGATGTTAGAAGGTCCAAGTGCCCACGTAGTTCATGAGTCTACGGACTTGCGATCGAAATTAGAAGCGAGAACATTCCCGATTTCCAGCTCCGCAAAGCACTGTTCGTGACAGTCGGAGGAAAGATGTAGCGTGGGTTCTCGTTGTTCCTAATGTGGCCTCTTTTTTTAGGGGCGAAGCTCGTTATAGCGGCACCCGTTCGTCCCCGTCGTCGTAGTAGTAGTGTGTAACCAGTCTGAGAAAAATGAGAAAAAAAAATTCCGAAGTTGTGTCCGTAGCGCGGAATCGAACCAGGGACCCCTCGCTTCCGAGCGCGCGGCGTTAGCCCACTACGCCACGAAGCGCACATGGACACACGCACCACGATGGCATTAAATTCCCAACATTAACGAAAGGCCGCGTTTCTAGCGCGTTTCTAACGCGTTTGTGCTAGCGCGTTACGGCCCGTGTAAGAAGCTGGTGTAAGACGCTGTGGCCTCTCCGCCTTACCTTCAACGCGTTTCGAACGCGCTGCCCAAGGCGGTGGCAAGTCAAGTTCAAGTCGAGGAGCGTTTATGAATACGGGGGGTATACTCTCTCAGCAGTCATGTGATGGCGTCGCCAAACGCGGTGCACGTTCCGGCATGTGTAAATGGCTGCGTAAGACGCTGTGGCCGCTCCCCCTTACTAGAGAGCACTGCACGTTTCTAACGCGTTTGTGCTAGCGTCCCCTTAAGCGGGAGATCCGATGATTCCCTCCGGAGCTTCGCCCACTCATCATCATTCACCCCGTGGATATGCTGTGATTTTTTTTTTCGCATTCCTAGCGGCCGGTGTCAGCGACGCTGGGGGGGATAAATGAGAGCGTCTTAGCGCTCTCTGGCTTGTGCAAGGTGCATATGCGTTTTGCTTATTGTTCGCTCCACTGGGAAGATGTACGCTTTTTTGTATACAGTTCTGCGTGTTGCCGATGCTGCTGCATGTCCAAGTTTATACAGCTGATAAAGCTAATATCATTACTCCGTATAGCTCTCTACAAGTTTGCTATCGCAATTGATGCTTCGCCTTTCAGGTGAAACTGCGACAACTTTTTTTGTACTTCTTTGAACGGTCCTGTTACATTCACTAGCAGCGGTCATGTCGGTGAACTGCAGCAATAAGCACATGCGTATTTAATATATTACATGCAGAAGCATGCGTGCGTTGGGATCTATATGGGCACTTGTGGCAATATAGTCTATCGTGTGCGGTGTGACGTTGCACTCTACGAAGAAAACAATAATTTCGGCAGGGACACTTAAGGCTGCTTACGTGTGGGACTGCGATAGCATAGGCCACTCCTTTAGTCAGCAAGATGGCTGCGACGTGACGTGTGCAATGACGCACGCCCTAGGCACACCTTTTAGTCAGCCCGAACCGTGGAGCCATCGTGGCGTCGGGTGAGCGTGACCGTCTCGCATCCCCGGAGACCGGGTTTCGATTCCCACCCATTCCAAAATGTACGAAATTTTATTTTAAAAGACTATAATTTACTTTGTTTACAAGAATTTCCCTGAGGATTTGGACGTCACTCCGGGCATTTTTTGCCGTGTTTTTCTCTTTGATCCGTGGGTTGGTACCATCGCTCGGTCACTTCGCCGACGACGTCGGAATTGCGCGTAATGGGGCTCTCGCATTAAAGAACTTCGTCGGCCCGTCCACTCCCGTGAAGATGGATGATAAGGGAAGCTTGTCTCTTTGTATAACTAACCGTCCCCTTTGCCATCAACTTTATGTTTACTGTAATGCTCCCTTGTGAATAACGAGATGTGCATTGTGTGGATACTGGTGACATGAATGAAGACAGGTTGGCAGTGAAACAGATGTTTATTGAACATCGGAAACATCAAAGCCTCGTGATGGCTGTGGTATACTGCGAGGGGTTCGGTCAATACAGGTGATGGTCATTACGGTCGTCATTACGGTCGTCATTACTGATAAGGGACAAGTTGTCGAACAACGAACGCTTGCGTTCGATGTGTCGAATTTGCTCGGCAGCGTGGTTAGCAGCATCCGCCCGCCCTTGCCGTTTGCGATCCATCAAAGTTAAATTGCTTCAAAATTAAATCTGTCCATCACGTAAGACAGAATGGCTCATACCCGTTTAAACAATGGCTCATGCCCTCGTAAACGCGGCCTTCCCATTACGACAACAGAAGAGAAGTGAAATTCTAGGCTGGAATTATGAGCCGCAACGGAACCAGCCGTCGACGAAGACGGCGACGAAGAACGCGGGAGCAATGGTACTAGCGCGTTCGCGCTCTTGCGCCGAGGGGCGCCAACGTGCCATCTGTGGAAGAAGACGAGGACGCTCGAGTCATTGCTTATGATGATAGTTTCTGTGAACAGACATGGACGTTCATGCTAGACATAGAGAAGCTTTCCTTGTAAAAATGAACTTTTTCAAACGAAGCTTGTATTGTCTCACAAGTGTCGGCGGTGGTGGTGGTGGTGTCACGCTAAAAATACAGATACCTTCCCTGTCGAGAAAACGGGGGTAAGTGAAGCTTGTGGCAAGACGACGCTGTCGCAGGCGTTCCGCTTCGTTTGGTATACTGAAAGCCTACAGACCAGGCCCGTACTTTGTAAAAAGTCCAGTAACGCCTGGATGACCTTAAAACTCGATTGAGCGTCTGGCCAAGGGCCTAAAATAACGTCCTTCGACAACGGCGGGCTGTCGAGACGCGTAAAGTCATTGCTCAACTTTTGACGCTCTTCCACGTACTGAGGACCGTCACAAAGCACAACTCACGGTCTGGAGACTAGGTGGGTCGCATGAGGTGCACGTATCCGCGCGTAAACGCTACCCCGAGCCTAAGTCTGTGCAGAAGACGGGGACAGCTGCGTTGAATTTTTGGTGGTAGCCTAAATTTCATCGTAGGGTCCAACCTGCCGATATAGGTACCAGGTCACGAGGGGGTTGAGGGAAACGAGCGTGCTTGGGAGAGAGAAAAAGAAAATCAGAGCGAGAGAGTGAGAGAGAGAACGAAAGAAATTGTAGTAGCACCAACGAGGCAACGCGCAGAGCTGCGCCGTCCGCGTTACCCCGTTTCTCTGCGTTCGCACCGAACGCGCGCGGTGTCCGTGACTGCAGGAGGCGCCTCTGCCGGCGGCTCGGCAGGTTTCGATCAGCCCCGCCCCGGCAAGTGTGGAGGCGCAGTTTGGCCATGACGTCACTGGGGAGATACTGAGCCACCGGGACGGTGGCAGGACTCTCGTTGACTCTGTGGCGAGTACATGTAGCCTTGACATGGACGACCAAAGAAGATCCGGAGACCCGAAGAAAAAGCCGCTCATCTTGAAGCTTGCCCCGCGGCCAAGCCAGAATCTGCGCTTCTGCGGTGAGCCGATTCGGAATACCGTACCTAGGAGAACTTAGCATTTCCTAGCGAAATTTAGCCAAGCCTAGTAAAACTTGGAAGAAGCTAGGTCGATCACCAGCTCCGCTGTTTACTCCAGCCTTGCACCACTAGTGCAAGCTTCCCACGTTTTTTTTTTTTGGTGCCCAAATGACCCTGGAAGCCAGCCAGCGCCTTTGAAACAGCCGGACCATTATGGAGCGCATCAAGAACAAGCGGACTTCTCGCCGAGCGCAAAGGACGCGGATCATAAACGAGGTGAACAAGATCATTAAATCCGGACAGTTCGACCTTTCTGCACTTCGTGTCCTGCATAGCCGGTTAAAGGCTACGGAGTCGGAGTTCTCCGTGCTTAATGCCGAGTTGGAAACATTCATGACCGACGAGTAAGCCACAAGATATTATGATTCCGTTATGGAATATCAAGACGCTGCTACCAGCGTTTGGGCCTTGCTCGAGCACAACATTGACGTGCTAAAGGTTTCCTCCTCGCCTACAACAACTCAGCCACCGACTGCATCTGACAGGAACCAACCGTCTGCTTCTTCGACGAACACGATACGTTCAACGTGAGTTTGGCGCCAGGTTACCAAAGTTAGAACTTATGCGTTTCGACGGAACGATCACCCGATGGCAGCCGTTCTGGAATATGTTCTTCATTCTGTTCACCAGAACCAGCCGCTGTCCGACACGGATCACGTCCATTACCTGGTTTCTCTGCTTGACGGAGCTGCTGGTCAAGCGGTCGCCGGAATCCAAGTCACGAAATCGAGCTACAGCGACGCTCTTAGAATATTGAAGCAGCGCAACGGCAACCGCAAGTTGATCGAGGAGAAGCTCTTGGACAACCTACGAATGCGCGGATTGGTGACACCTTCGAACAACGTAATAGCCACGCGGAAGGTGTGCGACGATATTCAACTCAACCAAACAGGACTCGCAAATCTTAAGGTGAGCGCTTCATCTTACACTTCGGTGCTATGCGAAATACTCCTGAAAGCTATACCTCAAGATATGGTAGTAGACTATTACAAGCGCGAGAGGATAGAGTCAACTACGCCATCGGTAGGCATACGCAACAGTGAGGACTGATCTGTAAGGAGTTAGAGCGCCTGCTGAAATTTCTTCAGGTAGAGGTCGAATGTAGAGAGAAGTGTACGCAGACTAGAACGCCACGGCTGAAAGGAACACGCCTTAAGCACAGTCCGAGCGTCAATATGTCGTCGACTACTGCAGATAGGGTGCTTCACAACAAGGCTGAAGTCTTAACGGAACCATGCTTCTTTTGTTCTGCGAAACACCACAGGACCGAACGATGTACCAGTGACGTTAACCTCGAAGACAAACGCAGCGTGCTAAAAAAAGACGGTCGATGTTTCAAGTGCATGACGAAGGGCCAACATGTGCACGACTGCCGTCGCAGGATCCAGTGTACAACATGCAAGCGTCGTCACTGCTTCCATGATGTGCAACGCTGACGTTGCCGAGAGATCAATTTACGCAACATTGAGCAAGACATCGAATGTCGCCATGCACGTTCCAATGAACAGTACTCAGCCTCGAGTCGCTACGGAGATTCTCCTCCAGACGTCCCGTGCCTGGCTCACGACTCCGACCCACTGCTCTTACGTTGTGGTGTTGGCCAATGGCAGTCAGCGAACATTCCTGAGAGAAGACGTCTGCAAGAAGCTTAAGCTACCTTCGATTAGGGAGATAGATTTGGTCATCAGAACGTTTGGACGAGCTCGATCCCTACACACTCGACGTGCAAAGGTCGTCAGTGTTACGCTTGGGAGTTAACACGACAACGCGTTGGTCCTAGTGGAAGCTTTTGTCGTGCCGTTTATCTGCGATGAGATGATATAAGCCCTGAAAACGAACAAGTTTGTGGAAAACATCATGGCAGGGGCCAAACCATTGGCAGACACGGTTGTTTACCCAAGCGTCACCTGCGAGCCCGGAGTGAGCCTCCTGATAGGACCCGACCAACTATGGAAAGTGATGCCCGATTCGAGTGAGATCAGATGGGATCCTGACAACAAAGCATTCATCGCAACCAATGCAAAAAATCGGCTGGACTATTCAAGGACCATCCTCTTCCGAGGCACAAGTCAGCCATCACACAAGCGCGCATATCTGCGTTCTGATAACGGACACCCGTGAAAATGAAAAAAAAAACTAGTTTTACCGATACAGCCATTTTTGGAAGCTTGATGCCATTGGTTGTGTGGACAAGTCTCCATCCAGCACCATTACGCTCTCTAGAAACGTGGCCAAAATAAGAAGCAAACAGCGAGAGCTCATCTAAGCTGCTAGTTGATGAAAGAAAATCGGTGGATGAGTCTATTCTGGTGATTCAGAGTGGCAAGCCTGAACCTATTTCCGCTCACTAGATATCAAAAAGAAGTAGACACGTGGCTGAGGACATTACAAGCACGAAGCTTTGGAAATGAGATTGCTGCGCTAACCACGGAGAAAGCTCTCAACAAGACGTCGACCACACGAAATCTTCACCCGTTCATGGATGCCAAGGGCATTGATCAAGACTCGCCTTGACGACGTGAAATGTCCCGTGCTCCTGCCCGCAGATCATCGTTGCACGCACCTCATCTTGGATAGCGAACATCGACGCCTTCTTCACAGTGGTGTCGGTCTTACACTCACCGAGTTGCTTGAGAAGTTTGGGGCAGTGCGGTGTCGCCAGTGCGTTAAAAAGGTGTTCGGCCAGTGTGGGGTCTCTACGAGGTTTCGTCTTAAAGCTTCCGCTCCTACCGCCCGGCTTCTGATAGACATAGTCTCGAGGTCTCATCCATTTCAAGTCACGGGCGTTGACTTCGCTGCTCCAGTGTCCAGTGTGACTCTGTGAAAACATTCATTGTAGTATTTACCTGTGCACTAGTGCGAGCGGTTCACTTAGAACTTTCCAGTGAGAAGAGGAGGAGGAGGAATAAACTTTTATTGCGGAACCAGCACTTTAAGATGGCCGGGCCTAAGCCTCCCATGAGGGGACGTCGAGGGCTTGTCTCGCCGCCGCCTCACGGGCGTGCTGGGTCGCCCAGGTTTGGTCGTCGAGGGCGAAGCTCCGCAGAACCTCACGCAACCTCGACGAGAGGGTCGTGGTGTTAATGTGTGTGTACTGTGCTGGGCACTCCCACAGCATATGCGGAAGCGTAGCCGGGTGAGTGCCACAGCACCGGCAGTTGGGGGTATTGTAAACTTGAGGGAATATAAGGTGGAGGAGGGCAGGCGGAGGGTACGTATTTGTTTGTAGCAGACGCAGGGTGGTAGCCTGCGCCCGGCTGAACTTGGGGTGAGGTGGGGGGAAGGTTCGGCGAATAAGGTAAAATGCCTTAACGAGATCGTTACAAGTAGTCAGATTGTCCCTGGTGTCCAACTCGTCTCGAATGTCTCCGGCGCGGTTGACTAGTCCTCGCGCAATGGAGTGGGTGACCTAGTTGAGGTTAAGGAGATGTGGGTGGACAGTGCCCGCGTGGGCTGGGATCCATGTCAAGGAGATCATGCTGATGGAGTGTGGTGCCTGGCGGAGGATAAGAAGAGCTTGAGGAGAAATACGGCCTTTGCTGAAGTTCGTGACGGCTGAGCGAGAGTCACACACGATGGTGTGATGGTGGGATCTAGAGTGGCCAGGGCGGCGGCCACTTCTTCAGCCGTTTCGGCAGTGAGGATAGTGACGCTGGAGGCGTGGTGTAGGACTCCATCGCGTGTGGCGACAGCCACAAATTGTGTGCCATGGGAATATTGGGCAGCATCAACAAATGTAACGCCAGGTACATGAGCAAGGGCTTTTATGATTGCTCCGGCCCGAGCTTGGCGCCGGGGCTTGGTATATTCAGGGTGCATATTTCTAGGAATCGAGTCTGTGTGGATCCAGCTACGGATTTCAGTCGGGATCGATTATTTGGGGCCCTGTTGCTGATGGTAATAAAGCCAAGCGTAAGTAGAATAAAGCGTCCCGTGTGACAAGACTGTGAATTCTTTATTATTGGTCTTTTGTCGTTTTATTTCGCGCCGTGGTTTACCTTGTGTAATTTATTCTGAAAATGCTTTGACGTTTAAGGCAGCCAGTCGCGAACGTAAGCTGACATATGGAATTCTACGTGATGTGCAGGTACAGAACGTTTGTGCGTCTCGTCGCCTCAAATGGAAGTTAATTGCTGAGCGCGCTTCATGGTTGGAAGGATCTTGGGAAAAAATGATTCGAACAATTAAGAACTGCCTGACTAAAACACTAGGAAAAGGATGCTGTAGCATCGAACAGCTCCACAATTTACTAACAGAGGTCGAGAGAGTGATAAATTCTAGACACCTCATATACATTTATGACGATGCTGCCGAAGCGGAAGTACTGACTCCTTGGCATTTTTTGTCAGGTAGAGGTCTCACTGCCCTTCCACAAGCGCAAGTTAGCGAGAACTCTGGAGGTCGCACACTGCGCTCCTGGAGATGCAGACAACAAAAACTAAACGACTTTTGGCACCGCTGATATCAAGAAGACATCTTGGCACTAAGAAGCGCGCACAGCAGGTCACAGAAGCTGGACAACAGTTTAAAGAATGATGACTTTGTCATTATTAGAGACGACAAAATACCCATTGCGTTTTGGAAATTAGGTAAAGTTGTTAAAATAATTAAGGGGAGTGATGGGTACGTCAGAACATGCAAAGTCCAACTAGAAGACGACACGAAGCTCACGAGATCGGTTCAACTTCTTCGTCCTCTGGAACTGTGCAAGTGAGATTGTTGTCCACGGAGGTTGTTGGAAATAATGCTCGCGCATCGAAGACGACGAAGAGAGAGTTGGGTTCGCGACCGGCAGATTGCTGACGTTAGGCATGTTACGTTGAGTTCCCCAAGTTAGGGCGGCTTAGCGCTCTGCGCCAATAAACCCGGCAGAAGTCTTTTTTCCCACAGACGTTTCGCCTGGGCTTCCGAAACGTCAGCGAAGAGCCACGAACGCCGAGTTGCGGGAGCGTGATTTTGAGGCAAAACGTCAGCGAAGAGCCGCCGACCTTCAGTTTAGGGCAAACGAAGCGGAACGCCTGCGACAGCGTCGTCTTGCCACAAGCTTCGCTTACCCCCATTTTCTTGACAGGGGAAGGGCTCTGCATTTTCTTTGTCCACTAGCCCGCAATTTCATTGCAGTGTAGAGGCTTTTGAGATGAAAATATAATTTGACTTAACCGGGCAGGCGGCGTACACCTCTGTTCTGACAATATGCTCGTAGATACATGGTCCCGGCCTCACCTTATAAACCATGCAAAAAAGCATAAATGCAACGTGACAGCTACTGTTGGTACTGCCAAAGATAGGAAAACTGATCTTATAACAATGCAGCTGATGAATGTTGTTCAAACGCTCAGGACATATAACACGAAGTAGCTCATTCTCGCGGTTTAGACGTATGTATGCATCTCTCGGCAGGTCTTCTAAAGATGTGTCGTAGTATTCTCAAACAACCAACGGTCTAATCAAGCCAAGGTTGAAGTACTGGGCTGGCAGTTGCTTGTGGTCTGAGAGATCTTGAGGCATGCTGTGCAGCTTATTAAGGTGGCGGTCCCGCTCCGTCGGCACGAGCGCCCCGTTTTCAGTACTTTTGGAGCAACCATGGCGGCTCTTCTACTTAGGATATAAAGTTGTTGTAAATACCATAGAAAGCTTAATCCTTGTAGATTCCAACTATATATAATATAAGAAAATTGATTAATGTGATTTACAAATAAATGTTCAAGAATCATCACGAGATACATGATTTTTGCGAACTGTGTCTCAGTTGTGACCATAGTTAGAAGAAACTACCGCATTTACTGCATTGCGGCTTGCTCTGTAGCCTTAGGACATATGTATCGAATTCCTAGACACAGCAAAATAATTTTGAGTTTTTACTTTTCCGATAATTTGCTTTTGAATATTGCCAAATATTGCAAACTTCTGTTGTAAACAGCCCGGCAAGTACACGCTCAAGGAAGCTAAATTTTGGATAAGTTAGAGTTCAAGAATTTTCCATCTAGGACGCAAAATTTCATTCATGTAACTGTATTAGTTTTACACCGCAGCTTCGTAGCTTTAGTACGTTCCCGCTAAAATGGGCAAAAGTAAAACCAGAATTCTAAATATTGCTTAATTTCGGCTGCATTCTTAGGAAATTTAGGCTGCGTCTAGGAATTAGATAAATATGTCCTAAAGCTACAGAGCAAGCCGCAATGCTGTAAATGCGGTATTTTCTTCTAAATATGGTCACAACTGAGACACAGTTCGCAAAAATCATGTATCTCATACTTGTTCTTCAACATTTATTTCTAAATCACATTAATAATTTTTTTTATATTATATATAGTTGGAATCTACAAGGATTGAGCTTCTTTATGGTATATAACATTACTTTATATCTCAACTAGAAGAGCCGCCACGGTTGCTCCAAAAGTACTTAAAACGGGGTGCGCGTGCAGCCGGAGTGGGACCGCCACCTTAAGCACCACTGTTTCTATTAGAGAGATAAACTGCTGTAGTGAACAAAGTCTATGGCCTTAGAATCTACAAAGTTTACAGATGACTGATCGGTCCAGCTTGCATGGCATAAAACAAGAGGTGTGAACGTATTCACTATTCTAGCATGAAGCTACCGGCCTAACGCGCGGTTATGCCCAGAGGAGATTTCTTTTCAGTGAGCGTTACACTATGTTCAAGACTTGTTTATGGCATGTGACGACCTATTTTTATTTACATTGAACTACACTACATTCCTGGTGTCTTTCATTTGGCTTCCGAACGAGATCTGGTGGCTTCTGATTCCCATTCAAAAACCTACCATGTGGCAGAAAGTTCTATGCATGTTCTACAAAAATGCGACATGTTAAAAATCCATACGTGCCTCCTTGCGCATTTCGATAACCAAGAAATAAACCCGCCGCATGGTGATATATAATTTATTTGAACAGATAATTTCGTCGTACATCAGTAAGCCTACGTATTCGCTGAAAATATATTTGTCCTTTGTACGATTTGTTCAACCCTCGGCAGTTTTCAAGCACTTGTCTGTCAATACGTCACAGACGCCCCCAACCGCGTGTAGTACATGGGTGAAGTCGCATAGGAAAGTATTTCTAACGCTAATTTACCTGAACAAACATCAAATTATCTGTTTTTTCACGCATTCGCTAAAAAGATTTTAATAAAGACCCCGGTAACAGTGAATGCTAAATTGGCTTGCTGTTCTCCACAAGTGCTCTAGTGTGGAATATCGTTGTTACACGCAGATATTTGACCGAGAACAAGGATGTCATCCTCGCCGGAAAAGCTAACGCCCAAGTGTTCATTCCGCTCTGTGGTAAAGCGCACGAGCTTAAATGGTGAGTTTCTTTACCAAATTCAGCGGCATGCTTATAAGTCACCGATAAAGTGCGGAGAAAACAAATTCGGGGTAAAAATATGTCTTCATTGCTTTTGAAATGTTCTGTCTTAAAAAACGTGATACCTAAACGCCTGAAAATCGATTAATATAAATATTTATTTCACAGACTGCATCAGGACTATCCTCGTACAAAATATATTGTGGCAACGGTGCAATGGTAGCCATAAGCAAACAAGCAAACAAGCAAACAAGCAGACAAGCAAACAAGCAAACAAACAAACAAACAAACAAACAAACAAACAAACAAACAAACAAACACATATTGGCACCTATCACACAGATGACACCGAAATGAAACCGTTTGTGTGATTTAAGATTTGACGGTACTGGACCTTGCCAAAAATAAAAAGCTCTATAGTCGAAACTAGCGATTGATTGTTCGATATTTCATGTCATGAACCATAGCCTTCATTCAAAACGACGCTAGCACACAAAGTTTAGCACTCGCCGCGGTGGCCGTGCTAATTGCGCTCTGTACGACAGAACGAGGTCGTGGATGCAATTCCTATAGGGGTAAAATGCAAAAAACGCGCCCGTACCAAGCATTGAAAGACAGAACAAAAAGGAAACGAAGAGGGAAAGGCAGGAAGGTTAACCAAGGACGCATCCCGTTCTCCACCCGACACTTCGGGAATGGCAAAAGGGAAAAGATACATGAGAAAAAAACTGGCAGTTTCACCCGAAGCGCGAACCATTGACAGCGATAGCAATGTTCGGCGTTGTGCTTGAAGTTCTCGGACGGTGGTAAATGCATACACGAGTGCGATATCTTGAAGCGACACAACACTTCAAACGACTCCTGCAAAGGCCACCTAAAATAATTTTTTAAGGCTTGCGCACTGCCCTCGTGAAATTATGGTGTTTTACGTTCCAAAAACACGATCTGATTATGAGGCACGCAATAGTCGGGGACGGCCGCATTTCGCCCTCATCGAAAGGCGGCCACCATGGCCTGGATTTGATCGCACGAGCTCGTGCTTAGCGGCGGCTTCCGCAAAAGCCGTGTCCGGAAAGCCCATCACCTCTCCCACCGGAACTGACACCGGCGCCAACACCTGCTACCGCAGCACTCAGTGCACATCCCAATCCACCGCAGCAATCACCTGCAGCCTTGGAACGTCCCATACATGGTGCGGGATGAGATGTCTCCACGTACTACTCGGATCACAAGGCCATGATAGTGTCTTTGCACCCCGACGCAAGTACGCCACAACCGGAGCGATAAGAGGATGACGACACCAGAGACTGTTAAATGACACCAGCCACAACGCCGTTGTGGTCGTGTTACTTCGATACCCCTGAGACCTGTGATGCATACTGCCTCGACGACGAATTGCACCAAATCATGTAGATATATAAACACAATTGGGCCTCTCACATTGCCTCATTATAACACAACTCAGCAACACCATTTTGCTGTATACTCCTCTGTAACAACCTAACAACCTAGCCCCCCCCCCCCCCCCCCCCAAGAAAAACAAGAAAAAAAAAAAAAACGCTTTCGCGTACTCCTCTCATAAGAATATGCCTAGGGATCCCCTGCACCATTTTTTTTCTTGTTCTGTACTTTTTTATTGCTTACAAACTTTAACACAACAAGGTGCTCACAACAAGTATGTGCGAGGTGCGCCTTTGACCTCTAAGTATGCCACATTGGCTCTTTTGTTTGGCGTGTCGTATTGTTTACCAACGTTTACTGGGGAAAGATTGATAAATTGTACTGATAGTATTCATACAAAATGAGATAAACATAGAATACCGGGCCTTGAATGTGTCTAACGTGAAAGAATCGTAATTTCTTACAGCTACAATGGAGAAATAAGAGTACGAGAATAAACAGAATTGCCTTTTTTATTGATATGATGCTGTTAGCTTTTCAGATGTTTTGCTCAGTTCATTCAATACAACGGACTACAAGTTTGTACTTGTAGTGAGGAGAAAATACTTAGTTCTGAGGAGAAAATGTAGCAGCGCCATCAACGCGCGGAACTATTGTCGACAGTTCTAGAAAAACAAACAAACAGCGTGGAAAACAAAAAATAAATAATACCAAGAAGAAAAAAAGAAAAAAGACATACATTATACAATATGCAACAGCATGCAAACTATAAAAATGAGTTTCACTGACATCTATTTGAAAAATAAGTAGATTATCTAATAAACTCTAAATAGCAATACATAGACGGAAAACTGTTCATTGGCACCCACTCAAAAAATTTATTTAAAAAAATACACTTGGCATTGGCACAAAACGACTCCTGGTATTATGCTCAAATGCGGCGAGACAGAAGATACCTGGCGATATTTTTTTTTAGACTGAATGGACATGCTTTCAACAACCACAGTCATAACTACTGTCATATTGCCGCTGGCCGCTAATTGGTTTACCAAATAGGTCACGAAGCTTCTGCTCAAATAGATCCCAGCTGGTCGGTTCTGTTTCGTTAGTATCAAACCAGACGCGCGCTGTCCCACTGAGGTAGAAAGCGACATTGGCGAGTGTCAGTGTCGCGTCCCACCGATTGTTCGCTGTGACGTGCTCGTAATTCCCAAGCCAGTCTTCGACGTCGACGTTGTCCGTGCCGCAAAAAGAGCCAGGGTCACGGGGTTGGATCAAGATTACCGGCTGGAGTGCCGGGGTTGCGGTTGACGCAGTATCACTGTCTGTTGACATGGTGGAGCTTGCCAGGACACGTCCGCTAAGGAGTTCCGTCTTGCGTAGTACCCAGCACCTCCACCAAAATACCACGGGAAACGGTGCAAACGAAAACACATTTACAAACCATTTACAGCGAGCTGCAGCAATGCCAAGATGGCGGGTAGACAATCTTTTACAAGCGTCGTTTTCTTCACTCCCAGTAACCAACGTCGTCTTTGTCAAATTGCTCGCAGTCTCGTGAGAATATTGTTAAACCCTCGGCATTCGGTAGGTCAGTTTAGTGTACGTGCTGGTGGTTCGTAGATATTCATGCTTGAAGTGAAGCTCGCACACCTCCAAAAGTATGAAAAAGTATCGGGACAATTATGAACAGATAGTTGGCCGGTCGATTAATATGGTCGATTGATATGGCCGGTCGAACGAGTCTTACTGACTCGTTCTTCGCGTAACAATATTATGTGAAAAGTTAGGTTAACGAGGTGGGCGCGAAATATACCAAAATAAATTCCAAGGTAAACGTACAAGGCTGTCAACATGAACTTGCATTGTATGTTATAACGAAAGTGCAACGTCACCAAATGTGCAGTAGCTAAGTTTGGAATAAGGAATTTCCAGCCATGACATGTAACAGAGCTGCTGGGTACTATTAACTCTTTTGTCACCATAGAAAAAAAATGTTTTTTTGAAGACCAAACAGCCGAGGTTTGGTTTGTATTCATATTTTGTAATTGCAGATCCTCAATTTCACTGCCACTAGTAGCACCCGAACAATAATTTGAGGACGAACAGAATCGTGACATCGACGTCGTTCCCGCGCTGGCCCGGGACTGACTACACAGTGCACACCTTGTGAAAAAAATAATAGTGAATAGCAACAACACTGCGATGACAAACCTTGCGATTTCGTAGCGTAAGAAATTCATGTGTCATCTGAGTGGATGGCTCGTTCCCACTTGGCTCTACTGTCATCGTGATTTGGAAAGCAACAAACTGAATTTGGTCCCGTTCTTGTAGTTGCCACGACAGTTCGGCATGAAGCAGAGGCATACTGCCGCATTGCTGGCAGTTTCGTGCCACAAAACTTCAATTGCAGCACAGCAAGAAAACCAGAGAACACCGCAATATTGTACATAAGTAGCGCGTGCTGCTTGTCAAAATCTTCAAAAGCACGCGTACAAGGCCACATTCCTGTCTTGCGTAGCGCGTGGCCCACTATAACTGGCCACCACCAGCTCTAAACAGGCGTAGCCTGTTTGGAGGAGCGAGTCCCTGTACCTCCCGGAGTCCGCGCCTTCGATTCCGCCGCGATCGCCGCAGTGAGCGAAACATTCGCGCACGGTCATGTCCAAACTCACTGGCGTTGGGAGCATCGGGATGTAAATACGTTGGTCCCCATGTAGGCCGGGAACCATTTTATGGTGTGAAAGCCGGCAGCCCCCTCGCTGCCGAGGATGGCCGCTGCCTCCCGCGAGATCGAGCCCCAGGCGAAAGCCCTAGCTGGGGACTGCGAGTCTGTGTATATATTTGGACGCGACGAGTCCTTCATTGCTTTAGCGATGGTCATTTGCTCAGTCACCATTGCCGAAACATTTCTAATCGAGGCAATACATAGGAGTTTGCCACTGTGGTCGACCGAAGCCACTGCGAAGCAATCTGAACGCTCGTACTGGGCTGCATCGACCAAGGCTGTGAGATCACGACTATCTGTAACCGATTTCAATAAAGAACGGGCCCGAGCTATGTGGCGCCCTACGTTGTATTGCGGGTGGACATTTCTTGGAAGTCTTTCCGAGGCCGTGTTCCTAGATTCGGGGACGAGCCCCACCTCCCAGATTTAGTTGACTTCCTCAGTGAGCTTCTCGATGGATTTACCGTCCAAGTTACGTAAGAGCTTATTTGAGATCCCATTGCAAATGTCCGACTTTATCTTCTTCCGACATGCGAGAACTGAACCCCTTGCACAGCTTTAACACTTCTTCGATATTTGTGGTGCATGTCTCACCTGGAGACCGTTTATCACCCTTACGGATGAAGGAGGCCGTTTATTTTAGGTTCGAAGGTGAGCGCAAGAGCGGCCAGCTGGTTGATGAACTCAGCGTCGTCTTCTTCCTCTTTTCCTACTCGGGACCGCAGACACGTTGACCAGTCCTCGTTGTTATCACTCACGCGTACGTGAAACAATATATATATATATATATATATATGACCCCATCAAGCCAACAGACAATGAAGCCAAGAAAAGCATCGGGGAAGTTAAGTGTGGTTGAAATTGTAATGTAGAAAATAATCATGTTTTTCTTCACATTAACATTACCGAAATCGAGCCCCTCGGTCCCCCTTCTTCTCTCGTTTATATATATATATATATATATATATCTATATAATGTAATGACGAAGTGTAATTGGCTGCGGGCGCCAGAATAGCGAAGTGGAGGAAGCGGAGGTGGGCAGAGAATGGAACAGCTGGCCCAGGAACGGGTGCTGTCTCGGTGTCTCCTTGATTACATTACATTGGTGCAGCCAACGAAAGCCCAGCCTTTAGGCGCTCCGTCCTTAAGTAGTACCGTACTGCAGAGGCCTAGCGTCCTCCTGCATCTCGCCGCCCTGGGTCCTTCCGGCGAGGGAGCGCCGTCAACGCTTCCCTTGTCATGGATGCCGTACCTGAGACTACCTCGATCTCCGAGCCGCCGAGGCATGCCGTCCACGCTGCCTTGGACATGGATTCTCGCCGTCCTGGGTGCCTCCAGCGGCCAGGGAACGCCGTCCACGCTTCCCATGTCCTGGATCTCGGCCCCAGGACATCATCGACAACTAAGCCAACATGGGATGCCGTTCACGCTCCCCTGGCCATGCTTACGGCTACAGTGAGTACCGCAGTTGCCACAAGCTCTGGCTCAAAAGATGCTGTTCACGCTCCCTTGGCCACTGGAACTACCGGAGTCCCATGGATTTCAGAATGACCCCATTCTGGGGGTGCAAGCAGCCAACGCGCTCGGCACACGCCATGCCTGGACCGGCAACACGATATGGCTGGTTGCAGCGGGGCGACTTCGAGGTGCCGCCAAGGCATGGGAAAACTACGACGGTATGAAACAGCGATCCTGGCCTAACTGGAGTGCAGCTCTAATAGCTGCTTTCGGCCAGCTACCTTCTGCGTACGGTGAGTCCAACCAGCGAGGTTCTGCGCACGGCGCTCCAGCGAGCCATTGCTTCGATGCTGCAGCAGGTGTGCCCAGCAACACGACGACAGAGCAGTCCGCAGGCTGCCTCGCCGCAGGCGCCAGCTCACCGGGGGTCGCCGTCTGCTTCACCCCAGATGATGGGAAGCGCATGGTGACCACCGCTTCCGCTAGTATCCCGCTTCCGATAGAACCACCTAGTAACCACCCGCTCCCTTATGCTTGCGCTGCCCCTACATGCCCGAGCATCAGCTGCGGCTCGTCATCATCGAAGTTCGCGGATGGGAACCAACGGTTCAGCAACAGAGGCAGCGAGTTGAGCCCTCAGCAGCCACCGCATCAGTGACAGGCCTCCGGTTCGAACTCCATGTCGGCGTCCTCCGCCATCCATAGTGAACCCAGCAGCAAGGCCCCCAATACAGTGGGTGAAGCTGTATCAGCAGCGTCGGCAACAGAGGCATGCGGCGACGACGCGGGCGATGAACAGTACTGCGACCCTTGGGACACGGACACAGCCACCGTGGCTCTGCGGCTGCTGAGGGCCGAAGAGCAGCGCAACAAGAGCCCCACTCCGACACACGTCACCCCTGCTTCAGGGAGGGCGCCGTCCGCCGACAAGATGGCCCGCCAGCGGCATATCTACAAGACGGCTTCGACTTGCGTGTCAAGCAGCGAGTTCCGGACCAGGGCTTGGACCAAATGGCCTAGAGCCCTGTCCCACTCCTCCCTGGGCTGCAGCAGCAGTGGCGTACAGGCCCCCTCCACCCGGTGCCGTCGTCGAGCTCGTCTTCGGGAGTGCCAGTTACACCAGGTCACAAGGGAGGCATCACAAGACAGCCTTCACTGCAGGATGCCTGTTGCTTGAAGCCACCCCACACCAGGGGAGCAGTGGTGGTGGGAATCCTCCAGTGCCGATTCCTGCTATCAGAGATCCTGGTTTGGCGTTTATGCAAGCGTCAGCGGCCATTGACCAGAGCCATCCATTACCACGGTCGCCTATTTCCGAGAACTCCCCTGCTGCACCTGTCGGCGCTGTCGCTGTTAAGCGTAGCATCCATGCAGATGTCAGGGTGCTCTCTTCAGGGTCAGTCTGGCGCCTAAGCCACAGTGGCCACCGCAACGAAGCGCGGCTTCAGAGTGGCTCTGACTGTGCCCTCCAGTCAATGAGAGGATCACCATCCGTGGACAGCCTCCATAACGCTGACAAGGCTGAGCGACAACGCGAAATAGATAACGCTGAGAGGCGGGACAATCGTCGACGAGACCTGCAACCAGTGCACAACAGCCAGTGCCGCCCGCCAGAGAAGCTGGATGCGCGCTGGACAGCTCAAAAATACAACAGCCAGTGCCGCCCGCCAGAGAAGCTGGATGCGCGCTGGACGGCTCAAAAGTGACTTCTATACCTGGACAAGTTGCGTTGTTTCAAGTGTGCCGGAAACTTGCAGAGTGGCCGAGTGTAATGACGAATTGAACATGGCCGCGGGCGCTCGCAAGGCGGGCGCCAGAATAACGAAGTGGAGGAAGAGGAGGTGAGCAGAGAATAGAACAGCTGGCCCAGGAACGGGGGCTGTCTCTGTGTCTCGTTGATTACATTACAATATACATATATATAGACAGAGAGAGAGAGAACGCGAGAGAGGGAGGGAGAGATGAACTACATGACGCGACATGAGTCCCCAGGTTCACCCAATAAAGAGTTAGTTTTGTCATTCACAGCTTTTGTTGTGGTGTTCTTGCCCGTCACTATAACCTGACCATATGTCCTGAGAAACATTGGCGGTTGAATAGTATAGCTTCTACCTTGCATATACGGAATACATAAATATGTAGCATCATCCTCAGCCTATTTTTATGTTCACTGCAAGACAATGGCATCTCCCAGCAAACTCGCCTAACCCCTGTCTTGCGCTAGCTAATTCCTACTTGCACCTACACATTTCCTAATTTCATCAACCCACCTAATTTACTGCCGTCATCGACTGCAGTTCCCTTCCCTTGTCACCCATTCTGTAACTCTAATGGCGCAACGGTTATCTACCCTACGCATTACATGACATGTCGAGCTCCATTTCTTTCTTAATGTCAACTACAATCTCGGCTATCCCCGTTTATTCTCTGGTCCACACCGCTCTCCTCCTGTCTCAACGTTACGGCAAACATTTTGGTTCCATAGCTCTTTGCGCGGTCCTTAACTCGTTCTCGAGCTTCCTTGTTAACCTCGAAGTTTCTGACCCACTTGTTACCACCGGTAGAGTGCAACTGTGATGGAAACAACTTGCTGTTCCTTTGGGCCCAGGATCCTTTTAATAATGACAGGGCAGACGGGAGTTTTTTACATGCAACACAGACTTTATACAGACACGTTAACACGGTACTTAACGTTTTACATGCACGCGCACTATAAGACGAGTTCTGAAGACGTCTGTCCATCTTTAGCGATGTGCCTAGCACTCATACAGCCCCACTCGTCGGTGTGCGTCGTCGCTGCGGTGAACGTGGCGGTGGTCGTTGTGGCTACGTCACTGCGTAGTCGGACACCAGCTCAGCTGGTGTGGTGTTGCGACGGCCACGTCCTATGCCGTCACCACCACACCGCATCTTGTCACGACGAGGAAGCAGGGGAAAACAGCAGGCCGGTAGAGGACCAGGCCACTGCTGCAACAGGCCAATAACGCCTCGGCCGCTAGAACGTCGGGCTCGGTCGGCAGGCAGGTAGCTCAGGCGTCCCTGTGTCCAGCAGGAAGCACTGCACCAGGCCGCTATAACAGCTCGCCGCTGGTGCGCAGGAGAGCCCAGCCACGAGCGAGATCTCCACCCAGGTCGACGCGGCAGCAGGACACCCGGTCACCAGTACCCGATGCTGGGAACGGGTATCGTTTAGGCCGGTGATCCTTCAGCCAAAGGGATGAGTACGCCCGGGAGTAAGAACTATAGAAAAAAGGGTTTAATCTACATATTTACAGTGGTTCCAAATATGGAAGCCCACTCTGTGGGAGAACACTTTGAAAGTCTCAGCTCACTACATGTCTGAGCACATATCAGCACACGTCAGACACACCACTGCACGCAAGGTGTCTCCTTATAAAACATCGGTCTTCCCTAGTTGACCCGGCTAGGGAATCAGATGACCTTGATGCAACCAATCAGAGGGGTCGTATTGTTCACCGAACTCCGCCTCTAATGTTTCACCTTCGAACCAAGGACGAGGCAATCCGGAAACAGGGGGTTGACACTCCTTCCACGAAAGTCGGTGACTTAGGTTCTTGCCCTCCACAGGTCATCTTGCCAGGGTCGGGAGAATGGCCTTCACGCTAATCCCCGCCTCTAACGAAGGGTGGCGGTTGTGGTCGGTCGCTTCTAAGTGAGCTTCTTTGTCCGAACGTCACTGCCGCTGTCGGGCCGCGTCGCCGTCTCGGCGACGCTGATGAAAGGGGTGGCATCGGGGAAAGCACCTAAAGAATGGGCACTGCCGAGTTGGGGCGCTTGTTTGCCCGTCTCGTCGGTGTCTGGCACTGTCGCCGTCTGGGCGACGCTCATGAAAGGGCCTGCCTCGATGGGAAAAAATCAAAGAACGCGCCCGGCCTTGAACCACCGAGCCTTGAACACCGAGCCTTGAACCGCCGCTCTGCGAGCTGCCATTCGAGACTTCCGCTCGCTCTCACGCTTTGCGCGCTCCACCCACCGCTTCCTTGTCCGTGGCACGTGGTCTTCTTCGATTATCATCATCCTCTTGTTCCCACAACACAATCATATCATTCCAAGCTGGTCTTGTCACCGCCAGACGCCACTATCTATATATTATCACAGCAACAATTGTACACTTTTCAACAACAGTGGTAAGCTACCTGTCAGGATTTAGTGATGCAGACCGTATGTACTACAATTCATTTTTATTCTTCTATAAATTTCCTTCACATGATCAGGGTTCGTTCGAGTAATTGACCTAGATAAACGTACTGCTGCATAGACTCTAGAGGCTGATTCTGATTCTGATTTCTGATGAGGAATTCTGATTTCCCCGCCAGACTATTGCTCATTACTATCGTCTTCTGCATATTGATCTTCAACCATACTCTTGTACTTTTCGTTTAAGGTCCTCAATTATTTGTTGTAATTCTTCCCCATTGTTGCTGAACAAGTCAATGTCATCTGTCAACCGAAGCTTGTTGATATATTCGCCGTTGATGTTCACTCCTAAACGTTCCAAGTCTAATCGCTGGAATACTTCCAAGCATGCAGCGATTTGCATTGGAGAGATTGTATATCTTTGCCTGACCCCTCCATTGATAGGTAATTTTCTACTTTTCTAGTGAAGAACCGAAGTGGCTGCGGGATCTTTGTAGATATTTCTCTTTATAGTCACGTATGCCTATTGTATTCCTTGATTACGCAATTCAATCATGACTGCTGGTATGCCTTTTTATAATTTATAAATGCCTTTTTATAATTTATGAAAGCCATATAGAGAGGTTTATCGTGTTTTTCCGATTTCTCAGGTACCTGATTGATGACATGGGTGTGATCCACTGCGCAATATCTCTTGCTGAAGACAATTCTCTTGGTTGGGTGAAGTGACATGTGGCCCAGATTTTGTTGCAATTTATCTTGGTGAATGTTTGGAGGGGGCTTGGAGTAGAGCACTGCAAGTGCCGTGATTTTCGGTCCAGCTCGGGCCTGGCGATTCTAAACGGTTACCCGTGCATATGAAAAACAGCCTCAATTAGAAAAAAAAAAAACGATGACATCTTTGCTGGTCGGTGCAAAGATTGAGCTCAAAACTAAGGAGTGATGGGGATGACTTAAATGCATTTGTACACAAGAGCACAATGTTCTGGCAATAACTGAAATAATAATAAAAACAAATTCAGGTGGGTCTTTGTGTTTCAGAGAGTATAGTGAGATTGGTGGAGATGAAAAAAATATTGCACGGCGTTTTTTTCTCTCTCTCTTTTCACACTCAGGTTCCGTGACATGGGACACCGCGTGGTAGGCGTTGAGTTCGTCGAAGACATCACACGCGAGTACTTCCGGGAGAACGACCTTGAGATGGAAGAGTCCGTGTGCCCAGTCATCAACTGCAAAATACTTCAGGTACGCTTGATACGCACAGGTTTCAATTCACGTTGAAGTTCGAGCGGAGCTCAGTGTTTTGAGATGGTAAAAAATGACAAAATAAACGTTACTCGTCGTTTCTAATAAGTTGTCCTTGACGACTGAGCAATACGGTGATACACGAAATTTTTCTTCCAACCTAGCAATTTATTTTTTCACATCGAAGCTGTTATTGCGTCTAGAAGTGCTCCAACACTTTATATGCATGCTTTAAAATTTTTGAGAAAGGTAAGTTACTCACGAAGTGTACATTGTCAGGACGAGAGGGGAATACTAGGAGAAATATGCTGGCAAATTTTGAAGTGTGTGTGCCAATTAGGAGTTAAATGAAAATTGCTCAACCATCGTTTTCAGCCGATTTGCAGACATTATTTGAAACTATTACAAGGTTGCCCCGCTTGCTTGGTAGGACCAAAAAAAGGTAGAAATATATTTTACGGAAATGTGGGTCCACTCTATGGGTGACATGTACGGGAAGTTTCAAATGTGTCGCGCAGTGATCTTTCAAAAAAAAAAAAAAACTGCGCACTTATCTTGTATGCGTTTTACGAAGCATGTAGTTGCTTTCTTCTTCCTAGCCTCCTTAGTGAACTATGAGAGCCACGTTTACATTTTGTTGAAGTAGTATGTTGCAAGTGGTTAACTACAAATGTTTATTATTCACAGGTAAATTCCAGCTTTTATAGAAATTTAGTTATTCAAGCGTTCAAGAGTGTCATACTGCCGTTATCCATAATGTTTCCCAGAGTCCTAAACAGCTATAAAAGACGCCTACTTCAAATTCGGCGAAAATAGGGGCAATATAACTACAATGTATGATCAAACATTCCGGCTCCTGGTTTACCAGAAACGTTGCAAATAATTACTGAACCCTCGTTTTTTCATGCGCGACATGAGACTCGTAGTTGGTTTCTGCGGCATCCTCTGTGAACTAGACAAGGCACCTTGTCTATACTTGACGGAAACAAGGCGCTGTATATGGGCAAAGTTCATAGTTTGTGGGTTAACTGCAGCCTTTGAAATAAATTATGTACGCAAGTGCTCCGGATCGTTATGAGGGCGCTTTTCGAGAGTGCAGAATATAGACAGTTTTCTTGGCAGAACTACGAATACTACCGAGACCAAATTTAGTGAAAATTTGAGCACGAATATGGCAAACTTGTGCGCGAATCAAGTTGAATGCATGTGGAACAAACAAATCCTTTCTAAAAAAACTATTTAACAAGCGCACGAAGGGATTCTATAGTTACACTCTTAGAAACGTTCTTTGCAAGTAAAATGTGTGCGGATGAATTACTGCCTTTGTGAAAATTGTTCAAGAATTGCTCGCAAGCGTTATACGCGTGCAAGGTTTCAAACGGACACGCCAAATAGGCACACCGCTTTAACGTATTTGGTATATTTACAGAAAACCTGAAAGGCTTATTGCGACTGCTCGAAAGAAACAGCTTCACTAGAAATCGGTTAGTGATGCAGCAGGGTCGCACAAGTCTGCGGTATTTTTTTTTTCACTTTCCTTCACGGGTGTTCTTATAGGTGTTATTCTCTAATATGATACGCAAAATATTTGCTCTATGCTGTCTTTGCAATGTTAAAGTAAAATAAGTCAAACATACTAACAGAGACACAGATTAGGTCAAGGTAAACATCCCAATGGTAAACGTCGTCGGGTGAGCAAAGGTGGTTTTAGGGAGAACGTAAGGATTCCTTCAGTTTGATTAGCCCGCATGCCAATTTTCTTTTGCTTTGCATTTTTTCCTCGGACGGCGTTAATTACTAGGGCTCGTCTGTCTTCGCATGATGATAGACACTTGATTCGTTTTCTCATTCTTTGGGCTGCTTTAAAACATTCTCTTTTGTATACCATTCCTTGCATGTCTTCTATTATTTACACGTGTGAACCCATTCTATGTGCACTGATTATTACGATATATGCGGGCAGAAGAATATTAGTGATAATTGTTAAGAGTGCCGGCTTAGTGGAAGCACATTTGTCGCTATGTTAATTGGTTCGTTTGAAGACATATGAATCGGCGCCACCTTCAGTTATGTCTTCTCTTACAGACTCCAGACAAGACCATCAGAATATTCATTTGCGACATTTTCGACTTCAAAAGGTGAGGATATCGGCGTGGCAACCTCATTCTGGAATATGGTTTATGCAGGACAAGCCTAACACTGTCCCGACATTATTAAAATTCATTGTTAACAAGACGCGATAGCCCAATTCATCGATAAGTGGCCACTTTATTGCCCCTTATTCGTGGGGTTTTTTTTGGTAAAGGAGCAGTGTTGGTTTTCATGTGGGCTACTTACACGTTGCTTTTTCGTTGTACTCACGGCGCTATATATGTATGAGCGGCTGCAGAGTCGAATCTCGGCAGAACATAAGGTGGCAGAGCTGAGAACTGCTAGCACTCGCATATCGAGCCAGTACTACTAAAAATATTTTGGGCTCTTCAGAACAACATACTAAAGCGTACTAAAGTATACCGGGTGTTCTAAATTAGGCTTTAGGGAATTTTTAAAAATCGCCTGTGGCAGATAGCATAATTCTTATCGTTGAGCTGGGTTATTCGAAAAGGCGGACATTAGTAGCGCGAGAAATTGAAACACATAATAAACTAATGAACTAGGATTGACTAATGAACTTCTTAGTTAATTACTTTACGACACAGATTGCAATTTAGGAATTGTAGCCGGTGAGTTTGCAAGACGGATCTACTTAAAATGAACTGCAAGGATGACATCAGTCTAGAAATATTATTTCCCAAAGTGTGTGATGAAATACATGGGTGCTCCAGTTACTTTTGTGCTTAAATGTATAAAACAGCATTTTGGTGAAAAAGTAAGTGGAAGAACAGCGCATTTTTACGGCGAGTTTGAAGGCGCGTATCTCCAGACTGGTGTCAATGTGGAAATTAATTCCAGCAGGATACGCCTGACAAGCTCACCGGCTACAATTCGTAAATTGCAACATATGTCGCTAAAAATGAACCAAGAAGTTAATTAGTCAATTCTTGTTATTAGTTGAATATGTGGTTCGATTTCTTGCGCTACTAATGTCTGCCTCTTCGAATAACCCAGCTGAGCGGTAAGAATTATGCTACCTGCCATAGGCGATTAAAAAAAACGCCAGAAAGCGTAATTTTGAATACCTGCTATATGACCCGCTGCAATGCTCTCTTTTTATTTTATTATCAACTTAGTAAGTGAAATAGCTATATCAAACATTTGTATATACCTATTGCTGCATTGCTAGTGAGCAGGATAGAAGAACAATTATTGGTGGTCATAGTTCCAGAAGCTGAAGAGGGCCCTTATATGTTTTTATCAATTTACTGCAGCCACATTCACTTTGTATAATAGCATGATTCCATATATGAATAAGAACTTTGCTTGTTTGAGCTGTACGATAAAAAAATGTTGTCGCAGTTTCGCCCGAAAGGCGAAGGATCAATTGCGATAGCAAATTACTACAGATAAATTCGGAGTAGAGATAGTAGTTTTATGGCTGCATAAACTTGGACACATTCGCTTACTAACTGAATTAACAAGCGTGGTGTCAGCGCGCACAAGCAAACATGAATAGATGACACTGAATGACCGCGGACAACGACTGTCAAAACGCTGGCAGCAAGCGCAGGTTCGCGCGGTCTATCGCTTCAACGGAAACCAGAGCCGTGTGGAGATAAGAGACGGTGCGGGCGACGGGCACCACCGGGAAAACTACGAAGGAGAAGTTGTTGGCAGAGGAGAAGCTGCGCCCCCCCTCCCTCCTGCGCTGCCTTCCCGCTTTCTTGCTTTCGCGTGCGAGATTGAGTGGCAAGTTCCCCTTACGCCCGGTTGCAAGATGCTTTGGTACCGGAGCACAGCGTCGCCCCGCTTCCCTCCCTCCCATTCCCCCACGGCCTTTCGCTCGACGGTCGCATTTGCTTTCCGCCGTGCGTTCGCTCTCCGTGATAGCGCACGTCCCCGCGCGCTTTCGCTGGCGCACACGGCGAGCGGCGACGATTTTATCGCCCTTGGACTTTATACGGAACCTCACGGGAACAGCGACGCCGGCGGCAGAAATCCGGTTGAAGTGTACATATAATTGCTATCGCAATAAAGCTTAAATTAATTATGGGGTTTTACGTGCCAAACCCACCCTCTCACTATGAGGCACGGCGTAGTGGGGGACTCCGGATTAATTTTTACCACTTGGGGTTCTTTGACGGGATCCTAATTCTAAGTACACTGGTGTTTTCTACATTTCGCCCTCATCGGAATGCGGCCGCCGTGGCCGGGTTCGATCCCACGACCTTGTGATCAGCAGCCCAACACCATAATCACTGACAAACCACGGCGGGTTGAGCTCAGTAAAGGTGTTTGCCGTTGAAAAAGATGTCTGCATCCTAAATATTAACCAACACCTGCGTAAACAACCACAAGTTAAACGTCACAAATTGTGTTGAGGGGCTTGTAAGGTAATGACAATTAAGAGATGAATGTAGTGTAGTGGCTTCAGGAAGGGATATTCTACAATGGATCATATCCCTGCCATCAATCAGGTAATCGAGAAATCTGCGGAGTACAATCAACCTTTCTACATGGCTTTCATAGATTATGAAAAGGCATTTGATTCAGTAGAGATACCAGCAGTCATAGAGGCATTGCGTAATCAAGGAGTACAGGAGGCATACGTGAATATCTTAGCAAACATCTACCAGGATTCCACAGCTACCTTGGTTCTCCACAAGAAAAGTAGAAAGTTACCTATCAAGAAAGGGGTCAGGCAAGGAGACACAATCTCTCCAATGCTATTCACTGCATGCTTAGAAGAAGTATTCAAGCTCTTAGACTGGGAAGGTTTAGGAGTGAGGATCAACGGTGAATATCTCAGCAACCTTCGGTTTGCAGATGACATTGTCCTATTCAGCAACAATGGAGACGAATTACACCAAATGATTGAGGACCTTAATCGAGAAAGTGTAAGAATAGGGTTAAAGGATTAATATGCAGAAGACAAAGATAATGTTCAATAGCCTGGCAAGGGAACAAGAATTCAGGATCGCCAGTCAGCCTCTTGAGTCTGTAAAGGAGTACGTTTATCTAGGTCAATTACTCACAGGGGACCCTGATCACGAGAAAGAAATTTACAGAAGAATAAAATTGGGTTGGAGTGCATACGGCAGGCATTACCAAATCCTGACTGGGAGCTTACCACTGTCGTTAAAAAGAAAATTGTACAGTCATTGCATTATACCGGTGCTAACATATGGGGCAGAAACTTGGAGGTTAAGAAAGAAGCTTGAGAACAAGTTAAGGACCGCACAAAGAGCGATGGAACGAAAAATCTTAGGACTAACGTTAAGAGACAGGAAGAGAGCGGTGTGGATCAAAGAACAAACGGGGATAGCCGATATTCTAGTTGACATTAGGAGGAAACATTGAAGCTGCGCAGTCCATGTAATGCGTAGGATGGATGACCGGTGGACCATTAGGGTTACAGAATGGATACCAATAGAAGGGAAGCGCAGTCGAGGTCGGCAGAAAACCAGATGGGATGATGAAGTTAGGAAATTTGCAGGCGCAAGTTGGAATACGCTAGCGCAAGACAGGGGTAATTGGAGATCGCAGGGAGAGGCCTTCGTCCTGCAGTGGACATAAAATATAGGCTGATGATGATGATGATGTACATGTACATCCCATTGAGGTCATACTATAGCCGTGCATGGAATCCAGTGGCTTGAAGGAAGGCTATAGTCGCTTCGATGACCACAGCTGCGCTGTTGGCGTCAGGCCAATGACCTAAGACAATCTCGTCAGTCATTGGTCTTTTAGTCACTCGCTGAATAGTAGACATGAGGCTCTGCCGTCCTCGCGCGTACGCTGGGCATGAGCAAAATATGTGCTCAAGTGTTTCTGGCACTGGGCAGTGATCGCAGTTGGGACCAGTGTCACGGCAGCCGATGATATGTGCATGACGCTTTGTGAGTGCAACACCAAGATGAATCCGGTGTAGCAGACTTGTTATGCTCCTCTTCAGTTTATGAGGCATGCGGAACTTCATTTCTGGGTCCCATTTGTGCAGTCTCTTGTGTCGTCGATCAGGCCTGGTCCAGTACTCAAGTGTAGATTTCCGCATAACGCACCGAAGCAGGGCATTCGTGTCTGTTCGTGAGAACGCGATGATTACTTCTGACGCTATATTTACAGCTATTTTATCTTCAGCGTCTGCTTGTTCATTTCCTATCACGCCACAGCGTGCAGGTATCCACTGAAAGGTGACGTGGTGGCCGCATTTGGTCGCAATGTAGAGAAGCTCTGCGATTTCTAGAGCTAAAATATAATAAGGGCCTTGTCTCATAACGCACTCAATGGCTTGAAGAGCGGGTTTGGCGTCGCAAAATAAAGTCCATATGCGAGGAGGCTCTCCTGCAAGGAATCGTATTGCCTCGCGGATAGCAACAAATTCTGCAGCAGATGAAGTGGACTTGTGGTCTAATTTAAACCGTCGAGCGATGGACATTTGCGGGATGACAAAGGCTGCAGCGGAGGCACATGGGGTAACAGAGTCATCGGTATACACGTGAGAAGTACCACTGTATGCTGTAAAAATGTGCGATAGGGTAAGTTGCTTAAGGCCAATGGAGGAAACACAGGACTTCCTCGTAATCCCAGGGATTTGAAGTTTAACGAGCGGTGTAGGCAGGACCCACGGAGGTGCACTAGGAATGCATGGGGAAGAGAATCTAAACGGCAGGATGTTGTCATGACGCAATATAGTTCTTGAAAAACTGCAGTTTGGGTGTGTGGCAGGGAGTGCTGATAGGGGATGTTGCCTATGTCGGGTCAACAAGCGTAGGTGCACGCTTGTTGCAAGAGGTTCGCGGAGCATATATACGTTGATGGGACAAGCCCGAGCTTCCGAAATGGTTCCATTCGTTGAGGTGCAGCGTGGTAGGCCCAAGCACGTGCGCAAACCTTGAGCTTGTATGCTCTCTAAACATAATTATAGGCTGATGATGCAGTGTATATCACAAACGTTTCCAGCTGAATGTGCTCTGTAGCACACGTGAAGCTGCATTATGTCGCTGCATTCTGTGAGCTTCATTGTTGATGAAATATGCCTAGATGCCTCCTGAAGTGTTTTAAAAGTGCCGACCCATTCAGTTAGTGTTGGCGTTCAGCATTACCGGCTAAGCAATACACCTATGCAAGGCTACGTCAGCCCCAAAGTAGCAACGTCGTACCCCTGCTTCTCCGTAATCATGCATCAAGCCGGGGTGACTCCCAGTTTGTCGCATTAACGCCACGAAATTTAGATGCTCTTTGGTGCTCGAAGAAGCAGCTCCCACGAAGTGAATCACAGACGTTCGCATACTTCGGTTGTAGAGCACACACACCGAACGCGCAAATTTTCGTTCCTGTCCGTATCGCACTATAAACACACTCGTTCTGCATAACCTCGCTTGCAATTACAATGTAAATTGTAGAAGTGTTGAGAATCAACCTTCCTGAACGAAACAGATCAAACGCAGGATCCAAAGTGTGTGCTTCAAATAACGGACAACAATGAACGCCGAAATTAGCTGGCAAATGCAGCACGCAGAACAACTACTCAGTGTCTGAGGTAGTCGCGCGGCGCGATGCAGAATGATTATCTCCCCATCCGTATCACACCTCGTGACTTTCGCTAACCACCGGCAAATATTTCAGAAGTGGCTGGTTTAGAGCGAAGCTTGTAGTCGCTCGTTCCTGCGGTGAGAGTTGGCGTCCTACTTCGTAACCGAACGAACGAGCACAGCGAAACGAAGAGAAAACGCGGAGCGCAGCGGGGGATGAAAAGTGGCTGAGCTTTAACTATTGTAAACCTAGTTATCACGAACGAAAGCTCTGTTTGGTTTGCTTTTGCAAAGACTATGCCCACAGTGTTTCATTAATGCACGCTTCCGTGCTTGGTAAGCTTCTCTATAACGTGCTAATCTGGCCCCCCTTTGCTACGGCGTTTCAAAACCCAGTTTTGCCTTTGCATGAGTTTTCACAGCCTGTCGTCTAGCTATATCTATTGAATGAATAGATTCAGACTCTCACTTGCGCTGAAGCGCACGCACAGGCGGCCCAGTCAGCGCGCCATCCATGGCGAGATTGAGCGACCAAGCGCCGGCGAAGCAACCGTTAAACCATCGCCTAGTCAGGTGGTACCGCAGCGGCGATGCTCCGAGCGAGGGTGCGACTGTTTTTACAACAAATCCGTGCAGGGGCGGGGCCTCGCCTGGATGACGTATCGCCATTTTCTTTTCTTTCGCTGTCTGTTTGGCGGCGCGGTCAGTAATGCGGCGCCTAAGTTCGGATCAGCTCATTCCACGTGAGCGAGAAGTTGGCGCACGTATCATATTCGCGGCTTGCGTTGTTTTGTTTCGCTCGTGAAAGCGCGGAATGCAACGATGAGCGAGCCTCTTGACCGACAGAAGGCGATCGAAAAGTACCTTCAAGGGTTACATCATCATGAAGACGGCTACTAACATGGCTACCTGAAGTCAGACGATGAGCTTAAGCTTTTTGAGAGGTCCTTGGCTGCTGTCAACGAGAGGAATGCTGTGCGGACATCAAAAGACCTGAACAAGCCGTCTAAATGTAAGGATTGTTTACTGCTTCTTAATGTCATCACTGAAATGTTATCACTGAAAAACACAGTAGTAATTTTAACCAGCAACTCAACCCGGCAGAACGACTTGTTTTCAGTTGCGGTTAGTGCGCAACACTAGACAATTGATTTGTCTTGATTCGCCTGCTTGAAGATCGGGTTATCAGTGTTCTGGTTGTCGGTTCAGAGTTCCCCTGGCACTGATTTATTTCGGTTTGAGTGGAGTATTGTACTGGTTACCGCGACATGACCCGATCCTGAGAAATGTTGATAAACGTAAAAGTAACTGAACTGTTATTTTTCGGTTTCAGTCACGATTAGAACCGCGCATGCAAGCTAATTGTGACTTAAAGAAATGAGAAAGTCTGCCCCTGTACTCTTTACATAAATGCTTCAGAGCTGCGCTTGGGCGTTTGTTTTGTAAGCATCGGGGCATGTTATTTTAACATTGAATTCAATACATGCATTGAATACATTCATTGAACATTGAATTCAATTCATTTAAAATTAACTTTTTTTGAACAATGAACAGTTCAATATCAGGCCTATGCCTTATAGCAGAACCACGGATGGCACACACGGCCGTGTTACGACATGCAGTACAGCTTTGGTGGCCCTGCTAGCCACCATAGTACAGCCCCACCGCAATTCGTGTCTCGTGTTGCGCACGATTGCTTTTTCAATACTCAAAAAAACGAAACATGCGCAGATGTTTACAAAATAAATGGCCAAGCGCAGCTCTGAAGCATTTATGTGAAGAGCACAGGGCCAGACTTTCTCACTTCTTTAAGCCACAATTAGCTTGCTTGCGCGGTTCCAATCATGACTGAAACCGAAAAATAACAGTTCAGTTATTTTTGCGTTTATCAACTTTTCTGAGGATCGGGTTGTGTCGCGGTAACCAGAACAATACTCCACTGAAATCTAAATAAATGGGTGCCAGGGAAACTCTGAACCGGTAACCAGAACAATGATAACCCGATCTTCAAACAGGCGAATCAAGATAAATTAATTGTCTAGTATTGCGCACTAACCGGAACTGAACACAAGTCGTTCTGCCGGGTTGAGTCCCTGGTTAAAATTACTACTGTGTTTTTCAATGATAAATATACGCGCAGAGCGAAACATTAGGAAACAGTCGATACATCCTTACATTTAGACGGCTTGTTAAGGTCTCTTCATGTCCGCACAGCATACTTCTCGTTGACGGCAGCCAAGGACCTCTCAAAAAGCTTAAGCTCATCGTCTGACTTAAGGTAGCCATGGGAGTAGCCGTCTTCATGATGATGTAACCCTTGGATGTTCTTTCCGATCACCGTGTCTCGGTCAGGAGGCTCGCTCATCTTTGCATTCCGAGCTTTCACGAGTGAAACAAAACAACGCACGCCGCGAATATGATACGCGCGCCAAGTTCCCGCTCACGTGGAATGAGCTGATCCGAACTGAGGCGCCGCACACCGATCGCGCCGCCAAACACAGAGGGAAAAAAAAGAAAATGGTGATACGTCACCGAGGTGATGCCACGTCATCGAGGCGAGGCCCCGTCCATGCATGGATTTGTTGTGAAAACAGTCGCACCCTCCGAGCGAGCGAAGCTGCGACGCCTCTCGGCAGCGGACCACCTGGTGTGACGTCACACCTGCCACACGTGTTCTGCGGCGGTTCGCGCTACGGCGGCTCAAGGTCACTGCGACGCGATGAATGACCTTGCGAGACATAGCGTATTGGAGCTATAGCTCTAGAGAAGTGGCAAGAGGGGAGGGAGCATGAGGAGGAGGGTGCACTGGAGCCATGAGGCGGAAAGCGGAGGAGGGTATGGCGAAAGCGTGAGAAGAAATGTTTAGTGCCGCGCACGAGGGGCTTTGCGGCCACGATGGCTACGAGATGGCGCCAGAGTAGCGCGCGTCATCTGTATGGAAACAAAGCGCTGCATGAGCGCAGGTTTTCAGCGGCGGCGGCTGTGAATCGCGCCCATGCGTCATCCACGCGCTTCCTCTCGCGATCTCCTTATTAATGAGGTCGTTTGAACCGTGCCGCACCAGACAGATTGTCCGCGCCAGCAGATATATCGCAAAATAGAAACACGTATACATCTGCGCTCAAATTTCGCATTAGGGAGTATAGTAATCGCTGGTGAAGTTTTTCGAGCTTTTCACGCTTATTCTGTGGTCAGTGCGACGCTCGGACCGCGTCATATCTATGCGATCAACCGGCCGTAAACTGTGAACGATAGAGTGACAGAAACGAGCGGAAGGTATCGCTACAATATCGCGACCAAGGTGTTTCTCACTCTCCTTCCATTCCTCCTTCCGTTCTTTCGCTCGAACTGCAGAGAAAATCAAGTGCTTGGGAAAGGGGAAAAGCAGTTACAGAGTACGCAACCTTTTCTCGCAGCGTGGCAGCCCGCCACCCGATTTTACAGGCATAGTGAATAGGGTTAAAAGCGCGGCAATTTTTCCCTTGTCCAGAATGTGAAATCCACATCACATTTACAGTGTGAATAAGCAGTGTATTAGCACAGAGTTCAGATAACGATGCAGAATTCGTTGCTTTACAATGCATGGCAGTTCGTGCGAACGCGCCCCGGTCCTGTTACCTGAGGGGTCATAGGTGGGGGCGTAACCAGAACGCGTAGGTGGGGGGGGGGGGGAAGCAGGTGGGACTACCCCTAGGCCCTGGACGGGGAGGGCGAGGAGGGGGCAGAGGAGCCCGGGCAGGCCGCATACTAAAGCCAAAAGTTGAGGAACGGGGGTAACGGGCGTGGTGTGCCCCCCCGGCTACGCCATTGGCCGTAGCACATTCTGCGGCGTCCTGAGCAACCAGTAGACTGAAGCGGCAGTATTTCGCGTGCCTGTCCCCGCCATCGTTTTCAGCCAGACATTGTGCTTGTGCCTAGGTATCAGGATATTAACGCTAATGCGCGTGTAAATCCTGAAAAAAAAAAAGAATCGTGTCTACAATTACAGTGTGTTGCCGGGACCAAAGTTCATATCATAATGAGGCTGAACAACTTCAAGTATTCGCTATTCTTAGGAGAATAAATAAATTAAATAATTAACAGATTAATAATTTAAATAAATACATAAGTAAATAAGAATGTTTTTATTTCAGAGAGTGCGCCGGATACATGGACATTGTCTGGGACAGATCTGGTTTCACATGTGTGCTACAAGAGGACCGGCCAAGGTAATTTCCTTTCGAGAACAGCTTTTCGGAGCGTACGGCCGCATCGATGCAGCCACCGTGATATTGGACTGGACTTTTCATTCGGAAATGCCAATTTTATAAGTCTGTTCTATTCCTAATCTTCTTCAGCGAAGCCTCATTCTCGCTATGTGCCGTGCGCGCTTTCGCAATGACAGCATCAGTACCCACATTTCCCGAATTCCTGGTGACTCACTGGAGTAAGATGTCATGGTGGCGTTCTTTTCGCTACTCTGCCAAATACTATTCAGGATATTACAAAATGTGCAAGCATATTACAAAGTAGGCTTATGCGAGACAGAGCTAATTGGACATCACGAAAAGACACATTCGTCCTCCACCTCACGCATAATGGCTGAGGGTTATGATGATGATGATGATAAAGCCTTTTGATTCCCGTACACCAAAGCATCATTAGCGGTGCAAACGATTATTTTTAAATGGGATTTAGCGATACTTAAGAATCGCGTAGAATTTCCCACTGTTGTCGATTTTTTTATAAAACAGAGAGAAAAGTTAATGCAAAGAGGATCGCGAAAGGCAGTGCCGTAATTTGTGGTGTGAAGGGAGGAAGTTTGAATACTTTTTATTGCTCGTATGATGGGATCAAGAACCCCGCTGCAAAACTTCTGTGGCCTGCATGATTAATTGTGTATGCCTGATCTAGGCGCACAGTTTGCCTACGTGATGACGTAAGTTTATTTTCTATGAGTGGTGTGGCTGATATTGTTTGCAGAAATCACTTTAAAATGCCATTGCTATGAAATATGAATCCCGAATGAAGTCGAATGTCCCATCTTCTTAACCTTTCGTTTAACCTCTCCACGTGTAAGGTAATGAACTGGACCAAGTATAGTTAACGTTCCTATATTTCTTTTCCTTTCCCTCTCTGTCTAAACCTAGCTGACATTAATCATTACAGCTCGCAAAGAAGCAGTAAAGTTTTCGTTATTTTAAGCGTATAGCTCGTAATTCGACTGGCGACAATTTTAGACAACAACTTTCTTGTCTTCTCTCCAGGTATGCCGCCTTAATAAAGTCTCTCCTTGCTGATGATTTCTCCTACGGCCTCTGGGCCGTCACTTACGACGCCCCCTGGTATAACCGTGAGTACAGATCGCAGTGCCACCACCGGCTTTCTTCATTTTTTTTCTTTTTTCCTTAAGAGCGCGCTTTAGCTTGGGGTCAAATCTGATTCCCCTATTTAAATACACGTGATATGTAAAAACATGTTGCAGCCAAGATTGAAATCTGTGCGTGTTGATATGAACTCATGCTTAAGAACAAAACGGGATATCATAGGGACGTAGAAAAGACGACTAAGCTGACGTAGCACTTGTCTTTTCTACTTCTTAACGTCGCCGCATCTTTAGCGCTGTTTTCTACTTACGCGTGAATCTATCTAGATCTGGGAAACGTAGATATGCTTTCACTGGGTAACCGCTGAACCGATCTGAAGTATACAAATCCGTTGCTCTGCCACAAAGACACGTCGCAGTTCGGTAAATTCCATCTGTTAGAGCTTTTGAAGGCGGCACATTTTATATATCAGTTTGAAACGTACGTCAACTTGTTACAATGCTTACGAAAGTATTGCAAAAACTTTACACACAAGTTAGTGCTACATTGTAGAGAGTGTTGGATGTACGTCAATTTTTCCGCTTTAGATGGCTTAATAAGCCCTGCTTACAAAACTGTGATAGTTCTTCTTGAATTTCTGTGTTGTGTTTTAAGCTTCATGCTTGAAGTTCTTTTTCAGTTGCGACATTTAACAATTCTATAAAAAGACACTAAAAAAAACTCCTCTCGACCATTCAATAGACTTTATTGTTTTCTTTTATCTGCCATAAACTTTGTCAAATTTGGTGCAGTGGATGCCAAGCAAAGCTATTTCTTTCTTTCAGCCTATTCAGATAGGAACTCCCGAAAGTAACGTTTCCTCATACCCCCTAATCGAAGCATACCGGAGAACTGGGGCACGATCGGAGATCTTTGTTCGTTTCGCGTTCTGTTCTGTTGCTGCAACGTCACAAAGTGGCAGTATGCAAAATTTGTGACAACGGGAGGGAAAGAGCAGCCAATCGGAAAGCGTTGAACTCTCCGGACGATAAACGTCCGGGGAGTTCGTCGTTTTTGGTCACGTCAAAATGACGTCCCGTTCCTGTCAATCATTTTGATTGCGAGCACGTCGTCTGCTAGGAGCAGAACGAGAAATGTGAAGTTCGAGCAGTCATCCGCTCGGTACGAGACCGGCTTCGCATAGCGCGTCTGGTTATTTTGGACTGGATCCAAACGGCGGCTGCGGCGACGGAATGGTTCGCCGCTAGGCTGCTCTATCCCTTCCCGTTCTCACAAATTTTGCATACTGCCACTTTCTGACGTTGCAACCGACTGAAAAGAACGCGTTTCCAACTAAGATCGGCGATCACGCCCCTGGGGCGCGATCTTTATTCGAAACGCGTTCTGGAGGAAAGCGCAGGAGGAGGGTGCAGCGGAACCATGAGACTGAAAGTGGAGGAGAAGGGTCTGGCGAAAGCGTGAGATGAAAAGCGTGGTGCCGTGCAAGACCCGCTTTGCGGTGACGATGGCTATTAGATGGCGCTAGAATAGCGCGCGTCGTCTGGAAACAAAGCGCTACATGAGCGAAGGTCGGTCTGCGGCGGCTGCTCTGAGACGCGCCCACGCGTCACTCACGCGCTGCCTCTTGCGTTACCCTTGGAAGGGTATCGCGAAGTGTGGCGCGAATGCGAGGCATTCGAGTCACACTTCGCTCCTTTTTCAACGTGCCGCATGAGACAGGTTGTCCGCGCCAGCCAATGTATCGCGAAATAAAAACACGTATGCAGCCAGCGCTCAAGTTTTGCCCTAGGGAGTATCGTAATCTTCGGGGAATTGTTTTTGTAATCTTGTTAAGGTACGTATAGTCGATACAGAACAAGGTGTTGTATCAACAATATTGTCAAAAATATGCCCGCGCATAACTTGAACACTTTTTCCACCAGGAAGACATACATAATTTAGCTACCACAATATTGTCATGGAGCCAAGGACGATGCAGGGTTCTTTCGGTAAACAAGGTTTATTGGAGCGAACTTGTGCTCCGCAGAAACTTCAAGAAAATATAAGCGGTGAAGGAGCAGCCAACAGAGGGACGTGCACGGGCGTTCGGCGGGTTCCTTCTACTGGCCGCCGTCACAAGCGGACGCGTCCCTCTCCCACTCTCCGCTCTCGCCCCGCAGCGTGCCAGAGACGGCAGGGCGAAACATTCCTACTACCAAACCAGACAGCCTGTGCGGCATACAAAATAAAGAGAGGGGAACACGCGCCTCGCTTCGAACACAGACAAGACAACCGGGCGCGGCCAGACGCTGGCAACAAAACACACGACAAAACAATCCAGAAGGCATGGTTCGCGGCAGCATTCTGCAGGGCAACTCGTCTCAATTTAAAAATAGTCTGCATATATTTACCTTTATATATTTCCACATATGCTCACCAATCCCGAATAATTAAATCAACTTAGAACGATTATCTTGTCTATTCTAGCGAGCATTAGTATTACTTTGAGAGACGCGATGTATGTAATTGTATCCCATATCGCATTTTCTGAAGGAATCCCTAAGGTTGTTCTTTGAAAATGAACTGCTTCATACAAATTAATGAGGTAAACGTAACAAGCGCAGTTCACGTCACAATCTCGATGCAACGGCTCCCTTAGAGTAGTTGGAAAATGGGTCTAAGCATGCGAAGAATGGAAACGCATGCGATGGCCTCTGCGTTGACGCCATGACATGCTCACGGTGTCAAACACATCACAAGGTGACATGCAAACATAGTTTGGTCAAAGGCTGCCCCAGCTCCTAACAGTGCGAAAATGTTTCGAGTACGCGCATTTATGTGCAGAAGTTCTGATAGACTGCAGCGTTCTGCTGGAAGGCGGCGATTTTGACGCACTTATTTGCTCCTCGTCTAAAGAAAGGTAAACATAACTTAAAGAGAACATCAACACAAAACAGCAGAACTTGTGGGCAGATATATTGTTTTCTTACACGAAAATTGAGAGAGATTTCCCAGACACGCTGCCAGTATCTTCCGTGTGCCGAATTCAGGGAGAACAAAATGCTATGAATTGCGGAATATCTCGCAGTTGCATCGTTGTTAGGGCTTCGCTAAAGAACGCCACGTTGGTGCGCTTTCGGAAACAGTCCATCTATTGTAAAACAATTTAGGCGGGTACTTCCACGAGTTTCAAGATAATGTTCGTTATTGCCTATATCGACGTTATACGTTTTCATACTGAGCAAATTTTACACAACGCGTGTTTAGTTTGCGATGTAAAAACACAATCAGCTTGCATCATTTCTTATAGACTCTCATGGATCGATTGAGTTTTAATTATTTCATCAGCTTCGTATTCTGTTGAGTACAGGCAAAATTTAAAGAGATGTGCCTGTCCAAACGAATTTGGGAAAATTAATTTCTAGGTAAAACCTTCCGATTGAGATTCGCAGCGTGCCGTGATGATATTTGAACCCTTCAAACGGATTTCAATCGAATGCATTTTCTTTTTCAACCTTTAATCTAAGATGACGAAAGCCTGTTATATTTAACTTTTATTTTTCAGGCTCCCCGCGAAGTCTGGATGAGGCAACCATACGTAAATTATACGGTAAGGACGCAATATCTCCGTGCGGGCCCCTGCCCATTCTACTGCACGTTTTCATCAGTGTTTGTCAAAATTAACTGGAAAGCGACCGTGTAAGATATTGTCACACCCGGGATATATAAATTCAGGACATGTGAAATCTAGAATATACAAAGTCTCACGCATGGGTAACTGCATGGAAGTGGTTTAAGCATATTCTTGCCGTCAGCTTTTGTGAAAATTAACGCCAAATATATCTGGAACGTTGTGTGGTTTCGGACGATGAAAAACACCCGAGAGCGGCCTTTGGATTACGGCGAGTTCACACGAAAATCAAGCAGGCAGGATCAACATGATTCTCTATCACACTATGTCATATCGTCATGTTTGTATACAGACAATGAAAAGCGGGTTTTACGTCAAGGAATAGGACGCGACGCATCATATATTTCTGTTGACGTGCTTCAATGAATTTTTGAGTTTCTATGGTTTTTGTTTTCTAGTTAGTGAGCATTGTTCCTGGACCACGGCAAAGAAGAGCGACCTCAGTTGCTACTGGGCACTAATATTTATACTTTGTCAACAATAATGTTGTATGAATATTCATGTTGTTTGATTCTTCGTATTCTTGTACGCGAACTTTGTGTGCGCAAACATTCCCGTGCTTTCTCCCGAGTTTTTTACGGACATTATGAAGAAAATTGCCATATGAGGGAATACGAGTAGCTGGCGCCACAGATACGCACCAACATCTCTTTCAATACAGTTATTAAAAAAAGAGACGTTTAGTTTCTCAATGTGCTAAGGGGTGCTGGATTCCGCATCATAACGGGTTATTTAAAAAATGGCTTCTTCACGTTCGTGACATAAGACCCGGAAATAAGAACCCACTTGAAAAGCTTTTATGTCCCGAGATGTGTTCGAGTCTGACGAAGGTGCCGTAAGCAAGCAGAGCTCGGACCATCTCTGAATGCCAACTTCCCTGTTGCGTGCTTTTAAAGGTAAACTTTAACACAAATGTGTTCCTCCACGCTATTTCTCGATGCATTTTGTGAAACAGGGGCGAGCATGTAAGTTTTAGCAGACAATTATGCTTTGCGTGCTGGGAGACTTGGGTTTCGTGATTCTAACATTGCCCTTAAATATCATTGAAACCCGGTTAGTGAGTTTTCTTAAGTAATTATTTCGTCAGTGATAATTACATACACATGCGAAGTCGATCCTACCCCGCGAATGATGTGCCCCCGGAAAATGTCGTTAACCTCTGCTCTCGTTTAGAGCTGATGAATAAATTATACCTGATGCAAATACCGCGTGTTCAAAATTAAGCTTTACGGAATTTTTTTCAAAATACACCTGTGGAAGGTTGCATAATTCTTATCGTTCAGCTGGGTTATTCGATGAGGCGGACATTAGTAGCACGAGAAATCGAAACACATATTGAACTTATTAACTAACGTTCACTAATTAACTTCTTAGTTAATTACTTTACGAGACATTGCAATTTACGAATTGTAGCCGATGAGCTTGTCAGGCGTATCCACTTGCAATGAGTTTCCAGAGTGACACCAGCTTAGAGATATGCGCCATTCCGCTTACTTTTTTTTACCAAAATGCTGTTTTATGCATTGAAGCACAAAAGTAACTGGAACGCACATGTATTTCGTCCCACACTTTGGGAAATAATATCTCGAAGCTGGTGTCATCCAGGAAACTCATTTCAAGTGGATGCGTCTTGCGAACTCACTGGCTACAATTCGTAAATTGAAATATGTGTCGTAAAGTAATTGACTAAGAAGGTGCATTAGTCATTTTTTGGTAATTAGTTGAATATGTGTCTTGCTGAATATATCCGCCTCTTCGAATAGCCCAGCTCAGTGATAAGAATTATGCTACCTGCCACATGCGATTTTAAAAAAAATACCGTAAAGTGTAATTTTGAACACCCTGCATGTTATACCTGGAGCATTTTCTCGAAAATACGCCAAATTTCTGCACCGCCTTTTGTGGCTATTCTATGGAGAAAAAAAACTGTAAGAACATCAATTCCTCGCAAAAATAATAGCTTTGCATATTTTGGAAAAATCGAGTGCGTGAGGAAGAAATCATTCGGCAATTTTCTGGCCATCGAAAAATTTAATTGCAAGATTCACTTTTTACGGGAACACAGCTACAGTGTTAGATTGACTCTTTACAGTTTTCGCGTGTCTCTAATCCGAAGACCTGCGCCAGCCTAGAGTTATGTTTGCGGAACAATTATGAGAATGGGCTGCCATAGAATGACTGTGCTTCCCCAATACCCATGTGACAAGGCAAGAACCATCTAATGTCGATGATGTCCCAAACAGAAACAAAGATGTCAACTGAGCGCTCTGAATGGTAAGAGCAGCTGACCTCTGGAATCGTCAGGAAGGTGAAAAACAAAATTGACTGTGTTTCTTTGTTTACGTTAAAATGAAGACGCGTTAGCGCAAAGAGGTGGTGAATAGCTAATGACCACGCTACCAGACAGACAGACAAAGAACTTTATTAACTAGGTCCTGAGAAGCCCTGCCTTAGGGCACAACCACGGTACCAAGAAATTCTTTATACTGGCTAGTAAGCGGTCAGGCTTCAATAATTTGTACACTAGCAGCCTAATGGCTCAAAGCATTTGTGGCATTCTGAAAAATGTTCTACGTTCTCACTATTCACATGCTGAGGCGGCACGTTACACAACGCACCATACATGAAGCGGGAGAGCGCTCGCTATCAGATCATTTATTCCCGTATCTGAAAAAAAAAAACCGTGGCCCGGACGTTCACGTTTGCCTAAAATGAAGGCTGTAGCGCCCAATTTAATCAATTTTTTCTTTGTTTGTGCAAAAAATATCTTCACTCGAAATGAAGCAAACACTGCAAAGAGCACGAAGCTTTAAAAGAACCCCCTACGAGCTTCCCAAAAGAAATGTTGCTGCCTATAACACGAGCATAGACAACGGCCAGCGCTAATCTTTTTGTGCCGTAATACTGGAGCAGGTAATATTGTTTGGCTGATTATAACTAGGTGTAATATTCGCGAAGTCTGAAAGTTTGGCAGCCAGAGCGTCTTTAAACAATTGAAAAAAAAAACCCCCAGAAATATGTCAAGTGTGCTGTGCAATCAGTCATCTTCCCACAGAACAGTTGTCTGCCCTAGAACATATTTGAAATTGCGGATTGACAAACGTAAAAGGTCTTTAAGAGGCTCAGATGGCTTCACGGCGTAAAATTAAGAGACAAGCACTGTCCATCAAATGAATGAACAAGACTTCTGGCGATTGGCTATTTGCTACTACTCGTGTCTGCCTGAAGGTTCTTTCGTCACGTCTATGTCTAGCAAATATAGAGCCGGAGTGAGTATCGATGTTCAAGAAGCGTTTACATTTTGACTGCCTTCACCTGACATAAGCTTCCTCGTTTGTGAGGCAAGCCATCACCTCGCCCAGGGTGAGAGACGGGAAGTGCCATAAAAAATCTCCCCAGATGCAACTTTAGCATGAAAGACTTTAACGTACCATCGAACAAAACAGAAGTGCAAAGGGAGATGGAGGCTTGAAATGGTCCACAATTGCTGAACAAGGGATGTCCTTCGTTCCTTGTTCAAACGACAGTAATTGTTCAATCAGCGGTGATCATAACATACCTGAGGGTCATATGCGCTGGGTATATGGTGCTTCGTTTGATCATCGAATCGTATTTCAAGAAAAAAAAGTAGCCTCCATGACTACATAGTACCTGAGTGGGTCCGGAAATAATGTTTTGAGGGGGGAAGGGGTCCTTGACAGTTATATGTTAGAGTATAGAGCAACATATGAAAAGCACTTTATTTCTGCAATATGTTTACACAATAATGTATCAAATTAGTGCTTTCTTCTCTCTCTATCGCAGGAGACACTGCAAATATCACTTTGCTTGGCAGCAGAACTAATGCGATCCCGCGTTTCCTCGATGGCCGTGCTGCCGCGACTACATACTTGTGGCACATGACACCGGCGAACTGCTCGAAGTGATGGATCCCGTAGCAACGACAGATGGATTATTTTCTTGCGAGAAATAAAACATGGTTTCCTCATTCTTCTTCGCTAACGAGTTTGTATACCTCTGGTATGCCAACGTCCTTCGCCGGCTCGCTATGGTTGCAGCCGTCGGGGTTGAAGAGTTGACCCCGCGGTAATTATGCCACCGGATACGAGATTGTTGTCCGACTGGCGGGACTGCCTACCCAGGCTAAGGTATTTCAGACCTGTCCATCGGCTTCCCAAACTTTCTGCCTTATGTGATAAACTTGGGGGTGTGGATGTGGAACACTCGATCTGATTATGCACGCAGTGTGACCTGCATTTATGAGAAAGGCCTTCGACACGTGCGCTTTGAGAACGCAGCGTTCCCTGAAAGATCCGCAGTGATCGGAAATGAAGTTCACGACTGATTATTGCCTTTCTTCTAGACACGGTGTTGATCAGCCTTTGGCGACGCACCTTGCTAACGACGTATGAGATGCCGAGGCAGAACAATTCCCGGCCAACCATGCCAGGAAAGCCTCGCCTACTTAAACACTGCCATCACCTGCCGCACTTCGCTGGTGACAGTGCATACAACGCTCGTTAACCTCACTTTAGGTGAAGCTACGAGCTCCCAGGTGTGAGTAATGTTTCCGGGCAATCTATACTACGTCGTCGCATGGCTAAGCAACCACGACTACAAGTAGGTACAGTGTACATGGAGTTCGAAGTGCCTTAAGGATAGAAGTTAGGTGGGCTTGGTAGGATACGTCCCAGCTAAAAGCAGTCGCACAAATTAGAACTGTTGGTTTGATAAAAGACTTCTAGATTTTGTACACGAACTTGCCATCTTTTATACGCGATTCCTCATACCTCAAATGTACGATACTTCCAATGCTAACAATACAACTATTAAAGCGCCAAATAACAGGTTAAATAATGAAGAAATATAGATGCTGCTAAGAGGTTTATTAGCAACGGATGCAGGCGAACGGGTAGCAGTCACAAGCGTTCGGCCAAGGACAGCAACCACGAGCTCATGCCGGTGGCTATGCTGCTGAGGCACAGGTTACTATTCTTCATTGCAATCGCCCTCCGCCGAAAAAGGCGCCATCGTGGCGGCTTAAGGCGAAGACACTGCTATTGGTTCGTAGTACGGCTTAATGCGACAGACGTGGACAAGTTCGCGGCCGCGATTGCGCAGGTCCGTCGGTGGCTTGAGGGGTTCCACGAGGTAATTGACGGAGGACGTTTGCTCCAGAACGCGGTAGGGTCCGAGGTATTTCGCGACAAGCTTTGCGGAGTGGCCGGGTGTGGTAGCGGGTACCCGAAGCCAGACCAGAGAGCCAGGGGAAAATGTTGGTGCAGAACGGTCGGCAGGTCGACGGGATTGCTGCTGCCACTGGTCCTCGGTGGAAAAAGAGCGGGCAAGCTGGCGGCATTCCTCAGCATGTCGAGCAGCTTCCGACAGCGGAGTACTTTCGGACGCATCAGGTTTATATGAAAGAATTGTATCGAACGTGTTAGATGGTTCTCGGCCATATAGGAGAAAGTACGGGGAAAATCCAGTAGTTGATTGGGCCGCGCATACGTCACGAAAGGGAGAACTTGGTCCCAGTTTGAATGGTCAAAGGCGACGTACATTGATAGCATATCAGCAAGAGTACGGTTGAAGCGTTCTGTCATGCCGTTAGTTTGCGGATGGTACGCTGTACTTGTGCGGTGAATGATTCGGCATTCGTCGAGTAGTGCCTTCAAAGCATCGACGAGAAAGGCTCGGCCTCTATCGCTCAGAAGTTCGCGAGGGGCACCATGGCGCAGAACGAAATGGTGTAACAGAAACGATGCAGCGTCGCGAGCGGTGGCAGTCGGCAGAGCGGCGGCTTCAGCATAACGGGTCAAGTGATCCACGGCAACAATAATCCAGCGGTTCCCTGCTGGAGCGGGTGGTAGCGGTCCGTATATGTCAATACCAACACGATCAAAGGGACGACTAGGGCAGGGAAGGGGTTGTGACGGGTAGACTTGTCCGGGAGGTAATTTTCGGCGTTGGCACTGAGTACAGGAGCGAACGAACTTTCGCACGTAGTTATACATGCCGCGCCAATAAAATCGGAGGCGTAGTCGGGCGTAGGTCTTGAAGAGGCCGGCATGCGCGCACTGTGGGTCGGCGTGGAAAGCGTCGCAGATAAGGTCACGGAGATGTCGGGGTATCACAAGAAGCCACTTGCGTCCGTCAGAAAGGTAATTACGACGATAAAGAAGGCCATCGCGAATGCAGAAGTGGGTAGCCTGGCGGCGAAGAGCGCGAGATGGTGAAGAGGTGGATGGATCAGAAAGGATGGTGATGAGAGCACTGATCCAGAGATCCTTGCGCTGCTCCGACGGCATCTTGTGCAGTGCATGTGATGTAAGTGCGGGCTCAAGGGCGGATAGGCAAGCGTTGTCAGCTGCGACCGGTGAGCGAGAAAGGGCGTCAGCGTCCGTGTGTTTGCGGCCAGAACGGTAAAGAACGCGGATGTCGTACTCCTGTAGCTTAAGGGCCCAGCGAGCAAGTCGGCCAGATGGGTCCTTGAGGGTGGACAGCCAACAAAGGGCGTGGTGGTCAGTGATGACGTCGAAAGTGTGACCATACAAATAAGGGCGGAATTTCCCAAGTGCCCAAATAATGGCTAAACACTCTTTCTCTGTAACCGAGTAAATAGCCTCGGCTTTTGCCACAGTTCGGCTCGCGTAGGCGACGGCATATTCATCGAACCCCCCCTTCCGTTGCGCGAGTACGGCACCGAGTCCGACGCCGCTGGCATCGGTGTGGACCTCGGTGGGGGCGGCAGGGTGGCGAGGTTAGCAGGCGGCGTAATTTCGTGAAGGCGTCATCGCAGGCGGGCGACCAAGCTGAAAGTTCGTTGTCGCAGCTTAGAGGGTCTGTCAGGGGTGCACTTATGGATGCGAAATTTCGAATGAAACGTCGGAAATACGAGCATAAACCAACGAAACTTCGAAGCTCCTTTAACTTCTTCGGTTTTAGAAAGTCAGCGACGGCGCGGAGCTTGGCTGGGTCCGGAAGAATGCCGTCTCGCGAGACAACATGGCCAAGAATGGTGAGCTTTCGGGCACCAAAACGACGTTTTTTAAAGTTGAGTTGAAGTCCCGCGTCAGTGAGACATTTCAGAACGTGCGCGAGACGGCTGAGATGTGTATGGAAATCAGCGGAAAAGACAACGACGTCGTCCAGGTAGCAGAGACATGTGTTCCATTTGAGGCCGCGTAAAATATTATCTATCACCCTCTCAAAAGTGGCTGGAGCGTTACACAGGTCGAAAGGCATCACGGTAAATTCATATAATCCGTCATGTGTCACAAATGCTGTTTTATGTCGATCAGATGGTGCCATAGGGACTTGCCAGTATCCGGAACGTAAATCCAGCGAAGAAAAGAACTCCGCTCCCTGCAAACAGTCGAGGGCGTCGTCGATGCGCGGTAACGGATAAACGTCCTTGCGCGTTATCTTGTTCAGACGTCGGTAGTCGACGCAGAGCCGGATAGAGCCATCCTTTTTCTTAACAAGAACGACCGCTGACGCCCAGGGACTGTTCGAAGGCTGTACAACGCCGCGCTTGAGCATGTCATCAACCTGGTCATCAATTACACGGCGCTCCGAGGCGGATACCCGATAAGGGCGTTGCCGTAGAGGTGCATGACTGCCGGTATCTATCTGGTGAAAAACGGTTGCAGGGCTGTCAAAAGAGGCGCCGAACTTCTGCAGCAGAGTGAGCAGCTGGCTTCTTTGTGAAGAGGACGTTTCATCGCCGATGGAGAGGTTGAAAGCGTCGAGGAGGGGCTGATCAACCGCACGGTCACAAGAAAGTGCGCTAAGATCCGTACGAGTAGAAGCCACAGGAGCGTCAAAGATCCAAAAGGTGTCGACCGGCTGAACAAGGCCTAGGCATTCGCCATGAAATAAAGGTAAAAGGCACGCCGTGGGATTGTCGACGAGCATCTTCGTGGCGCCACTGCGAAGAGTAAGGAAAGCAAAGGGCAGCGGAGAACATTTGCGGCGAAGGAACACTTTAGAGGGTGTAAAGAGAACAGTGCCCTCAGAAATAGCGGCGCACGACACAGGGACAAGCAGGGAAGAGCACGGAGGAACGGCATTGTCTTCGGACACAAACAGTTTATCACTAGAAGGGTGGTCGTCGATTGACTCAAAATCTTGAAGCGCAGAAAGTTCAAGTTCGGCGTGGCAACAGTCAATAACGGCGTTGTTATTTGCAAGAAAGTCCCAGCCTAATATAATGTCATGGGAACACGAGGGCAGCACGACGAATTCGACGGTATACAGAACTCCTTGACTCGAGCAGTACAGGCAGCGAGAGGCGTAATGTTCTGAGAGGTCGCGGTTCGAAGGGAGAGGTCGGCTAAAGGCGTCAGAACTTTTCTCAGTACGCGACAGAGTTGGGCGGAAATTACAGATACTGCGGCTCCTGTATCGACAAGTGCCAGGACGGCGACTCCTTCTACATACACTTGAATTACGTTGGCTGGAGAGGGACGAGGACTTGAGCATTGCGACGGAGACGCAGTTCGTGCCTCGGGAACTGCGGCCATCAGTTTTTCCTGCTCGGTGGGTCCGGCACGGCGACGCACCGGAGAAAGCGAGCGACGACGTGCAGGTGGTGAGCGGCGGGTAGGCGCGGGTGAGCGATCAGGACAAAAGGAAGAGGTAGGAAGGCTGGAAGGCGCAGATGAAAATTGAGCGGGGAGCGGTGGCGCTCGCCAGATGTTCGGGAAAGGAAGCATGCGACGACGGCAATGGCGCGCCACATGACCAGCACCACCACAAGCAAAACACATTCGACGGTCATCGAAGGTGCGCCATTGTTGGGGGTAAGCTCCGACTCGTGGCTGAGAAGTCGGAAAATGCTGTCGATCTGGTAACGGCATAGGAGGCGGCGAAAAGGTCGGTGGTCGATGCATAGCGGGCGGCGAGAGCGTTTGTGGGCGAGGTCGGGCAACTGCTTCTGTGTACGTGAGCGGTGCAGTAACTGGCGTCGGATCACGTGCTGGAGGAATGGCTTGCGAAACTTGCTCCTGGATGAAGTCGCGGATCGTAGGTGCCAAAGCGGGTGGTGGTTCCGGGACGCAAGACATCAAAGAGCTGGCGAGCGACCTCTGCGCGAACGAATTCCTGAATCTTCAGAAACAGGGTAGCATGGTCGTCGCTGACACCAAGGCTGGACACAGAGTCGGCGGGCGCAAGGGGGACGTCTGGTGTGAGGCCGTTGCCTGCGCAACTCGTCGTAACTCTGACACAATTCGATCACTTCAACGACAGTGCGAGGACTCGAAATAATAACATTTGGAATGCGTCGTCCTCAATACCCTTGATTATATGTTTGATCTTCTCCTCCTCTGACACCGACGGGTTCACCCGTTTGCAAAGGTCAACAATGTCCTCAATGTAGCTCGTGAAATTCTCTCCGATCTCTTGGGATCGTGTGCGCAAACGGTGTTCTGCACGGAGCTTTCTTACTGCTGGCCGACCGAAAACTTGGGTAAACATGGTCTTGAAGACCAACCACGTAGTGAGGTCGCCTTCATGGTTTAAAAACCATAGTTTCGCAACGTCCGAGAGATAGAATGCTACGGTTCTCAATTTGGTAGCATCGTCCCAATGGTTATGGGCACTCACTCGCTCGTATGAGGAGATCCAATCTTCAACGTCTTTTTCATCTGTGCCGGAGAAGATAGGGGGATCTCGCAGACGCAAGGCGCCGGCACAAACCAAGGTGGGCGGCGCCGTTGGAGGAGTTGCAGGAGTGCCGCTTGCGTCCTCGGGCATGATGGGGGGTTGAGTGCGACTCTGAAGTTCCAGGGTGGTCGAAACAAAGCAGACTCCACCACTTGCTAAGAGGTTTATTAGCAACGGATGCAGGTGAACGGGTAGCAGTCACAAGCGTTCGGCCAAGGACAGAAACCACGAGCTCATGCCGGTGGCGATGTTGTTGTCGTTGTTGTTGACCTGAGTGGTTGTGGCGCATACCCACCGTGGGGGTAGGCCATGAATCGGGTGGTTATATTAGGTGCATACAAACAAGGGAATTACCGAATAGAATACTGGAGATTAGAAAGGAAGATTTTGTGAGAGGAAGAAAAAGAAACTAATTAATAATAGGTTAAAAAAGAAATAAATGAATAAAAGAAAACTATGGTGGGAAAGGTGACAATAAGTTTAGCATGGTAATCGATTTGATTCAATGAGATAATTTTGGATTGCCAAGCAAGCATTTGTGTGGCTGAACCCAATAATAGAGGCTCCAAAAGACAGAATTACAGGTTCCGATAAATCTAGGCCAATATTGCGAAGCGGGATTTCTAGTAGTCTTTTCCTTATTGCAGAAAAACGCCTACAAGACAACAAGAAATGGTCTATTGTCTCCGCTTCGCCACAGAATGAGTATAATGGTGAGGGGACCAGACCAGACCTGTGTAAGTAAAAGTTTAACGTAGGGATACGGCAGCGCAGCCTCGTGATAGCCACTTCAATTTTCCGGCTTTGGCAAAAGTCTCTTTGCCAAGGGTATAGAAGATGTCTGTATTCCAAAGAATTAGTTAGAGCAGAGCCTGACACTGCCTGCATATGAAGCTCCTGCGAAATCTAGCAGCAGTGACATGAGCAGTCAAAGGACAATACGGAAAAATTGGTCCGGTTATCAATGCCTTGGCTAGTGAATCTGCTATTTCATTTATAATAAGTCCTTTATGGCCAGGCACCCAAATTAAACGCAAACTTCTCAAATAACCAGGTATCAATGAATGAAACGTCCTCAATACCCGAGAGTCACAAGAAGCAGTGAGGGATGAGCACAATGATAATGAATCAGTGACTATCACGGCAGACGTAATTGATGGGTCTAATTTGCGTAGAGCCAGCACCATCGCCATAAGTTCGGCTAAAAATATGGATATAAAATCTGGCAGCCGAAGAGAAAATGTCCAATCGAGAATAGGGGAAAATTTACCAACACCTGATTTTTCCTCACATTGTGAGGCATCTGTCGCAATAACGATGTTTGTTTGCAGGCTCTGCAGATTATCATAACATTCTAGATGACCATCTAGAATGTTATGTGGAAGTAATTTAGAATTATTAGGAAATGTGTCATCGAATTGAATATCAGTGGTAACAGATCTATCGGGAATCGGAAGTACATCACAGATGCGCACGTCCAAAGGGTCAAGTAAATGTTGCGTGAATGTAATTTGGGGAGTATGTGAACGCGGCCAGTTTACACGAAAAAACCAATCAGGTTAGGAAATGAATGTTGTTTGAGAACGTCGCACCGGTGATTCGTAAATTCTTAAAAACGTCATTACGGTCAAAAGACGGAACCTACACGAAAGAGGAGGAACACGGGATTCGAGATAAAGAACCGAATTTGCAACAAATTTAGGAAGCCCTAGGCATAAACGTAATGCTTCTCTTTCTAAGAGGATCAAAGGGCGGGAAGTGTAAGCTGGAGCTCCAGAGAAGAGTGCGCAACCAAATTCTAATACATGGCGAACGTACATGCGATATATCATTAGAAGTGTATCTCTTCTCAATCCTATTCGACGATTGCTCAACCTACGCAAAATGCCAATTGCACGGGTACCTTTTCCAGTCACATGATCTATGTGTGACAGCCAGTTGAGAGAGGAGTTATAAATTATTCCAAGGTACTTAACCGATTCTACCTGTGGTATGTCTTGTAGGTGGTAAGAGAGAGATATATGCACTGGGTAATTTATCGGAAAAACGAGAATGGCACATTTGCTGGTATTGAGTAAAAACTGGTTAACATCTAACCAGCTCTCCAGGGCACAAAGGTAAGTTTGCAGTCGTTGATATAACGTATGAATGTCATTCGCAGATGCGAAAAACGCAATATCATCTGCATAAACATAAGTTGTGACTTCTTCATGATGGGGAATTGCGGTCATGAGAATCTTAAAAAGCGCCGGGGAAAGGACTGAACCTTGCGGTACTCCTCTCGTTTGTTTGCACCTAGAAGACGAAAAGCCGTTTTTGTAGCAGTAGAATTCTCTTTCACTTAAAAAAGAATGAATCCACGCTATTATATAACAAGGAACACCACAATATGTTAGCCGATTTATCAAAACTGTGTGTTCCACGGTATCATATGCTTTAGCGATATCAAGCGTCACTAAGGCAGCATATTGCTTATGACGTCGAGCAAGTTGTATCCGGCTTTCTAAGTCGACATGGGCATGCCAGATAGAACAGCCAGCCCTGAAACCAATCTGACATGGACTAAGAATTGAATTATCGTTTACAAATTTCATGATACGAAGGTGAATAAGCCTCTCAATTAATTTTACTACATTTGACGTAAGTGCTATAGGCCTGATGTTCTCCAATGTATACCCTCTCCCTTGTTTCTTAGGTATCATTATTACTTTGGCAAGCTTCCACTGCAAAGGAATCCAAGCATTTTTAATCGAATAATTTACCACGTCTAAAAGAATGTTCGGCGATTCCTTTAACAACATTTTTAGCATTGCATTTGTGATTCCGTCAGGGCCAGGTGCTGTATTTGGCAAGCATGCTGCAGTCTGATTGAGATCAGATAATGAAATTGACGTGAAGCCATCCGAAGAGTCTAAAGCATAATGAATCGTTGGATGCCGGGCTGCAAATCAATTTTCTAAATCTTTGGCAATCGCTTCTAAAGAGGAGCTCATTTCTTGCGAGGTCAAAACGATGGAGTCTAATGTTAACGGCGTTGGTAGCACCTTTCTAGTACGAAGAAATGCGAACAGAGCTCGCTTGTTTTTTGATTTTGATAGATAATCGTAATGGCTAATATCATATTCATCTTTGGCTCGGTTAACAGTACGCTTAAATACACCAGCGTGAAACTGATAATTTTTCCAATTTGTCGGGCATTGATTATGGAGAAGTGTTTTCCAGGTTGCTTTTCTTTTCCTATAATCACGCGTACACTCATCATTCCACCAACGACAAGCGGTGCGTTTAGCCGAAGGGATGACAAATTCAGCTTGCTTCCGGGAACCCTCAAGAACCGAACAAATCGTTGAAGCGATTTCCTCGTCATTGGCATTGACAAGTTTCGAAACGGATGCAAGTAAGACAGTCTTAAATTTATTGTGGTTGACAAATGTGCACGCCTGGCATTGTAAAGATGTTATTGGACACATGATTTCAAATGACACAGGAAGATGATCACTGTTGGTTGGTGAGTCAACCGTTAACCACGAAGAAACATTGAGGCCATCACTACAAAATGTTAAGTCTAACACTTACCGAAAGTCGCCTGTAACAAATGTCACATGTCCTGTGTTCTGACATGAAAGGTTACTATCAATAGCCCATTCCCATAGTCGCTCACCACACAAATCTGTTTTTAGACCCCACGACACGTGATGCGAATTAAAATCTCCTGCGACCAAAATTTCTTTTCTACAAGCAGCTACAGCCCTATCAAGTTGACGCGTACTTTGCACACTGGTGGGGAAATAGGTATTAATAATTGAAAATAATTGATACCCTGGGAGACATAAGTCTATCGCCAAAATTTCGCAGTCGGAGTCCATGAATTTAAAAAAAAAGTTTGCCTTATGCCAAATTTTATTTGAAACAAGAATCAATAGTCCTCCGCCTCGCGGGTTACGATCTAATCGGAACGAACGAAAACCTTTCAAATGAAAATTTTTCTCTGGTGATAGCCAAGTTTCCTGAAGCAGTATAACATCCGGATTAAGCTGATGAGATAGGCAAAAGAAATCTGTTAAAGATGAGAAGATAGAGCGGCAGTTCCACTGCAATACTTTCAACTGTCCAATAGTGTTGAACGCAGAGCAGCGGCAACTGCCGCCTTAAGAAAGCTTTCTTTATTCATAGGCGATGGTTGACTCTTTTTTTGGTTTTGGTTTCATAATCTTAGAAATTGGAGATCCCATGCGTTTGGGAGCTCGAGCGTCAAGTTCCATATCTGTGACAGTAAGGGAGTCTGAGGAAGAGGACTCACTCTCGCCTGATTGAATTGGTGGAGTAGTGTCCGTCGAGTGATCTTTAAATGTAGAAGGCGCTTCTGCGTCGTTGCTAGGCATTCGAGGTGTGGCGTTAAGTACTGAGGACTGTAGCGATGCCTTAGTGGCTTGCAACATTTGAATCATCTGACCGGAAATGATTTGGGCTAAGCATTCTGATACGCTGGATACCAATTTATCCATAGCTTTAGCCTTTTCCACAGCAGCGTCAATTGCTTCCGAGAGATTAATATTCATACTTGGAGTGTTACGGGCTGTAACACCAGAGTATCCGAAGGCCCTGTCTTTAACGACTGCAATTGCATCTCTTCGGGAGCAACGACGGCGGTCGATTACTTCAAGAATTTGAGTTTCTTGGCCGCGAGCTGAGCAATTAGAATAGTCTGCTGGGTGTGTTCCCCCGCAGAGGCAGCAGTTTTCAGATAGCGCAGAGCATTCACTTGAGGGATGACCATCTCGACAGGTGCGGCAGCGTAGGCTCGACTTACAACCTCCTGCGCTGTGCCCGAATCTCCAACAATTCTGACATTGGATTGGGCGTGGCGCGAGTGGTTCTACACGGAACACAAGAGGCCACACCTTTATTTCGGCCGGACATGATGTGCCCACAAACGTCGCAATTACTGACTCAGTCGGAATCCTCTCATTATTTACAAGGCGATTGCAACGATAAATAGCAATGACACCTGCTGCGGAGAGCTTGTCTAGGGTTTCAGTGGGACTTAAGTGGGAGTTTACGGCCCCGTACGAGGCCCTTGGTGCACGCAAGGTGAGGTGGGATAAAAGTTCTCACCGGGATGGAAGCGAATGAAGTGCATTTCAGTAGATCTTCAACACAGCACTCGTCCGGTGACCGACACAATATACCTCTGCGTCCGAACGCTCGCACGTCAGTGATGGTCTGGAAGTGGTTGGACATGGCCTTAAGTTCCTTCTGGACAGCTTGTGGGTTCGTCAGCCTGATGGAACCTCCATTGGTAGGCACAAGCGCAACAGGAATGGTGCTTTCGCCACTGCTAAAAAATAAATCTAAAGGTAATTCATTAGATGGCAGGGATGCTGACCAGGCGGATCGCGCCTGGCCAGGAGAGTTGGTCGACATCAGCCCCAGATGGCGGATGCAAGGAATGTGAATAAATCAGGGATTAAATAAAGGTCGTTAGAAACCTGAAACCACCCGATACACAGCCAAAATACCACTGCAGGCCAACGAAGCTTGTAGAGGCACCGGAACGCCGCAGGAACCTCAGAAGCACGGAAGATCCGAATGCTGCTGAGGCACAGGTTACTCTTCTTCATTACAATGCATTTAGATGGTTCAGCACTGCACAATACATTTACTAGGGTAATTACGAATACCGAATAAATAAAATAAGAGCAACACCTCAAAAAAAAAAGCTAAGAAAAGCAGGCTGGTTTTACTGATGTTTATAAGCAATACAGGGGCCCATAACGTAAAACTATTCCAATGTGTTTTTATTCCAGTCTCCTGACGTCAAATTTACGTAACCACCGACACAAGCATTGGGCGGTGACCCGCAGTGTTGTTTGCGCAGGCCTATGAAATGCTCGCTTTGTTTACAGGAGACCACATTTGTTCGCTATTAAAGTGAATGGGCGTCTTGCGCTGGAGTTTGGGTATAGTAGCGGCGCCTGGTGGCGGCGAGAAAAGTTATCTGGGTAGTACCAGCTTAGGTAGTATTGAGCCCTGGCTGCGGCGAAGCACGTTCCTAGCCCGAGTTTTGGGTCGATTTGCATTTTTTCTGCCCTGTTGCGAGCGCGAAAAGGCTCGTCACTTCTCACAGACCACGCTGCGAGCTGGGCACAGCCTAGTTTAACGAAAACGAACTCTCCGTGTGCCTTGGGGCGTAATGCTGGAAGCAGAAGGAATCGGAGACGCCGATGCGGAGAGACCTAGCTCAGCCTCGAAAAAGCGTCACCGTCGTTACTGCTGCGTCGTGAGCTGCCACGAGCAAGAAAGTCTGAATCCAAAGATCAAACTTTATCGTTTTCTTTCAAGGCCTCACCAAGCGGAGCGTCGGGCGCGCTGGATAATTTCACCACGCCACTACGAGCAGCACAGGTTCGAGAGTTCAATGTGCTCATTCTTGACCTCAAGCCAGCACGTTGAGGCAGCGCAGCAAGGCAGTATTGATTGCAGCACATCGGTGTTCCAGCGCTGTCATTAAAAGCTACATCAAGCGAGCAGCGCACGAGCTCGCGCTGCAGCGTGATTTGCACGTACGTTACTGCGAGCTCATATGCATTGCATCAGTTATTTATCAGTTGCTAAAGGGACCGATGGTCGCTACTACAGCGCAGACATGATTACTTGTCTAGCGGCATGTAGTCAACAAAGACTGCAGGAGGCCCGCCGTTTAGCGGCATGCTCAAAGACCGCTGCCGTCGCGGAGCGTACGATCGTGCGCTCGAGCAGTTCGTACACCGCGGCGTATACTGAAAGACCGCTGCCGTCGCGGCGCGTACCGTCGTGCGCTCGAGCAGGTCCGTACACATGTCTGCTTATCGCTGCTGTGAATTCATTTATAGAAAGCATTTCCTCGCGTTTGTGCGCCTGAATCTAGCAGCATGCAAACCTTACCTGAAGTTCAACTTCGCATGTGCGTGACTCGCTTCACTTGCGATTGACACCGCGCTAAAACTTCCCCGCTTATTTCTTGAACGGCGTACACGTATTCGGCATTGCATAATTTCTTGCCTTTACGCAGCATGCCACCCATGGAAAAATCTTCGGCGCCCGATATTCGCTGCAAGCCGTGGTATACAACACAACCGAAAGTGGCGGGTCCATATTGTAAACGTGCTTCCCGAAGCAGACGACCGAGCTTGGTACTACCCAGTTTCTGATTGAGGGCGCTTTTTAGCACCATTTTTGCAGCGCCCCCTGGGCAACGCAAGAGCCCCATCCCGCGCCGTTGACTGCGCGCGTGAGAGCAAGTGTTCGAGGGTGAGCCACGATGGATAGTGGCTTGATGGGCGCGCCAAGGTAGATATATAATCGACCTTGGGCGCGCAATGAAACGTGATAACACGCGCGAAAGCCGGGGGAAGGGAGCCGTTGGTTTAGCGCGCGTCTCCTCTTGCCGTTGCTCTGAAACCGGTATTGCGCCACACTCGCCATGTTAGAGGTAATCTCCGACGGGTCCAAAAGCGGGGTGAGCCGAGGTAGCGTAATTTAAAGTTTCGGAGACGCGTTGAAGGAAAGAGGCAGCAGAAGCGTTTGGTCCCCTCTGTTTGTGCTCATCACGCCAGCGCTGTGACAGCAAGCGTTCGCGATCAATTGAGTGAGATCTGTTTATGTTAGCACGTGCGCGCGTGACCTCATGCTTGCTAATGTAATAAGTAAACGAATGTTTACTGCAATTTATACAGCCGATGAAACTGCGAACCTTGCTTCGTGCAGTTGTCTAATGCATTGCTATAGCTATCAAAGTTTCGTCTTTCGAGCGAAACTGCGACTTTTTGTTATTATATTTCTAAGGGGGCTCAAAAGCTGTGTAGTGTACGCTGATGTTTCTTTCTGGTCGCGGAACGCAACGAACCGCGGTAGCCCAGTGGCTGTGGCATTGTGCTGCTGAACTCGAGGTCACGAGTACGATTACAACCGCGGCGGCCGCTGCCATCGCTGCACATACGATCGTGCGCTGAAGCAGTTCCGTTGACACTGCACTAAAACTTCGCCGTCTATTTCTTGAACGGCGTACACGTATTCGGCGTTGAATAATTTCTTGCCTTTACGCAGCGTGCCACCCCGGAAAACGTCTTCGGCGCCCGATATTCGCTGCAGGACGTGGTACAACACAACCGAAAGTGGCGGGTCCATATTGTAGACGCGTTTACCAAAGCCGACGACCGAGCTTGGTACTACCCAGTTCAGGACAGGGGGCGCTCTTTAGCACCATTTTCGCAGCGCCCCCTGGGCAAAGCAGGAGCCCCTTAGCATTGCCTAACTTGACATGTTTTTCTTATCTATTTGGCTGACCGGAGGCGAGGAGCACGCAGAAGTGGAAAGGGCATCGGTGGGGCCGGGCGAGCGCAGTGAAAGTAGATAACCGAATGAGGAGGCCACTACCGGCGTCGGCTAAAGCCCCTTTCTCCTTCCTTAGATTTCAGTGTCTCGTAAGAAATCGCGGAAACGTGTAACGGAAGGGTAACAAAGCCGTTTAACGTATCTTCAGAAAAGCAAAGTTGAAAGAGTGGTGTCGGCGTGTACGTGCCGAAAGGGCTCGACAACATTGTTGTGCCACGCATATTTTTTTATTATGTACGCAAATAAAACCATTCTCCCCGACAGCTTCGAGTAGCTACTGCCAGAGCCATCGGCGGGCAGCCACCTTTTATTCCTTTTTGAACCGATCGGTAGCCCGGATATTCCGCAAAAAAATCCAGTTTTGTTCGGCATATTAATCGCTCCTTAATGCGTACACGTCACTTTGGCGTGGTGAACATTTGCGAGTTTGTAACGTCGCGTGACAGACAGGTGATGTGGCCGCATCCGGAAACCTTTTGACCCTAGAGGAGGGCTGATGATGAAAAAGAGTAGAATCGGAAATGTTTGTTCGTTCGGTCTAATCATGCATAATAATAGCGTACGCGCAATATCAGATGAGATTTCGTGGTTTTCCTGACGTCGCGTGACGAACAAGCAACGTGGGGTTGGCCCGAAAATTTGAAGAATTGTGGACGGCTGATTGCAGAAACTGTATAGAAAAGTTTGGAATAAATTTAGGTGATAGCGCCCTCGGTCGCATTCATGTCAGGAAAAAAATGAGAAGGCAGCGGAATATATACACCTAAATGTCCTGCATAGATTACGAAAAGCCTTTGAATAAATATAGACGCCAGTAATCATGGTAGTGTTGCATGTGGAAAAGAAAAAGAAGCGAACATAGACATCGCACCAAATATTTTGAAAGGAATCTACAGCTACTGTTGTGCTGAAAAAGTGCCAGTTAAAGAGGCCTGTCAGGCAAGAAAATATATGTTCATTTTAAGTGACTGTGTGCGTCAAAAACGTATGAATAAAATATCCGCAACATGTGTCGGGCAGCTTCCTTTCCTAGGAGCACAGTATTACAAAGCGGCATAAACGCGAATTTACTATTAACCGAGGGCCTCACGCAAATACTGAACAGGAAGTTAACTCCTTTTATTTGTGTGCGTCTGTGAGCAAGCGAGCATTTTCAGCACCATATGTTCAGTCTACTTTAGGGTCTTTGCCCGACCCGAACATGCCGAGAACGGCGTTGTACAATTTCTACACACATAGCTTATACCCTACTACAGCTGTGATCTAATGCACTGTGACCGCCCGACACTGTGAATATCACGGCTGTGCGAGACACCTTAGTAGCATCCCAGGGCTGGGAAGGCCAGCTGTACCGTGCATCAATGGATCCTTTATTCGAGGTAAAGGGCTTTGAAAGCATTAAGGTCTGCTTCGAAACTAACCGCGATTCCTTGCGACATATCTAACCCGTTTTCCTGAACTGATCTCGAAGATATGTAGTGCAAACTAACACAGCGGCAAACACTGCACGGGCATACAGCATGACCGTGCGTAGGTACCAGTGGTACCGCACGGTGACATGGCGGTAAGATGAACGTACTTTCCTCGCGACAACTATTGTTTTGAGACGCTGTCGTTTGAGACGCTGCGCGGTGTTCCGAACACGTCCTTGAGGATGTGGCGCTCAAAGTACCGGTTGGCTCCCGCATACGGGTAAGGCATGGCGGTAATTTAGGAGATCCATCCTTAAGCGACAGTGCAACATAGTGCCACAAATAGCCACCTTCCAAAGCATGAGAAAACCACTCTTGAATAGCGATCGGGGTTTTTTTTCTTCATACATTTTTGTGTACGTCTATGGTTATGTTTGATTCTATTGCTAAGGTGTGCGCTAATTATGGTAAGCAGAGTGTCCATTTTTTAATCATAACTCTTTTGAACAGACTACCACCTAATGTCATATCATGTGAGCTCACTCAACTTAGAAGAAAGCTGAAGGAGTACATTTCAACTGCTCCAACCTCTTAACTTTTTCTATTTCTTTTTATTTTCAGTCATTTGTGCCTTGCGTTCATTACAGCACTACACGAATAAAAATTATGTTAGCTGTGCTTTGTATTGCATGTACTTAAATATGCGTATAGTTATCTTTCTCGAACATCATATTTGTCTTAGGCTTATATTTTTGGTATTGCTACAGACATAAAATAATGGCATGTATTCTTGCTTTTTTTTTTCTCGCATTGCCTATTACGAGTGCTGTCTGTATTCTTGCACATATTTTACACCTGATGTACCATTGTACTAACTGACTTCGGGACCTCCTCCTGTATGTCGTTATAATGTAAGATGTCTTTGCGTTATTAAACTTGAATCTGAATCTGTATGGCTTAGAGAAGTGGCGCATTTAAAGCGTATTTACCTATACGCAGCAAAAACACTGTCAAAGTATGGCTGAACCTGCGACCTCCTACTTCGCACAAAATCACAAAGTGAAATCACTTCGCGACCCATTGTCTCTCACTCAGGAGAGTTTCAGAGTATTATGCACATTGTTAGTGTTATTTCTAACATCACAGTGTTCGCGCCTTTCAAGTTCCTGGGACAAAGATACTCAACAGTTCAGTATGAGCAGGCTGTTCACCGTTACGAATAATGAACAGTGTTGGTCACAGTTTCGAATCCGAACTCAGACAATGGTGGATTGTATGTGCGTGTACAGTCACAAGCTTTATGACAGGGAACGCATGTCCCACGGCACACGCCGAGCGCTCTGGCGAGCCGCTAGCCCACTCTCGTAGTTTGTAGGCTTAGTGGGTGCACTCCCTGATCGCGCTTCCGCGCTGTTGTTCGAAAGTATACAACCAGACCATTACAAATGCGTACCGCGCATTGTAGCACCGCGTGTTCTGCCAGTTCCAGATCCCATGCGGTGATAGGAGCAGCAAATGACGCGCGAGCGCCATTAGGGAGTGCATCCGCTAAACCTACAAACTACGAGAGTGCGAGTGGTGCTCGTTAGAGTGCGCTGCATCTACCGTGCGGCACGCGCTCCCGTGTTCACTGTCATAAATCTAGTGACTGTGTGATTGTACATACACGCAAAGACATAGCGAAGACACGTGTAAAGCTCAGCGGCAACGCCGTGTTCCTTCCCGGCAGCAGGAATTTGGCCCTCCCCCTTTAACATTGCAAATTAATAATGATGGCGGCGGCCAATCGCGTGATTTCTTGGCTTTTTACATCAAATTTCGATCCTGCAATGGTGCTCGAACTGCCTGCAGTCGGCTTTTGCGATGATGTTTCGGTTCGTTCTCTTTCTTCACAAAGCCGACACGCGTGCCTCAGAATAGAGCTTCGACAATGATAACATCTGGGAAGTGATGACATGCGTCCCCTGCTGCCCACACCTATGCAAATGAATTAGCTGCTACTAAGCCATATGAAATGAATACTGTCATGAATGACAGGGGCAGCTACACTGTGAACTATTAAGAAATATGTCTAAGTCACTGCGGCATCTGCCTTAAACTGATGCCACCAAAACACACCGTACGTTACTGTTAGTCTAACACGAAGGACTGTGTTTCATTTGCTGGCGATTCTTCTCAGTTATTATTCCAGCATTTGCGAGCGCGAGTGGGGGCACACAGCTGTTTAGCGAAACAGCTGTGTGCCCTTACAGTTACGGAAAATAACTTACAGCGTTCCCGGAAGGATTACATCCGTTATTGCCGAACTGGGCCGCGAATGGCTCCAGCTGTCGGCGGCTTGCGCACTAGAATGAATACTTCGACCCGCTTTCGCACTTATATCGCCGGAAGAAAAACCATCCGCACGCCCTCGGCGTTTTTCTTACTTATGTAAACCGTCGGAAAACACTTCGCGACAGGTTTTCTGAACCTCTGGGAATTGATTTTATGTAGCATATCCATGTCGAATGTATTTCCGATTGTCCTGCATGCAGGCCAATCCCAAAATGGGACTTCTGTCATGTGGCTCCACTCACTTTAAGTACGCGCTTTGGCTTAAGTAACTGCCCAGTTTCATAAGAAATTTCAGTTTGAAGTCAGCACTCGTACTGTCTGTTCTCGCTGTTAAGAGTTGTACACTTATTTAGGCATAAATTTACAGCAATGCATTTTAGTAATGTGCTTGAGTACCCGAGGTGCGGTAGCAACGTTGACCAATTCAACTAAAATGAGCGTTGGTCGGAGATTGATGCCTGTGCTCAGGTAAACCTAAATTTGTGCAGAAAGGTCAAGTTTCGCTGTTTTTCTATAATGTGGAATTGGCTTAAACCTGCTTAACCCGTGGTGAAGAATGGGGTGCATTAATGCGAATTTCTATCTGTCCTCGTAGGCCGACGTAGTGACTGATGTTGTCTACTAGCTTGCGCCGCTATTTATGTCCTTGTGGTCCTGATGCCGTCGTGGTCACACCATCGTCATCATTTTTGAAACGTCCCCCCCCCCTCCCCCCCATTGCCGTAATACCATCGTCATTCCGGCTTCATCGTCCCAATGGCGTCATTCTTCGTCATTTCATCGTTATCATGCCTAATAAGCGTAAAAGCGCAAAGGCAGGCAGGACAACAACAAACAAGGACGAGCGCTGGCCTCCAACTGATTTAATTGCGGAGAAAACGACGATTTTATACACGTTCCTATAGAAAGCGATATCCCAAGGATAAGGGAGATAAAAGCACCACTTGTGGAAGCAACACTTTCACCACACAGGGGATGTCAGCAAATTAACCCGGAAACAGGAGCTCAAGAAAAAAAAAAAACGGACTAGACAAATGATCTTCCTTCACGCTTTTATTCTTCTTTGACTATGCAGTGTACCAACTAGCCTAAACTGGCCACCCTTCAAGGTTATCACGCCGCGTTGTCATTCAATCGTGTGTCTGCCACCATTGTGATACCATCGCTGTCGTCATTGTCGCTGTCAAACCGTCGTCACGATCTCCCCATGGCAGATTGCGTCATCGTCATTCCAGCTCTGTCATCCGGTGCTCATCAAAACTTCGTCCTCACGCCTTCGTCGTCATACAGTCGTCGTGCATAAATCCATTGTCGTTTTGCACTCGCCGTCATGCCACTGTCCTCGTGCCATCGCCGTCGCGCCATCGTGTTATAGAGTCCTCACCACCCCATTGTCATCATGTCGAGGTCATCACGCTATCGTCGCATCATTGTCGTCAATATCATCCCAGCGTCGGCATGTCGCCTTCGCCATTCTGTCGACGTCATTCCCTCTACGTCATTTCGCAGTAATGCTGTCATCGATAAATCGTGATTATGCGACCATTCCCTTGCTATAGTCGTCATTGCGTCGTCGTAATACAGTTTTATGTTATTTTATGTTATTATAATTTTATGTTAATGTTAATTTATTGTTAATGTTAATATTATGTTATTTTAAATTTTATGTTACCTTTTTACTTTTCCAAACTTTAAGAGCTGTCATTCTGGCAGTTAGGTTGTGCCTTATCTGGTAAATAAGGAGCTAAAGCGTAAGTACAACCTTACACAAAAAAGAAAAAAAAAGAAAGCATCGCAGAAACACGCAGTGTAATAGCGACAGTTTTAGAGCGAAAGCTATACTACGCCATGCCTCGCAAGGCCATTCATCGCGTCGCCTGAGCGCAAGTGTGGCCGGTGTGATGTCAAGCCACGTGATCCGCTGAGAAGAGGCGTCAGCAGCTGCGCTCGCTCGGAGCCTCGCCGCTGCGGATACCACGTGACTAGGCGAGTGTTTAAAGGGTCCCTAAACCACCCAGAGGTCGAAATTTAGTTGTGGTGTTGCAGTTGTGCACGAGTCTACAACGAACACGTAGCCGTGAGAATTTTAGAAATGGTGCCGTAATAGCGGAGTTGCACGTGTTTGATGATCGAAACACAGCCCTCGCTCGTTTCGCTCTTTCCTTCGCTACTCTCCTCATCGGCTGGTCTCTCCTCCTCGCCGAGTGCTCCTCCAAATGTCACGTGACATACGTCATCGCTAACGCGCTTCTCAAAACACTGTCCACTTCCGGTTAGGGCACGTCCACGCTAGCGGCAAATATACCGACGGCAAACCGGCTACCAGTGCCGTAGAACGTCTGCCGCGCGAGAGGTGTCCAAAGTACACGGCAGTTCGGCCGGCGCACCGCCCACCGCACGACTGACGGGCCAGTCGACGACCGCGAAGCTGCGCGCCTCTTTCACTGGCGACGAAAACATCGGCTGCACCTTCCGTTCCAAGCAAAATAATTTCCGCCAGATGAACCGATGCATAAATTGTACATTGTATGAAAAACAATATGCACTGTCAGACGTTAAACACGAGCGAGAGCTACAACACTTGTCGAGCTCAGCTGCAGTGCACGGCGGCTGCAGTGCACGGCAGCTGCTACCGACGGTAGGCGACCGGCTCGGCTGTGCTCGCTTCGCAGCCGACGGCGCCTCTAATATTTATTTATTTATTTATTTATTTATTTATTTATTTATTTATTTATTTATTTATTTATTTATTTATTCATTCAAGGTCCTCACAGGCTCCGAAGTGGAGTATTGCGTGAGGGGGGTTACAAAAGGTTAAACAATGAAAAGGACGAAAAACCTTGTTATACATGAATTCACCAAAATAGAACTTAGCGTATATAGAATATCAGCATATTCTCTTCTGCCTGTACAGTTATCTCGAAGAGCGACAACAAAGGCAAGAAAATACTGCGGCCTGTGAGCCTGGGTGATTCATTCCGAAGCGCCGTCCGCTTTAGCTTTGAAATGAACCAGAAAAGGCGCCGTCGATATCGGCGCCGTCGAGCGATCAGCGGCAGTGAGACTGCCGCACAAATGGGTCCCGGTGTCCTCCTCTCTACGGCAAGGAAAGCTCGCCGTTCGCGAGCAAAACCGCCATCGAACGGCGGCCCGCGAATGGCGAATGATGTGGCGAATGGTGCGGCGAGTTACCGTGCCGGTAACGTGGACGGGTCTTAGCCGCGGCTCAGCGCTTCTCGGCTACCCACTGTTGCTGCCGTGCCGGCTCGTGCTTATGCGAAGCGTGCCGCTATGGACCCTGTGTTGCGAGCACGTCTAGAAAGGCCAACACTGTCGCACTTTGTTCGCGCAGCTAAGCAGACAGCTAAGCACGACTGTGTTGGAACGCGAGCGATTTGGCACTTGCGCTGCGGCCTTTAATTACCGATTCGCAAGCGCGCACAAGCGAGCAACACGACGAGGAAAAGCAGGGAGTGCGCGTACCTGCTAGCAGACTAACCGGAAGTCGTAGGTTCTTGCTCGACCAATCGACATCGTCGCCCCCGTTGACATCACCAGATGCACCCTGGTGACATCACGACGATCGCTGGGGACACCGGAAAGGCTCGGTTAGGAGCACGGCATTGTTTTTTTTTCTTGGGTCGCGCCCGCGGCGCGTAGCGCTGCAGCGTTTGGCATCGTTGATCGTGACGACATTCTCAACTTGATGCGCATGTTTACTTGAAATCTTTAAAAAATATCGGAGGTAGTTTAGGGGCCCTTTAACAGCTGCTTCCCGGCGTTTGGTCGCTCAGTCTCGCCATGGATGGCGCGCCGGCTGGGCCGTCTGTGCGTGCGCTTCAGCGCAAGCGACAGGCTGAATCCAATCATCCAGTAGATATAGCTAGAAGGCAGGCGGCAAAATGTCAAGCAAAGGCCGTCTCCGTCAACATTCAAGAAACACAAAGAGACACACCATGATATTTGCAATAATGCCTAACTTTAATGAAACACGGTGTGCACAGTCTTTGTAAAACCAAGCCAAACAGACCTTTCGCTCGTGATAACTAGGCTTGCAGAGTTAAACCTCAGCCAATATTGTTAGCGTGTCGCAGCATGGGATGAGGAGAAGGAGAAGAGGATGAGGAGAACGGCGGCGGGCTTGGCACAGGCGATTGCCTAAAAAGCGAAACGGGCGCGTGGCTCATGTCACGAGCGGCACGTGCGACGCTCTTGGGAGATTCCTGCCGCTGAAAGGAATGCCCGCCAGCTAGATCCACTAGAACACATCACTTACCAATGCACGCAGCGTCCGGCAGGACGCCGTTCGCCGCTACTTAACGATACACTTAGCAATTGGCTGTGGGAGGCGCGACTCTCCGAACTGGACTTCGGAAGCCAACTGGCGACCCTCGACCAGGCCCGGCGCGCCGCAATAGCCAGTGGGGCCCTGGAATAGGGGCTCCACCCACAGTGACCAGGCACGATCTTAATTTAAATAAAGTTGTTTCTCTCTCTCTCTCTCTGTTCAGTAAAAGTATACTCCTCTTTATTGTGCCTCATCGTCATCACTGATTTTGCACGCCACAAGATTGGTGAACACGGCCAGCGGACATGGCTGACGACAACCACAACGCTTCCAATGATCAGCCTGGAGCCAGCGCCACAGACGACTGCGTTCGAACAACCCCTGCACCACAGCGCGACGTGGCCGCGCTTTCGCTGAGGATATACCAGTACTGGCCAGCGTACCCCAAACTCTGGATCGCTCAAGTGAACTCCCAGTTCGGCATAGCGCGAGTCACGTCGTAGACTCAAAATTTCAATCATCTAGTATACTCGCTTCCGCGCGAGGTTCGACCTGATCCTTCAACCCCCGGCGATAGATTCTTTCGACATCGTTACGAGCGAACTTGTCCGACTAACGACAATGTCGCAACAGCGACGGCTGCAGCAGCTTCTCCAAACTGAAGAGCTCGGGGATCGCGAACCTTCACAGCTCCTGCGTCGCTTTCAACAGCTACTTGGCGAAAAGGCAACCACCTTTGATCAAGATTTCCTTCGAGAACTGTTCCTGCAACGTTTGCCCACCTCCGTCCTTATGGTGACCTCAAGCAGTTTGCCCGTGTCCTGCAGCTAGTCCAACTTACCGACTGAGTCATGGCCGCATAAAGTCCCGCGGTTTCACTCGTGGAACGTTCCGATGCATCCGCTGTGCAACCCTCGCCGTCCCTGCACAGCCCTGCGTGATGAATTCCGTGATGAGATCTGCTAGCTGTCAGACCAGATCGCTGCTCGACGCCAGCGCTCTTCGTCGCGCGGTCGCTCTTTCTTGCGCAGCCGCTCGCCGTCGTCATCACGGCAAGGCGAGTGCTAGTGACATCGTACCTTAGGTAGCGCAGCGCGAGAGTGCATGGCACCCTGTAGTTTTCAGGAAAACTTCCCGTCGCACCACTAGAAGCGGCGAGTGGTACTCGTGCCGAATTCAGCCGCTTATTCTTCGTGACTGACATATCCACAGGCCTGCGTTTTCTCGTGGATATTGGTGCGGATGCCAGTGTCATCCCATCCTCAGCTGTGCTTCGCAAGCACCGCAAATTCAAATCAAGACTACAAGCTGGCAAGAAGACTCCCCATTGCAACGTCTGGGGAACAAGCTCTGTCCCTCAACACCGGCCTCCGCAGGACATTCCGATATATTTGTTGTAACTGCTGATGTGGCCTACCCCATCTTGGGTGCGGATTACCTGCGCCACTACAATCTATTAGTTGACATGCATCGCAAACGCCTTGTCGATATTACGACACACCTTTCTGTGCTTGGTATAGCCTCGGGAGTGCCACTTCCGGCGGTCAACAGCGCATCGCCGAAAGTCAGTTTACATGAAACTTCTTGAGCAATTCCCCTCGCTTCTTCGACCGGCCAACTTACTTTTGCCAGTCAAACATGACGTCACTCACCGTATCATTGCAATTGGCCAACCCGTCCACGCTCGAGAGAGAGAGAGGAGAGAGAGAAATAACTTTATTTTGCCCAAAATGTGGTTAGAGGAGCTCGTCGCTTACCAAATGATCGCTGCAAGATCGCACGTGGCGAGGTTGAACACATGCTCGAACTCGGGATCGTGCGGCCTTCCTCAAGCCCTTACGCCTCTTCACTGCACATGGTGCCCAAGGCGTCGCCTGGAGACTGGCGGCCAGTGCGGAGCCTACCGTATGCTGAACAACGCTACTGTTCCGGACCGTTACTCACTTCAGCACATTGTGTATTTTTCTGAACCACTGCATGGAGCAACGACATTCTCCAACATCGACCTGGTGAACCATCAAATTCTTGCGGCACCAGCGGATATTCCCAAGACGGTAACCATCACGCCATTTGGACTCTTCGAGTACGTGCGCATGCCCTTCGGCCTCCGCAATGCTTCACAAACTTTTCAACGATTCATCGACACAGTGACAAGTTGATTGCCTGTTTCACGTACATCGACGACTTGCTTGTATTTAGTCGCGACGCAAAACACCACATCCAACATCTGGGCCAACTCTTTCATCGCCTCGCCGAATACAGCCATCTCATCAATAAGGCGAAGTGTGAATTCGGCGTGCCCGAGTTGGACTTCGTGTCCAACTCAGGCTGGTTGGTCCTCACCAGTCATCAAACACACCACTTCAACTCCCAACTGTTCAACACAGCTATTCGAACTAACCGCTGACTTTCATTTTAATGTGAACGATAACCTGCAAACTGATTGCATATTTCTTTACTTCGCCAAAGCCCTCGACCGCGTCGCTCACTGCCGCGTGATTTCAAAATTATCGTCACTGCGTCTAGACTCGTCAACTTTATCATGGGTTCGTAAGTTCCTTTCGCATCGCCAACAGTTCATACTTGGTAATTATCTGTCCTCTAATCTTTCCCCAGTTACCTCCGGTGTGCCGCAGGGCAGCGTAGTTTTTCTGGTATTATTTGTAAATTATATAAATGCTTTACCTAATAACATTTCTTGCTGTATGCCAACTTTTCCGGATGATTGTATGATCTACCGCCCCATTAAATCTGCTAATGACCACCTTGCACTCCAATCTGATCTTCATCTTATTAACGAGTGGTGCAAACATGGTTAATTATCCTTAACGTATTGAAATGTGAAGTCCCCTTATTCAGCCGCAAACATAACAATTCTAGCAATACATACCATATTACAAAAGACGGCTTACTTTCTCACGTCTCCAATTACAAATACCCCGGTTTCAACCTCTTATCAGATCTCTCATAGTCCTTTCATATCACATCCATACGCGCCGTCGCCTCAAAGTCTTTAGGGTACCTACGCCGTAACCTCAGAAGTTCCCCTGCTAACATTGGTAAACTAGCTTACGTTACTTTTGTTCGCCGACAACTTGAGTTTGCTTCCTCCATTTCGTCTCCCTATCATAACAACATGGTCACCAGATTGGAATCTATTCAAAATAGGGCAGCATGATTCGTCTCAAGCAAGTATAACTACCATTCAAACGTCACTCAGAATAAAACTGATATATATCTCCAATGTTTAGGCACACGCCGTGGCATCGCTCTACTAACATTATTAAACAGATGTGTACACTCCAATATATCATGTTCATTTCACCTCGATGTCCCATCCCACACGCCCAAAAGATTGCACAATCTTTTGAGTTTTGCACGGATCTATGGTGACAGGGTGGTGGCGTGGAGCAGAGATAGAACACCCGACCTCAAATCTGAAAGTCGTAAGTTCGAATCCTGCTCCAGTCCACTACATTTTCAGGCATGGAGTGGTGCCTGACACCGGCAAAAAATATATTGCCGAGAGCTAGTGGGGCTATACTTGTTCAGGTGCAACCAAACTAGGCAGGCCCACTAAGCTTCATCAGTCACACCCTCACCAGAACAGGAATTGGCCTCCCTGGTGCAGTATTCGGCCACCACCTCCCTCATGACTCCGACAATTCACCCATGGCCCTCAGTCCCCAGTGGCTGCGGAGCACCTGACCAAGGCGGCGGTCAGACCTGCGACGTGGCAGAGGGTGCTAAGAATCTCTGTGTCCGGACAGGCCGCCAATGGAAACTGAACCTGGCAACGTTCAACACGCGCACCCTCTCGAGTGAGGCTAGCTTAGCCGGACTATTTGAGGAATTATCAGCATTGCCTGGGATAATATTGGCCTTAGTGAGGTTAGACGAACTGGTGAGGCTTACACAGTGCTGACTAACGGCCACGTCCTCTGCCGCGTCGATATGCAGAGAGAGCAGACCTCTGCTACAGAGGTCTTCCAGATAAGAGAGAATCCTGGGGTAGGATTTCTAGTCCATAGAGGGTAACATTGATGAATTCTACAGCATTAGTGAGAGGGTAGCAGTCGTCGTAATAAAGCTGAATAGGAGATACAAAATGCAGGTCGTACAAGCCTACGCCGCAACCTCCAGTCACGATGATGAAGAAAAAGAAGAGTTTTATGAAGATGTTGAATTAGGAATGACAAAGGTGCAAACTCAGTGTACTGTAGTCATGGGCGATTTCAATGCAAAAGTGGAGAAAAAGCAGGTTGGTGAGCAAGCAATTGGCAACTACGGCATCGATTCTAGGAATGCAAGAGGAGAGATGTTGGTAGAATTCGCGGAAAGGAATAGGATCCGAATAATGGATACATTCTTCAGGAAGCGCAGCAGCAGGAAGTGGACCTGGAGAAGCCCTAATGGAGAAACAAGGAATGAAATAGATTTCATACTCTCTGCCGATCCAAGCATAGTGCAGAATGTAGAAGTGTTAGGTAAGGTAACGTGCAGTGACCATAGGTTAGTGAGGTTTAGGATTTCTCTCAGTTTGAACAGAGAAAGAGTGACATTAGTCAAGAGGAAACAGGCCAACCTAGACGCAGTAAGGGTACAAGCAGACCAATTCCGACTGGTGCTCGCAAACAAATATGCAGCTTTGGAACAGGAAGATGAAGATAACATAGAGGTAATGAATGAAACCGTAACTACGCTGATCTCAGAAGCAGCAATTGAAGTGGGAGGTAAGGCACCAAGACAACCAGTAGATAAGCTCTCCCAAGAAACAAATGACCTTATAAAGAAACGACAAAACATGAAAGTGTTTGAAACATGAAAAAACATGAAACTCAAGAGATCAGATAGAATTCGCTGAACTGTCAAAACTGATCAACAAGAAGAAAGTAAGAGATATTCGAAATTATAACGTGGGAAATATTGAGGAAGCCGTAAAATATGGACGCAGCATGAAATCAGTAAGAAGAAAGCTTGGCATAGCACAAGGCAAGATGTATGCACTGAAATATAAGCATGGCAATATCATCAGCAATTTTGATGACATAGTAAAAGCAGCGGAAGTATTCTATACTGATCTGTACAGTGCCCAAAACAGCCAAGCTACTTTCACTCGAAATAGTGATGAACCGGATACAGAGGCTCCTTCTATAATTAGCGATTAAGTTAAAGGGCCTTGAAAGACATGACTAGGGGGAAAAGCTGCTGGAGAAGATAGAATAACAGTAGATTTAATCAAAGATGGAGGATATATCATACTTGAAAAGCTTGCGGCCCTTTATACGCAATGCCTCACAACTTCAAGTGTACCAGAGAGCTGGAAGAATGCCAACATTAACTTATCCATAAGAAGGGATAAGTATAATGTTGGTAGAATTCGCGGAATTCTTTACTTCGCCCTACTTATAACTTTACTTCTTATAACCATAAGAAGGTTAAAGCATTGAAAAAATTACAGACCCATTAGCCTACTTTCGGTATTGTTTAAAATATTCGCCAAGGTAATTTCCAATAGAATCAGGGCAACACTTGACTTAAGCCAACCAAGAGAAGAGGCTGGCTTCAGGAAGGGATATTTTACGATGGATCATATCCATGTCATCAATGAGGTAATCGAGAAATCTGCGGAGTACAATCAACCTCTCTATATGGCTTTCATAGATTATGAAAAGGCATTTTATTCAGTAGAGATACCAGCAGTCATAGAGGCATTGCGTAATCAAGGAGTACAGGAGGCATACGTGAATATCTTAGCAAACATCTACAAGGATTCCACAGCTACTTTGGTTCTCCACAAGAAAAGTAGAAAGTTATCTATCAAGAAAGGGGTCACGCAAGGAGACACAATCTCTCCAATGCTATTCACTGCATGCTTAGAAGTATTCAAGCTCTTAGACTGGGAATGCGTAGGAGTGAAGATCAACGGCGAATCTCTCAGCAACCTTCGGTTTGCAGATGACATTGTCCTATTCAGCAACAATGGAGACGAATTACAGCAAATGATTGAGGACCTTAATCGAGAAAGTGTAAGAATTGGCTTGAAAATGAATATGCAGAAGACAAAGATAATGTTCAATACCCTGGCAAGTGAACAAGAATTCAGGGTCGCCAGTCAGCCTCTAGAGTCTGTAAAGGAGTACGTTTATCTAGGTCATTTGCTCACGGGGGACCCTGATCACGAGAAAGAAATTCACAGAAGAATAAAATTGGGTTGGAGTGCATACGGCAGGCATTGCCAAATCCTGACTGGGAGCTTACCACTGTCTTTGGAAAGAAAAGTGTGCAATCATTGCATTCTACCGGTGCTAACATATGGGGCAGAAACTTGGAGATTAACAAAGAAGCTCGAGAACAAGTTAAGGACCGCACAAAGAGCGATGGAACGAAAAATCTTAGGACTAACGTTAAGAGACAGGAAGAGAGCGGTGTGGATCAGAGAACAAACGGGGATAGCCGATATTCTAGTTGACATTAAGCGGAAGAAGTGGAGCTGGACAGGCCAAGTAATGCGTAGGATGGATAACCGGTGGACCATGCGGGTTACAGAATGGATACCAAGAGAAGGGAAGCGCAGTTGAGGTCGGCAGAAAACCAGATGGGGTGATGAAGTTAGGAAATTTGCTGGCGCAAGTTGGAATACGCTAGCGCAAGACAGGGGTAATTGGATATCGCAGAGAGAGGCCTTCGTCCTGCAGTGGACATAAAATATAGGCTGATGATGATGGTGACACATTAGCTTTCAATTCATCAGCACTTCCGCGAGCCATCAGATTGTGAAATAACCTACCAGACAACATCCCATCTCTGTGAAATCCTGATACATTCCATCACCAACTCAATGCGCACTTCACTGAAGTCCTCTTTTCGCATTTCTCAGTTCATATTTTGAGGTGTTCTAGCAAACCGTAAAAAAGTGGCGCCTGCTGTCGCAAAACCTCACCGAGGTATGACGGCACTGCGTTGCCTAGCAACCACCTCGCGGAGCGCCGTGTCCCTCGCCTCCTCTCCGTAGCGTGCACGTGTCGCCTTGACATGGGACGTTAAGAAGAAGGAAGGTGAACATGAGCGCAATGCTTGGGAGATGGAAAGAGAAAATGAGAGCGAGATAGAGAAAGAAAGAGGGAGAGACCAAAGAAAGAGGAAAGGCAGGGAGGTAATTGCAGCAGCATCAACGAGGCAACGCGCAGAGCTGCTGCCGACGCTGCCCGCGTTGCCTAGTAGCGCATGCGCCGATGCAGTCGCGATGACGTCACCTCGCGTTGTTTATACTCGCGGACAACTTTCTGCGGCAATGAAGGGAAAGCTACGGAGGCAAAGCGCGCAGAAGCGAGAGCGCTTATGAAAAGGGTCCCTCGTTTTAATTTACGTTGGTTTAGGCCGGGGAAGAGAAAACCTAAACAGCTTATTAACAACAGTTAAATAAGACAGAACACACCACTGAGCGTAAAAGTTTACTTATTTTGCGGCTTTTACCTTCCGCGTCTGGGGAAACGCAAAACCGTCGCACGTGAAAGCTGCGTCGATTCAGCGTCCGTTCCGAGCAACCAAAAGCACTGTCAAACGCTGCCGGACTACATGGCGCGCTAACACATGTGCAGCACACACGCGCCCGTAGCTTTCCCTTCATTGCCACAGAAAGTTGTCGGCGAGTATAGTAACCGCCGGCGCAGGTGCACGCTCGCTTCGCCCGACACGGACACGGCTCCAGCATGCCTGCCTGCCTGCGTTTGTGGCATGCCAGGAACGGTGTCACTTCTAAGCGCCGACGCGTCGAGCGGTAGTCATGCGAAATGTCGCGAAAGGTAAGGTACCTCCGAAAATGATCGCTCGAGAATACCGTCCCTACATGCGTAGTTAAGTTAAACAAAGTTAAGACCTTGCAGGTAGCAGCCAGTAAGACTTGAGGATTCAGACTTTCGCTCACCTAAGCTTTGCACGACCGAGTGCAAACTTGCCAGATTTTTTTCTGGTTTTCTGTTAAGCATTTCGTTTCCCTTTTTTGTTACATTTTGTTTGCCTTACATCGCGCTATAACACGCTTTGATGAATTGCGTACTTATCCATGCGTCAATCGCTTTTTATTTTATCGTGTGCTTCAAAATGTGTGCCATATTTCTTCTTGTTATTTCCGTATTGCTTGGTATCCCTTCTGTAGTGCGATTATGTGCTGAAATTTTATTCACAATGTATTGTACTTTGTTTTCTTTTTCATCTCATTGTGTATGCACTGTTGGGATTTTGACGCCCCCTTACACACTGCCCTATGGGTCTCTAAGGTATTTCAAATGAAACAATAAATAAATAAATCCCTCAAAATATCGTTCCAGCGGCCTGCACGGCTCCGTCCCTAGAGGGGGTGCCTCCTGTAGCAGGATCCACGTCGAAGAGAATGAGGAGAAAGGCAGCTGGCTTGGGCAACACGACCTAGATAACACAGGCCTACGCACTCAGATTTATGACGTCATGCTACCTGGTCCGAAATTTCCATTGCCAAGGCTCGCGTGACGAAAGCGGTGACATCAAAATCACTGTTGCTTACGCGGGAGAATCCCCATTAAATTCTGTGGCAGTCGGGCCAGGTTTGCGTAGATCGGAGTGCGTTGGCCTTGCGCTATCTAGGTGGTTTTAGCTAGGGACAGGCCATTGCCTAAAAAGCGAAGTGGGTGCGTGGCTCATGTCACGAGTGACTTTTGCGAGGTTCCTGGGAGATTCCTGCCGTCGAGAGGAACGCCCATCCGCTAGAGCCTTCGTTTCAGTAAAAATTTAGAGGACGCTTAAGCTTCGCCTTTAAGAGTAGAACGCGATAGCGTTGTCGGGACCTGTTCGCATCGCATCGTTCGCATACAGGAAGTAGGCTTCATTCACTGCAACACTGAACGTGGGAAATCCAGCTTACGAAGACCTGGCTTACGGATCTCCTTAAAGTCGGCTTCACTTTTAAACAGAAATTGATTGCTTGAAAGACGTTTTTTCAGGAGCAATATAAATGGTCTTATATTAAAATGTGAAGGCCCTAGCACATTTTTATTATTTGATTAATTGTTTGCTATTGCCCCGACGGGCGCGCGTGTCCAAAACGAATTAGCAGGCGAAGTCCCAGTTGGACCTGCCTAGGATGCGAGTGCCATCTGGACATAATTTTCGCAAGTACCCGAACGCGTGGCTGTAGGTCTGGTAGAAATACTGGAAAAGGGCTTTGTGTTTGAGTTTCCTCGTAGCAGAATTAGGTTTTCTCGTACATTGAAATTACAATACGACGCCGATTGGTAAATAATTCCATGGCGAACCCGACGCCGAATGGTAAAGTCGTACTTTACCATATTTTTGACGACTTTCACTGTGAGAAATTCAAATTTTGTTCACCAAAACCTTGCAACACGTGGAGGGCCTGCGCGGTCGGAGTGGTTGGGGTCGTTGGGGATGATTTTATCCGCCACCGAGCCGGCATCGCACGCCGACACCGGTTGCCGACGCCGGATTTTCTGCTACACGGGGCCCTTTACGCTGTCGCGTTAAAATATACACGTGTTTATTGTGGCTCGTCATCTCTGATTTTGGACGCCACAAGTGCTTTACTGGCTGATAACAAAAGTAGGCACTGTAAATAACATAAAGGAGGCAGTGCAATTGTGCCTTAACACCTCTCTACCATTACGCTGTCTACCTAATCAGTGAGACAAGGCATCGGCAACATCGCAGCGGCTAGATCCTAAAGCCAGAGCACGGCACGTCCCACGTGTTCCTACCACCTTGCGTTTTCCGCCGTCATGAGCACCATGCCGCCGTCCTGCGAAGAAAATATTCGACAATGCCTGATTCGCTGAAGTACACACAGACCACTACGTTTGAAGTTTCAAGTTTATTCACTTTTTCACTTTCATATAAGGAAACGTACGTCTCAACAGCTAACGTAATATTTGTTTCAGTCAGATCGGTATTTTGTGGCTGGATGCCACCAGTGGTTTTGTAACTATGACGCCAGGCGTGCATTATTTATACATGTATGTAACACGACGCCTGGCGCTGCAGTAATCTATAAATTGTTCCGAGAATGTTTTACCACTTCTGTGGTACCTTTAAACAAGACGAAGAATAACCAAGGCAGAGAAATTAGCCCGGCTTCTACCTATGCAGATGGTCACCACACACCTTGAAATGCCAAAGAAAATCCATTTACATAATAATACAATACGCAGGGCGTAGAAAGCGACACAGGGTGATTTCACAAGCGAACAATTTGCTGCTGAGATGCAGCAACTTGGCAATGTAACCGTTTTTCTTGCCCCATAGCAGATGCCAATGGCTTCACAGTCATATTTACCTTGATGTTTTTGGGCACTCGCTCCATTTTTAATATTCGTTTCACTGTTGACTCATAACATTTCCTTATATCAGCAATATGTTTATCATTCAGAAAGAAATTATTTATCACACCATTCATTCCTGAAAAGTGACATCAGGTTGTAGTGAGCGCACGCAGTCTGATAAAACGATCTCTTTCGCTACGGAATTCGCGACAATACTGATTTTTGTTCTATACAATTGCACCTAGCGACGAATGGATATCAGTGATTATCTGGTGAAAAAAAAAACGTCACTGCCAAAAACAAAGCAAAATGTGCGCGCGACAATAAATATAAACATTTTGGCAAATGAATGTCACTAATTATAAATATAATACGTTGTATATTGTATTAAAAACAGTGTTTGATTTCTCACCTAAGTCAGCTTTATACACATAAGAGCTCCAAATTATTGCAGCCAAAAAAGGCAGACTGGTATGATAAGTGCAATGTAATAAATGGGTAAGGAGGTATTTTGCTTTTCTGAGCAGCCATCAAACCGCCATAAACACTTCCGTCGCAGGCAGTAGGACATGAACTCGCTGTGAACTCGCATGAACTTTCGGAGTTTAAAAGAAACATTTGCGTTTGTTCTCCTTTTTTTACAGTCACACGTGTTACCTCGACTGGCTTCTGTTGCACTGAAATCGACTGCTCTACTCTGCGGATTGATAAGCTGCATGGACATTACAAATGACAACGCACCAAAAAGAAGGAGGACACCGTCTATTACAATCATTGATGCAGCTTATGCGGTGCGTTAATACATTATTTTGGATGGGACGCTTGATTCATGCGTTAGGAAACATGGTTATAACGGCCAAGAGAACGGGAGACCATGGTTTAATACTACAAACATCAATAGCTCAATCATCAATCAATAGCATAAATCAATAACATCAATCAAATCGTAACCTCATGTGCTGCTTTGTAGAAGTGCAATTTACTAAAACAGCTAGCCCTTTTCTATTTATTATGTGGTGGAAATTCTTTTTCGCACCTTTAGGAGATGGTGACTCATTACCATGTCATTTTGCTCCTTCGCGCCCTACTGCCGCGGCGGCGCGCCTGCCCACTAAATCAGTGTTACGTGCCGTTCCGCTGTGCGGTGTTTTGAGCCTTTGATGACAACGCGGTAGCTGAGGTACACAGAGCTCCACCGCATGGCGCCGAAACCCGGGATCCCCTCCACAACGCAAACATCACCGGCACAAAGAATCACTCAACGAGGCCAGCGTTGTCACGAAGAGTTTCCGGCTACCTTCTCACAGATGGAACCGCTGCGCAGACCACGCGAAAGCGTCCGCTCGCAATTGGACTTCCTTATAGCCGAAGTGAAAGGCGCGAAGTGAAAGACAACACCCTTCGACATCCAAGATAAGCATTTTACAGGGTCGAAGCGAAGCCCTCTATCAGCAAATGACGAAACTTGACGAGGGGCTTATTCACGAGACGCCGGACGGCATGCTTGATAGTGAGACTTTAGACACCACAGAATACTGTGACGAGGTAGTGACAGCTATATCGAAGCTACGCTTCGAACTTCACAACGGCCGCCCATTAGAATGTCCAAGACCGAGGAGCAGCCAGAAGTTTGACGGAAACCGAAAGAATTGGCAACGCTTCTGTATGCAGTTTTCGGAAGCCGTGCACAACGATGAGTTTAGTACTGCGGATACTTTTAAACATTTGAACGCGCTCGTATCCGGAGCAGCTGCGTCAGCAATTTCAATACTCCAGGATGCCAAGAGTGTTACAAGGGCACAGTTGACATCCTTAAGAACCAACTCGGCATCGAAAGAATCGTAGCACAAGACGATATTCAATGTCTACTGCATCTAAAGCGCAGGACATCACCGTAGAACATTCGCGAGCTTCGAGACCTTTACGACGAAGTACAGGTGCATGTACGTGGTCTAAAGGTGCTTGGCACAAGCGTGGCAAACTACTGTGTCATGCTGCCTGAAATTCTCTTCGGAGTTCTATCAACGGACTTAGTTTTGAGGTTCTACGATCTTCACAAGCCAGCAAGGACGTCGACAGCGGCAGCTTTGACGACATAAACCGACGGTAATTAATTAATTAATTATGAGGTTTTACGTGCCAAAACCACGATCTGATTTTGAGGCACGCCGTAGTGGGGGACTCCGGAAATTTGGACTACCTGGGGTTCTTTAACGTGCACCTAAATCTAAGTACACGGGTGTTTTCGCATTTCGCCCCCATCGAAATGCGGCCGCCGTGGCCGCGATTCGATCCCGCGACCTCGTGCTCAGCAGCTCAACACCATAGCCACTGAGCAACCACGGCGGGTGTAAACCGACGTCACAGGGCATTGCTTGACACCAGCTTAACAGGAACTACACGAATTACTCCAGCTCTTCAATCACCAGCTTAAGGGCCGAAAAGCTGCGGTTGAACCAATGGCATCGGGAATGGCTCACGTCGCAGGAGAACCGAGGCAAGCTCCTACGTCTTGGCGGCAGTGCACTGAACCCACTGCAGCGCGCTCTACGTAACTCCGCGTAAAGCCTTCCAACGAATTTTGTGTTGCCAATCTACCGATCACCGCAGGGAGGCCGGTTACGGCAATCACATGATTATGACGAGTAAGAAAGTGGCCCGCGTAGTCCGGCAATTATTTTCGGTTCCTCAAGCTGAGCCGTATGTCGAGAGATCGTACAGGACTGCAGAGATGCAGGAAATGTTCCAGGAGACACGTGTCATCCATGTGCGTTTCAGTGGTTGTGACCAACGAAAATGTGACCTCTGCACCAGTGAGCCTTGTATTGCAACAAACAGGGCTCGTTGTTTTTCTACATACTTTAACAGCTAAGGATGGTAGCAGAGCGCTGTCCGAACGATGCCAAATTTTCTTCAACGCTGCAAGCCAGCGAAGCTTTATAACTTCAGAGACATCGCGAACATTAGACTCTGAATTCCTAGAAGAGGAAACGTTGATAGCAGGAGTATTTGGAGGTCAAAAAAGAGAGCGGATGTTGAGACGAGTACGCGTGCGTATCGTTACAGCGAAGGTAAATCAGGCCATTCCAGTTGATGCTTTCGAGATAGATGAAATATGCAGCCAGCGTATCCTGAGGCCAGATGAAGAAATCATCAAGTAGATGAATTAACGGGCTTGTACAAAAAATGCTTTCGTTGCCAAGGGATTGTGGTTTGTATCGATTCTCATTGGATCAGACTACTATGGGAATTTCATTACCGGCAAAGGGAAGAGAGTGAAGCAAGATATCAAAGAAATATAGATGCGCTTAGCACCCCTTACTGCACCAGCCAATGTGACTCAACGCACTAGCGTCACGGCATTGAATTGAATAGTTATTTAATGTTAGAGCATATGCAGATACGTGGGTACATCTTTTATGCAGAAAGACACCCCCTAGTGAAACACTGCAGGGAGCCTCTTATTATGCGTTATGCAGAAAATCAATACTAAACAGCAAACAAATTATCGTAAGAAACATTATTACAGTAAAAATACCAGCAGTTGACATAATAAATAATTCACAATAGAGTAACAGTACTTAAACTCCCAAAATAATTCGTAAGTACATGACAAAACTTAGGTTTATCTCACAAGTTAACGTACGATGAAACCTTGCTATTCGTTACAAATTAAATCGTAAAGCTGACGTTTAAATGACGACACAGAAACGACATATTGAATATTATAGGGCAAGTAAGCTCAGCATTTTTTGTTTTTTGGCGACTAAAGTCAGTACGGACCTTGGGAAGTTAAAAAGAAATGTTGTGGAGAGCAAACTGTGCAGTATTTGTATTAGTAAGTTCTCGCATTAGATAAACTTGGGAAGGTGATGGTCTTTTATTGCTCAAATATGCAAATACGTAAATAATAAATTTCACTAGCGTAGTAATCGGAGTATGTTGAGCTTATGGTACAGATCAGCAACATGAGAGGGAGATTACTCATACTGACAATGCGGATCTATTGAGTTTGGACGCGTTGCGGAGAAGAAATATAAGAGTGATAGGTTTAGGAGACGAGAGTGATTGAGAGCTTATGTCGAGCCACGTGTTTCCAGTGCTCCGAGTGTTTTCCAGAAGCTCGACAGTACTGTGCTATTGATCGCGACAGCAACTCTTCCGCGCAAGAAGCCTTCATAGAAAGTGAGAGAGGCATAAAGCAGAGGTGCCTCGACCTGCACACAGACAATGATTGCGATCCGCTGCGACACGCGGAACTTCAGGCACACTCAACAATTGATCTGCAACCTTCTGGTTAACGTGAACAAGTTAGCCACGGAGAAGATAGCGGACAACGTGACTCCGCCGAATGAGCACGAATGAAGATTGGCGCAAGCCAGCAACGACACCGATATCAGAAAGAAAAACCTGATGGCCCAGCTGAGGAAGCACACACCAGCGTCTGTGAAGGGGCAGCTGTGTCAAAGAAAAATAACACCAAGCTCGAACCTGATTCGATCCATTGCCCTTTGAGGTATGTCGCTGTTTATGACACGCCGCATACATGACGAATTTTGGCTGCTACAATGGGACTGTGTCCATGAATTGACTGAATGATAATCACATTAACGCCGACGTTCATCGTGAAATGGGTCCTTGCAGGATTTTTTTAAAAGGCTGCAGCACCTAAGGCTGCAGCTAACCTGCAGCGCACTTCTACTCTAGCCAACAACCGCGCTCGTCGCTCGCCCGCACCGTCTCTTATCTCCACACGGCTCTGACCTTTGTATGCGCTGTGCAGTCGCTGCTCAGTTTCCGTTGAAGCGATAGACCGCACGTACCTTCGCCCGCTGCGGCGTATGCGCTTGCTTCCAGAGCTTTGACAGTCGTTGTCTGCAGTCATTCAGTGTGATCTATTCATGTTCGTTTGTGCGCGCTCACACCACGCTTGTTTATTCAGTTAGTAATAGTCGGGCCACATTTTCCAACGCACGCTACACATGTAATGCTGCCCGGATGGGCAGTGCAGCGCTACAGGTGTGTCCCTTCGCACGCGCTGCCCACGGGAAGCGCTTCTCATCAACACCACCGTTTCACACGTGCCTTCTCGTGGTCATCGCGTCTCTCTTCATGTCGGTCTACTTACGCCGCAGCACACCTGCTTACTTAATCAGCTCATGTTTACTACATTCATATTACTACCAAAGCCGCTCACCTTACTTCGTATGACATTGCTGTGTTGCTATCGCATTCATTGCTTCGCCCTTAGGGCGAAACTGTGACATTTTTTCCTTTAATGGCAGAAAATGAGTTCTTGCCATCTATCAAATAATCTTTAATTAACCCGCACACTTTAATCTTTGGCCTAAGATCACCCGTGAGGCCACAACGACAGTGTTTCCAACAAAATATTCATCTATGTACTGGCGCAATTGTGTTGCAGACTTGCAACGTGGCAGCGGCATCAGCCTGTGCTTGGCAAGGATGGATTCTGGCACCATGGGCGGAATCAAGGGATCACGTGTTCATCCTATGTTTGATTGATTTCACTCTTCTAAGCGGGTTCTTTGTTTTTCTGGTAGGTTCTTTAGCGCTGCTGACTTTCTGTGGTGATGCCCAAAACAAAACATTAAGTATAAACGTTGGTTGTGCGCATGGCACGCATTTATTACACTTAGGCTGAGTTTCCTACACATGTAGACAAAAAGACTTGCAATATATATTATGTACTTTATTAAAATGTAACTTAATCAATTAATCGATGGATCAGTTCGAGTGTATGCAACGCAAGCCTTCCAGAGGCGGCGCTGGACTAATGTTTTTTTGTCGTTTCCCGATGCGAAAACTGAGACTGTGGGTGAGGAGGTAGTGTGGCGACAGAAGAATACTTGTTAGTGAACAGAAAACGAACGGACGCTTGCATAAAAAATTACATCATCTTCCCGTAGTGGAACCCTGAGTAGTATGCGAAGCAACCATGGGGTCGGCGCTGTCCACGGCGCTGACACTGGCGTTTACGCTGGCGCTGTCCGTGACACCCAGCAGAGTATGCAGCGCCTACTGTCGCGCCTCTAACCTAAGCTGTTTCGCATTATCGCGCGCGGAGCCGCAGGTGTTGCCATTCGTCGCGCAATCCGGAGATGAGAGGAGTGTCGGAGAGGAGAGGAGGAATGCTGAGAGGAGAGGAGATGAGACAAGGAGATGAGGGAGAGGAGGATGCGCATGCGCTGTGCGGGTGTGGACGCCGCACGGCGGTGGGAGGGAGGGAGTGACATAGCCTCGACCATAAGCTGCTTCGCATCTAAAACAAGTGGAGAGGACCTGCGCTGAACATTCAGGCGCTTGTCGTGTCTACTAGTTCTGGTGAAAGTGTTCATTCACAAGTGTGTATCAACTAGCCCAATAAGAAACTCTGCAGGACTGGAAAAAACATGGGCAGCTTGCACTAGTGGTGCAAGGTTGATGTAAACAGCGGAGCTAGTGATCGACCTAGCTTTTCTTCCAGGTTTTACTAGGCTTGGCTAAGTTCTGCCAGGAAATGCCAAGTGCTGCTAGGCACGGCATTCCGAATCGGCTCACCGCCTACGCGCAGATTCTCGCTTGGCCACGTGACGCGCTTCAAGTTTAGTGGCTTCTTCTTCTGTCGTCCCATGTCAAGTATACATGTACTATGGCCGCTGGATAAAAAAAAAAACACCGCATATCCACGGGGTGAATGATGATGAGTGGGCGAAGCTCCGGAGGGAATCATCGGTAAACCGTGAATCTTCCGCGTAATTCGCCCAGTCTCGCCGCACTAAATCGAACGATTGACTTCCACCAATGACACGCGCCATATGTGACGTCATTCCTATTTTGTAACAGCGCCCTTCATTATAATTGCACCATCTCCCGCTTAAGGGGACGCTAGCACAAACGCGTTAGAAACGTGCAGTACTATCTAGTAAGGGTGAGAGGCCACAGCGTCTTACGCAGCCGTTTACACATGCCGGAACGTGCACCGCGTTGGCCGACGCCATCACATGACTGCTGAGAGAGTATAACCCCCGTATTCATAAACGCTCCTCGACTTGAACTTGACTTGCCACCGCCTTCAACGCGTTTCGAACGCGCTGCCCAAGGCGGTGGCAAGTCAAGTTCAAGTCGAGGAGCGTTTATGAATACGGGGGTAAGGCGGAGAGGCCACAGCGTCTTACACCAGCTTCTTACACGGGCCGTAACGCGCTAGCACAAACGCGTTAGAAACGCGCAGTCTTTCGTTAATGTTGGGTATTTATTGTCATCGTGGTGCGTGTGTCCATATGCGCTTCGTGGCGTAGTGGTTAGCGCCGCGCGTTCGGAAGCGAGGGGTCCCTGGTTCGATTCCGCGCTACGGACACAACTTTTGGAATCTTTTAGGGGCGAAGCTCCTTAAAGCGGCACCCGTTCGTCCCTCGTCGTAGTAGTAGTGTGTAACCAGTCTGAGAAAAATGAGAAAAAAAATTCCGAAGTTGTGTCCGTAGCGCGGAATCGAACCAGGGACCCCTCGCTTCCGAGCGCGCGGCGTTAGCCCACTACGCCACGAAGCACACATAGACACAAGCACCACGATGGCAATAAATACCCAACATTAACGAAAGGCCGCGTTTCTAGCGCGTTTCTAACGCGTTTGTGCTAGCGCGTTACGGCCCGTGTAAGAAGCTGGTGTAAGACGCTGTGGCCTCTCCGCCTTACCTTCAACGCGTTGCGAACGCGCTGCCCAAGGCGGTGGAAAGTCAAGTTCAAGTCGAGGATGATAAGTGGTTCTTGAGGGAAAGGGAAAGGTTGGCGCTATCTTCTGCAGCCCTTGAGGGAGCACGGCTCAGCGCCACATCAAGTCGAGGAGCGTTTATGAATACGGGGGGTATACTCTCTCAGCAGTCATGTGATGGCGTCGGCAAACGCGGTGCACGTTCCGGCATTTGTAAATGGCTGCGTAAGACGCTGTGGCCACTCCCCCTTACTAGAGAGTACTGCACGTCTCTAACGCGTTTGTGCTAGCGTCCCCTTAAGCGGGAGATCCGATGATTCCCTCCGGAGCTTCGCCCACTCATCATCATTCACCCCGTGGATATGCTGTGATTTTTTTCATAAAAGTAAACGTGGCTACCTACTACGACGACGACTGCTACTACTACTACATATTACAGAGGAAGGACACACCCACACCCTAAGGAGCTTCGCCCCTAAGAGGTGCGGCCTGCCGCGTCGGGTGCGTTGCAATGGGAGCGAATGTGACAGCCGTAGTTGCATTGTCGGCCGCTTGGCTGGGCCGAACGGCGCTAGCCATCGGCGATGGAACGCGTCGGCTGGCACGCGCGACGGCGGAAACGCGTTCGTGACGCATTTGCTATGCCGATGCCAGACAACAGCCCCCGACGTGTGGCGCCGCGGCGCGTCACACCGTTTTCGACGCACGCGGCGGGCCTCAACTCTTTTTTATCCAGCGGCCGTGCATGTACTCACCACAGAGTCAACGAGAGTTCCGGCGCCGTCGCGGCGGCTCCGAGCTTTATCTCCACGGTGACGTCATGGCCAAGCTGCACCTCCACTCTTGACGGGGTGTGGCTGGTCGAAACCTGCCGAGCCGATCGATGTCAGAGGCTCCTGCTGCAGTCAAGGACACCGCACGCGTTCGGCGTGAACGCGGGGACACGGGGAAACGCGCGCGGCGTCGGCAGCAGCTCTCTGCGTTGCCTCATTGGTGCTGCTACAATTTCTTTTTCTCTCTCTCTCGCTCTCATTTTCTCTGTCTTTTTCCCCGAGCATAGCGCGCGCCGCGCGCATGCTCTCCTTCCCTCTCCTTAACGTCGCATGTCAAGGCAACATGTGCACAGTACGGAGAGGAGGCGAAACACACGCCGCTCCGCGAGGTGGTTGCCAGGCATCCCAGGTGACTCATTGCTCAGCGATGTTTTGCGGTTCACGGCACAACTTACGGCCGGCTTCAATTGCTCCGCTGTTTAAAAACGACGATGACGGTCATGGCCGACTTCGTCAGTGTGATTAAAGGTATGGACGGACAAAGCACTGCCGGTTTCGAGATGTGGCAGTAATAGCCAGTCATGCAAACATAGCCTTCCTCTAAATCGATTGGTATTCTCAGGGTACTAAGTCTATGTCTATCTATGTCTCTAGCCGTTTTCCCGCCAACCTGGGTTGCTGATTAGACTATGGTCGAATGGGTAGCGCTTGGGGTTGCTGTGCTCATACAGCAGTGTTCGGAAACAACAGTCGGACACCAACGGGCTCTTATGATTACGCTTTACACGCCTCACCTGAAGTCGACATACTTCTCTCATTTGAATATGGGCAGTAGCGCTGATGGTTACATATGAATACCTAGTCTTTTATTTTCAGATTGCCTCGGTTACTTCCTCAATCTGTGCCAGGTGGCGCCACTTAGGTGCACCTTTTCTCCTGTCGGGATGTCACTTTCTTCACTTTGTGGCGGTTCTAACGGACATACTGATCGTCTCCGGAGAAGCGGTGAGCGTGCGAAGTCAGCGTGGCAGTTGCGATATAGTCGGGCGCACATTATTAGACCGCGCACGCACTCATATTTCTTCCCGGACAAAAATCGCCTGCGCAAGGCACAGGCTGATCTTGCGTGCAGAACTCGGCCGAAGGCGGTGCCAGTGCTCAAAATGGTGGACAGCAAACACGCGTTGTTTCGTTATCTTCGGAAATTGAGCTGCACTGCTCTCTATAATGTTAACCTAGCGAAGGCGTTATTGTTTCCCTTTATTGGATAGAATTATGGCACTGTGGTCTTCAGCTTGACAGAAGTGCAACGTACCCACGCACCCACACAGACAGACACACACACGTACACGCATAAGAGAGAGCGAGAGAAATTAAAGAAATGCAGGAAAGTTAACCAGAAAGAAGTATACGGTTTGCTGACCTACTCGGAGGAAAAGTGAAAGCTGATTTAAAGAGATAGGAAGGGAAAAAGCCGAGTATACAAACGGCAATCGCGCAAAATTTCAGCAGTCTATTTGCAGTCTACCTGTGCATTCTATCTTTTAGGTCCGCAGACAGCAGGAAGCGAACTAGCAGTCTGGCTGAGTTTAGCGCACACCTCCGTTGCCTCCACTGCCCAAGTATTTCTAGCTTTGACTGCGGCTGGTTGTGCAGTGCCTCTCCAATCCGGGGCTTCAGACCACGGGCATTCCATTGGAAAATGGAAGCCTCTCCCCGCCACCCGCACTAGAAAAATTGAGACATTCAATAGCAGTGTTAAGGCCTTTCTTCTTGTCTTCAAATGCTGGATATTTAGATTTTGAACTGAATCATTGCCTCTTTTCAGAAATCTTCAGTGGCCACGTACAATAAGGTGTGGTTGTCGGCATCAAACGCCTTTCTTATTGTAACAATATCTGGCAGCTTTATTTACTCAATCCTTCAAGACACACCGGTGGTTGCACAACCGGGGAAACAGGTACGCTTTCGAAATCACACCAAATATAATCTTTTCGGTGCTTCCAGTGAATGGTTGATAAATTTTTTATTGGAGTAACGTTTAATCATTCATTGTTTTAGCCTTTAATCGAATAATCGCTTTCGATGCAAGGTTTTTCAGCAATTAATTGAATAATCGAAATTTCTTCCGGGTACTTTTTAAAAACGTTGAAACACAGTTATCTACTTTTGTAGGGCCCTATTTTAATGTTTGAGAGGTGGAAATAAGTGTATAAACGATTAATAAAGGATAATCTTTAAAGTGGCAAAGAATAAATTAGCTGGCGCTTGTGGCTTTTCAATACATAAACAATATATATATATATATATATATATATATATATATATATATATATATATAATGGCACCAGGGGCGGATCCAGGTATTTTCTGAGGGGGGGGTCAGCTTTTGTCGATGATGATGATGATGGCTCAGGCGTTGCGCTGCTGAGCACGAGATCGCGGGATCGAATCCCGGCCGCGGCGGCCGCATTTCGATGGAGGCGAAATGCAATAACGCCCGTGGGCTTACGTTGTAGTGCACGTTAAAGAACCCCAGGTGGTCAAAATTAATCCGGAGCCTTCCACTACGGCGTGCCTCATAATCAGAACTGGTTTTGGCACGTAAAACTCCAGAAAGATGAAGAAGCCCTATAGCGAAGCCAGGTATCGGTTTCTCCGAGCTTATAGGAAAATGACATTACCCAATACAGCCATGTGCTTGGCGGCTGTGCCTGATAATACAGGGTGTTCAAAACTAAGCTTGATGCTTTTCTTAAAATTAGGCACTGGGAGGCACTCGAAGACCACCTGTGCAATTAAGTTATGCGGCCAGGGGGGCACAAAGTGAGATGATAATTATCGCTGTGAGCAGCCCAATTAACTAAAATTGAACAATTATTTTTTGTCGACTGCAGTAAGTGGGTATGTTTGTATTGAAAACTTAGAGGCAGTCGTGTTTCTACACAGTATCAGTCGGAAGAATTGTTCTAGCGTGTTCGTGCTTCGAGATATCCGACTCCAAATTTCCATTGTACTGCGCAGAGTTATCGACTCGACGCGAGAGCGGTTTATGCTTTGCGTTGCTGTGGAAGGGAGTCATTTTGAACATTTTTAGGGCATTGACATCTTGATGGGTGAAGTGTTGTCATGAAATTTGTGCATGACAACACCAAATTTAAAGCGGCAGTATGAAATATTCGTTAGCATAGCTAAAAAGTTTTCTGCTGTTCATGGTGCCGTTGTTACTCTTGATTTCAATAAAACTTACAATACTTGGAAATCAGCAGTCACTTTATTTGCGTAGCCCAGGCAAGGACCATGCCCGGTCGTCTAGTCACCATTACGCACGCGCACTGCCCTCCGGCTTCTCTGCGCGCGCCATTATCTCGGCATGGCAGCTGCCGCCATCTTTACAGGCTGCGCGGTCGCGTGTTACGACAGCGGTTACGGGTTCTTCGATTTTTTTTTTATTTCGCCAGCCGTGAGGGGAAGGGGGACAGTTATTATCTTTGCCAATGCCTCCGCCGCGTTGTCAGAGTAAACGCCGCACCCAACATCCGCGTCACATCAGGGAGGAGCTTTGCGCCGATCCTCACTCTCTTGCATGCGTAATCATGTGAACGACAATTAAAATTTGTAGTTGTGTTACCGCGCCAAGTAGTCCGGCAGCGTTTGACAGTGCTTTTGGTTGCTCGGAACAGACGCTGAATCGACGCAACTTCCACGTGCGACGATTTCGCGTTTGCCCAGACGCGGAAGGGAAAAGCCGCAAAATGAGTAAACTTTTACACTCAGTGGTGTGTTCTGTCTTATTTAACTGTTACTAATAAGCTGTTTATGTTTACTCTTTGCCAACATAAACCAACGTGGATTAAAACGCGGGACTCTTTTCAGAAGCACCCTCACTTGTGAGCGCTTTGCCTCCGTAGCTTTCCCTTCATTGCCACAGAAAGTTGTCCGCGAGTAAAGAAGGATTCTTCGAAGTGAAACTGTGTAGAAACACGACTGCCTCTAACTTTTGAATACAAACATACACACTTACTGTAGTCAATAAAAAGTTAATTATTCAATTTTAGTCAATTCGGCTGCTGACTAGCGATAATTATCATCTCACTTTGTGTCCCCCTGGCCACATAACTTATTTGCGCAGGTGGCTTTCACGTGCCTCCCAGTGCCTCATTTTAAGAAAACCATAAAGCTTAATTTTGAACACCCGGTATATCTAGCCTGTATTGTTTCTTAAAATAAAATTTGGGATGATCTGTCGCAGGTTCGTTATAAACGTGTAAGCACGGGTCCATCTTTGGAGTTCTGTTGGGACACCTTGATTTCCTTAAGAAGATTCCTTGTGTTCGGCTGAGACACCTTCGTTTGCTTTGGAGCAACGCTCCGCTCCAACGCGGCAACCACTGCGCTGGTTGTTTACGATATGCGAATCACCGCGTATGAAGACTCACGACGGCACCTACAGGAAGAACGATGTGGCGTAGTAGCCGTGAGCGCGAGCCAGCTAGCGTCTTGATATTTTGTTTCCCACGCGACGTCATCCTTTTACACAAGGCGCGCATCTGCTCCCGTTTCTCTAACCACGCGACGCCATCCTATGCCCGCGCAATTCCTTTCTCTATACCCGCGCGCTGGCGTTGGCCGCTGACGTCATGCTCCCCCATTTCGTAGCCGCTGCTCGAGGTTTCGCCCCGCTCCGCGAGCACGGCCACTGAGATAAACGGATCTGGCGGCTTTGAGCCTCCTATGCTTAATGTAGGACAATACAGCTGCCAAATTACAATGAAAAACTTGTAGCATACGAACGGTATTGTGCTCGTACTGGATATTGTCAACGTGTAACTGTGATCACAATTGGTGCTACTGTTAAAAAAAATCGCCTATGCGTAGTCCTTAGTTTAGCTGTTAGTTGTTATTATTTATATATGAACACTTCAGCGAGAGAGATCTTTCATTGAGCAGGTTGGTCGCGGAACCGATGACAGCCAATGAGGCAACCGTTGACACCCCAATGGGGAACTAAGTTGATCAGGCGCGAAGGCGCTCGCGCGGACATCGGCATGCTTGGCAAAAGGGACGTCCCCTCGTCCATTTGACGCCACCGACGGTACGAGTAAGGCACGGCCGGCGCCAGGAGGCCCAAGGTGTGCATGAGAAAAAATAACTACGGCAATCTCGCGACACCACACCCCTACGGAATACAACTAAGCTTGTGAGCGAGCTAGCTTTACTTCTACATGGCTGATACCACTGGTACTCGCGAAAAATACTTTTGAAGAATGCTGGTGGCCATATTTTTTGCGACAGGGCCATCCCCCTGTCAGCGCGGGGGCGATGCAGAAATCTGAGGGGGGGGGTCAGGACATCCGGACATCCCCCCTGGATCCGCGCCTGAATGGCACAGTGCAGAATTTAATAAAGTACGTGGCACTATAGTCGGGTGCAACTGAAAGGGTCCCTGAACCACTTTTAATCGAAGTGGAGAAAGGCACTTGAAGTGAAAATAGGCTATTTCAGAAATACTTTGCTCCAAAAAGTACTTCAATGCGCTCACCAGAAGAGGAGTTATTGGCAATCAAACACGGCTTCCGCTGTGCTCCCGTTCCTTCTTGAATGCCTTGCACTGCGATAGCTACGGCGGAGTGGTGCGTGGTCACAACGCTCCGCCGTCGAAATGTCACCGTGGCGCGCAGTTCAAATTTCATTTTGGATGTTAACGTAGACGCCACGATTTCCGATTTTGGTGCCTACGACGCGCTAAACGTAAGCCAAACGCGGTTGTCTTCGGCGAGCCGCAGTGAGCTTAGCCAATGGACTCGTGGAGGCACGCCGCACCGGACGCGGTATCTACGCTAGGTAGCCGACAGCAGCTGCCAATAGCAGCCGCATATGGGAATCCGCTTTATTACGAAATAAAGCGTCAAGAAAAGAGCTCCGCTTGCGAGCTCCACGCACCGCGTACGACAGCACAGCTTGGCTGACATGTTCACAGCAGCGTGTGCTATCCGCAGACTACATTATTTCACCAAGCCTGTGGGGTGGTTCAGGGCCCTTTAAGAAGGCAGGATAGGCGCGGCAGCTGATTGCTCCACGACTAAAGAAATAGCAGCTCACGCGACTGGACCAAGTTTGAAGCACGGGCTGCCATGTTCTCCATCGGCGGGGTCACCGGTAGTCCGACTCATGACGTCAGCCTAGAGTGCACGCCCATTGGTGGAGGCTCGTGTGCATCCGCCTTTGAGGGGCAAATGCCGCTTCCTTCTAAAGTTGCACCCGACTATAGTGAATCCCTGTACAGTACAGTTAAACAATAAATTTTAAAAAAAATCACACAGGACCTCCTCTGGGGGTTGCCTAATACGCGTAAGCATTGTGCCACTTGTTCATCTGCACGCAGCCCGGTGTCATTATCAGTGTTATGAAACTTTATCCGGCCAGTGGAAACGACAGCGCGGCGGAGACACGAACTGGTGCGGTTGGCGGCGCCAGGTGCATTGATAACGCAAGCAAAGTACTGCAGGTTGCGGCGCCAGGGGCGCTGTAGACGTTCCGGTCATTATAAGTCGTTATCGCTCTTTAGCGCCTTATCCATCAGCGTCGAACCATTATGAACCGTGACCAAACGTACACCGCCGGCGGCTGCATATGCCGCGGCCGCGCGGTCCGTATCCTGAAAGTGATCCGCGATGCCGACAGAGAGTGCCGACAGCTGATAGCTTGGCGTACTGTGTTCTCGCTGCTCACTTAGCGTTGTAGAGAGACTCGCGGGCCCGTATCTTGAAAGCGATCTGGGAAACGGGCAGAGTGGACGTGTGCTGTGAGCTCGGTGAGCGCTGTGTTTTCTCCGATTCATTCGCATGAAGGCAAAGGTAGCACGAAGGTAGCAAAGGTACGAAGGTAGGTGTCGCTGGCTGTTACGGGCTCTATCTTGAAAGCGATGGTCTTACATAGCGGACGGATGGTTTTCTCGCTGGAAAAACATAGAAATGATTACGCATTAAAAATTTCAGAAGTGAATGGTGCAAATAAAATATGCAAGAAATTGCATTATACACAGGGAAAAAGAACATTACTGCTTTAAGGTTTCAAACCACATGCTCTTTTCTACAGAGCGAAGAAATGTCAATTGGCTGGGATGTTTGGGTGAAACGGACACCTTCTTTGAATGGTCACACAACCAGCATGCGAGTGTAGATGCTCGGACACTATATATTTGCTGGAATCGACATGAACTTCACCGCCATGTCCAAATACATGTTGAAAACCGGCGCGCGTGCTGTGCCACGTCTTTACTGGACTGGGAGTGGCACAACGATGTTGCTAATAGTATGCCTTGAATTGCGAACGGATTTCAAGATTTCGGCTTTGGGCGGCGCGGTGACATGTGCAGTGCGGTGTAAGAGACGGGAAGCACTCGGCTCGGCATCACTCGCGACTCGGAAAAAAAAAGCTGACAGTCGCTCTACCACAGCTGCACAGTCACTGCGCGTGCACCGCCATTCCAGAATGATTTCGAAATTGTTGCGCCAGTCCTGTCGAACTCTCGAAAACAATTAACTGAACAGGCCTAATCGATTGGGTCGATTAAATGAAAGATAGATATCGATGAAGACTGATAGTTTTGCGGGATACATTTAATCAATTAATGGATTAATCATTCATCGATATTACCAACCCTTTTGCTTCTCTACGCAAAACATGCACAGTTGGAAAACGCCAAGAGAGACCGCCATCTTTTAATGAGCGTGAAAGAGGCTGATGACAATTACGCTGATGACGGACGACGATATCCGGTGAGGCCGAAGGACAAATATATAACTTTTGTGTGATACCGACGCAACCAGGACTCGTATTTCTTCATAGTTCGGCATAAGCGTACACTAATCATACATACATACTCATAGTCACTAACCAACATATTCGCTGTATATGTACTCGCTCAAGTGCACTCACTCACTTTGCCATTCATGCTTACCAACTCACGCGCACAGTCGCTTTCATTCACGCTTACCGGCCACTCACTCATATTGTCACGTAGTAGTGACGCTGAAGTAAACAGTCGTCAAACTGTGTATGACGAAAGTTATTCTTTATTGGGCGAACCTGTGCCCACAAAAGCAAGCTACGCTTGAAGCACAACGAAAGCGGCGAACACAGTCGGCGATCGTCGAAATCTGATCTGCGGTGAAACGCGCCGGCTTTTATACATGAGTCATCGAATGTTCCAGATTATTCTCTGGTACTCGCAGTGTCTTCCAGAAAGTTCTAGATATTTCGCGTCGGTCATATAATCAGGGCCGGTATTTTGTAGCGATGGCTTTAAAGTAATAATGCCTTTTCGCGCTTATCGCGCTTTGTCAGTGGTCAGAGCGACGGTCCGCTCGCGTTCTCAACGGGATCAGCCGGCCGTGAGCGGTGGATGGTAATACTATTCTAAAATAAGTCATAAGGCATCGCTACAAAATCGCGGCCCAGATAACATAACCGTCGGTGAAAACAGGCAACGGAAAGAAGCATGGATAACGTTCTAGAAACTTCCGATACAGGCGAGGCCTGCGCCGAGCGATAACGTTTAACATTTGTTAGCCGGTGGAAAGTGGTCACCGGTGAAAGATAAATATGTATACGTGTCAATGTTATACGTCCACTCACACTCGTCGGTATTTATTCACATGCATACTTACGTCCACTCAAGATCACCGTCAGTGACTTTCTTTCGTATTTGTGTTAGACGGCACTCAGTCACGTTGATAGACACGCCTGCTCAAACTCACCGGCACTCAATCCCGTAATCACTCACTGACGCTGTATCTCATGCCTGCGAAATTAATCTCGAGCGAATCTGTCTACTCGTGAGTGAATGTGCCATCATACGCGTTTCTTTAATCAATTCTAGAACCAGCACCACACGAACATTTTAATTTTCTGGGTACCCCACGATTATGACGTGATGTTAGGATTCCGAGTGATGCCATGGTCTCCCAGATAACGTGCGTCGTTAGTGTTCGCAGTGAGCACGTGCATGTGAGTCTGGTTCTCAATGCCTGCAGCATTAGCCGAATTAACCTTTGGATAGTTCAGTCTACATTTCGTCTTCCTAAGTTGAGAAGAAACGGGGGCGCTGGCACAAACTTGCCTAGGTGTTTGGAAGAGTAAGGCTCAGAAAGGTCATTTTTTTCCGGACAAATTTCAGATATTTTCATCGTTTTGCACCAGGAGTATTTAGCACGAACGCCCAGATGTGAACATCATGTGAAAGTGTTCGGTTTAAAAAAAAGAAAAAAAAACATGAACCTTTAGCCTTCATCTCTGCCTGATTGATGCCTGTCACTTATAAAGAAGCAAAAGTATTTATATTGTTGGCTGTAGGCAAGAATTAGGTTTTCCTAATTAAAAAAACAAAAACAAAACAACGATGCAACCATGTATGAATTACGCTTTATTTGCACTCTTTCCTTGAGTTTTTTATGCTATTTCGCTTTGTTCAGTTTCGTTTATTTGCTCTGGCACCTTTCCTAAGCAAATCGCAGTGAAATATCAAATCTCCAGTCATTCGCTGGTCCTAGTCCAAACAGCGGTTGCCTAACGATTGGTCTCAGTTCCGCTATATAGTTCTGATGAATTTGTGAAAACTTCTTCACTTCACTTTCATAAAAAACTTCAAAGTAAAACTTTCAAAAAGCCGTACCTCTTCAATAACCAAATTGACTGAGGAAACGACAGAAAAAAAATCGCAGTTTCGACCTAAAGCCGAAGCATCGATTGCGCTAGCCAATTAGTAGACAGCTATACGAAATGAGGATAGGAGTTTTATGAGTCGTACAAGCTTGCAAACATTCGCTTACTTATGAAGTTAACAAGCGTGGATCCGCCGTTGTTGGTAAATGGCTGTAGTGTTGGGCTACTAAGCACGAGGTTGCGGGATCAAATCCCGGCCACGGCGGCCGTATTTCGATGAGGGCTAAATGCGAAAACACCCATGTACTTAGGTTTAGGTGCACGTTAGAGAACCGCAGGTGGTCAAAATTATTCCGGAGTTTCCCCACTACGCCGTGAAATCGCGGTTTTGACACGTAAAATTCCATATTTATTTTACAGCGAAGCTACATACCTCTATCAACCAACGGTTCTTTCGTGTGCCCAGCAAAAAACTTCCACCAGAAAAAAAGAAAAAGTACAAAACAAGCATCAAAATCACATGAGAGATGATAAGGTCCTTGTTGTCAGTTATTTGTCAGCTATTTGCGCTTGTTTGTTGGCAACAAACAAGCGCTTGTCCTTGTTTGTCCCTTTCTTGTTTCTGTCTTTTATATTGCGCTGAGTTACTTGTTCAGTTATGTCAGCTATTGAAGGCACAAAACAGCCTATCTTCGTTGCCATATCTTCGCCACGCAGAAACCGGCCTAGCCGCACAACCGAGCGCTTGTTTTCCCAAGAAAAAAAAAAAACACAGCGCAAGCGCCTCCCGTCTGGGAAAGTGCCCATTTGGCAATCACCCAGTGCGTGAGCTATATATAATAAAAGGGAAACCAGTCTAGCTACGCCTTCAGTTCATCCCAGGCTGCCATGGGGAGACCACGCAAAGTGAACACTGCAGAAGAAGAGCGGGAATATAAAGCCACGGCCCCTGGATAAAAAAGACGAAGCACGTAACTGACACACTAATACAACGCGCAAGACAAAGCACGTAACTGAATCGTCACCGAGTCAAATCAGCGCGTACAGCGCGTCGTAATTGCAGCCTCCGCGATCAACTTCAGAAACATTTTCAGAGCTAATTGCGGAGGCCACGCTCCGCTGTGCTGAGTACGGTGAACGCCACCTAGGTGGCGTTGGTAGTGCTTCTTGATGCCAGCGTCCCTTCGAATGCTGGCATCGAGGCGTCGTAGTGCTATAGTGCCTAGAAAATACTTACTAGTGTGCCGACCGCGGGCTTTCCGGTGGCACGGAGAATGATGCCTTCCGCCGGCGGCCGCCAGACGGCGATAGCCATACGGACCGTGCTATGCCGAGCGGCGTCTCTAGCCAACGCGCGCGTGTGCGACAGACGCCAATGGGCTGTCCCAGCCCGTTTCGCTCTGCGGAACGTTGGTTGAGGTACTAAGTGTAATTGAAAGAATATGATGTTGTTGCACTTACAAATGATCGTACGCACAGTTATCATAACGCTACACGATACCGGGTGTTTCTGCCAAAAATGCCAATGAATAAATACGTGGTTTCCGAAGAAGTGTAACTTCTTTCCACAGTAAACTATTGCATGCGAGACATGTCCACAAATGCTAAATTCACACCGAGTTGTATCTAATTACCATAAATTAAATTAATTACCATAAATAACTGTAATTAACAGGGCACATTTTCATGGGCGAAACACCGTCGACTAATTTTGAACGAGCGCTCAATGTAGCAATTATTAAAGTGTTTCTCACAAGTGACAGCCGCCAGAGTTGGCCTTCGATCTGCCCTCTTATATTCTTCTCCAACTCGGCAAAACGTTCTGGGTCAGCAGGCGCGCTGAATAATGAGACTTGCTCGTTGTTTGAGCGCTATCCAGTTGTACAATATGGGACAAAACAGGTGCTGTCTTTACGCCTCGTTTATGCGACGACATCTCGGTTCCGCCCGTGAACAGACACAAGTGCGAACCACGCGCACAGAAAACAAACCCAGCAATGGCATGCGAAGGCACCACATGCTACTTGCTCGAAAGCTACAACGCGCCGCAACCGACTGCGCTTACTAACGCGCATCCGAACTGCATCCGAAGCGCAAGCGACGCGTGATGCGCCGCTCGGTTAGCACGGTCCCAAACAGTGTCGCCGTCTGGTGGCCTCCGCCGGAAGGCATCACCGGCGGTGCCAGCGTCTCCCATTGGAAACGCCCGGCGGTCGGCACACTAGTAAGTATATTCTAGGCACAATAGTAGTGCTGAGACCACCGAAGCGTTCACTGTCGGTGCGCGTTAGTGTCATAATGCAGTACTTCTCTTTTCTGCTCGTAGGCGGCGGCACCGCCCCGAGCAAGAGCGCGGGTACACGGAGGAGTGTTAGATATATAAGGCGCGTCTGTGTAGCTCTCTGCAAATGCGTTTGTGGCGCAATGGGTTAAACGCTCGGCGATCTATCGTCGCGGACCGAGAGGTCGTGGGTTCGATTTCCAAATTTTGCATGTTTGTGGAACTTTTTCTTCTGGTTTCTTTCTTTGTATTACGTTCTATGACGTATTTCCGTGACGGAAATACGTCAGTGAAGTCTTGGTGGACCCCGGCATAAAACACTTTCGTGTTAAAAAAAAAAGTCGTCGCAGTTTCACCTGAAAGGCGAAGCATCAATTGCGATAGCAAATTTGTAGAGAGCTACACGGAGTAATGATAATAGCTTGATCGGCTGTATAAACTTGGACATGCAGCAGCCCCGGCAACACGCAGAACTAATGTCGACGCTGTCGGCGTTTTGCCAGCGTTCTCACAAAATGCGTGCGGCGTTGCTGACTGTTGCCGGAGCCTCTGTTATAAATAGGCACTGGATGCCGCAGTTAACGTCACCTCCCTTTCCTCCCCCTCCCCCCCCCCCGGCCTTTCGCGCGTCGGAAGAAGGCGCGTTTGCTCTACATATATGGTGATTGTAAAGGAGGAAAGAGACGCCTACTTCTGCAGCCCCTAAGGAAGCACGGCGCAGAACGCGCGTTTGTTCTCCGCCGTGGGTTCACTCGCCCTTTCACTCGCACATACAGCGTTCGGCGGCGCGCGGCGACGATTTCATCTCCATTGACGTCATACGGAACCTCACGGCGACGGCGACGGCAGAAATCTGCTTTGGAGTGTCCATATAATTGCTATCGCAATAAAAAGGTGCGGCCCGTTGCGTGGCGCCGAAACGGCGTCTCGGGCCTAGTTCTCTTCGCACTCGCTCTGGCGCCACTGCTCGGGTACAGCCGTTCACGGAGACGCATTCCCACAGTCGCGTTTGTACACGCGACAGTGACTCTAATCAGGCCGTAAATAACGCGTTTTATAGTTGCACATTACAGGTTGAATATTGAAGTCGTTATTAGAAGTGCCGATTACCCCACATATGTGAAAAGTCTGCGATAGGAGTGCCAATCTTTTGTAGAGCGGGCCTCAATGCTCTTCGTGAAGGCTGCCCGCTTGACTCACCTGAAATGAAGTGCTCTATTGGGAATAATCGGGAGTGGATTTACGTGTTTCTTCAAGACGACTTCAAGACGATGGATCGCGTTTATTTACAAGATGATCAATGCGAAGGTATCGCTTAGTGAAAGCAGTCCAAGGGGCCGCACCTGATCCAGCCCAGCTTCGTTCTTCTCTTCAACCGAACTTCCCCCGCACGTTTCAATATTCTCTCTGCGCTGGCAGTGGCACGGCCGCTAGGTAGGTAGGCAATAAATTTATTGAGGTCCGGAAGAATCTTCACACCGTTTTCATAGGGGCAAGACTGCGGGCCGCTCCCGCGTTTTGACGGCAAGGCCAAGCCGCATCGTGGGCCTTCTGGACAGCCCGGAGTTGATCCATGCATTCGTGGCTCTTTTTACATAAAAAAGGTGCGGCCTGCTGCATCGCGTCGCCACCAGTGGGCGAGCGCGTCTCGGCTGAGTCAGGGAGCCTACATGCAAGCGCTTGCATGTAGACTACCTAGGCTGAGCTGACAGTTGCGGCCGCTGTTTTTCTTGGGTTCGAAAAAAAAAGTTTCCTGGGCTGGGCGCGTTCTTTCTTTTTTCCATGTACGGCGTATAACCTGGAAACACAGTCGGGGCCGCAGTCGGAAGCAAGAACCTAATCTTCGTGTTCTTTTTATAGTCATCCTCAGTAAAATGTAATGAACATACCACCGACCTGTCGCTTGGCTCCCACTTGCTTCCTTTCCCTGACGGCCCTTGTTGAAAAATATTCTTCAGCCACGCTTCCCGACGCTGTAGATCGCAGGGGAATTCGTGGTACTTCCCAGTTGCGTCTCATCTCGCTTTCGAGTTGCACAGTGGCCCACAAAAGCTTCGCGGCATCACATCGCTAGAAAAAACCGTGTGCCACACACGCGCACACCAAAGAACCGTACTCAAGCACAAGAAACATGAGACAAGCTGCTCACACACAGGATCACACAAAAAAAGCACACGAGAATGCGCACGAAAAAGCACACCAACACGCATAAATCCTGAGGCAACCACATTGTAGCACGAACCGGCATCTGCTTTGCGTACCGTAGCAGTGGCGTCCTCACCAAAAACAGCGGCCGCAACTGTCAACTTAGCCGAGACGCGCTCGCCAATTGACGGCGGCACGACGCAGCAGGCCGCACCTTTTTTTTTATCCAGGGGCCGCGGTAAAGCTCAAAGAAAAGAACAAAACAGCCTCGCTTAAGCGCGTCGTAAGCAGGATCAGACACATGCCGCTAGACATGCCAAGCGTGTGCGACAAGCCCCCCAGGACGACGATGAGCGTCGCGAAGCAGAGAATGCTGCGAAGCGACTAAAGTACTGCGCCGACAAGGTTGCTACGTTCAAGGAAGTGACGGCGAAATTGAAGCGCAAGTTCTTCGACGTGGAATTTGGACTCCTGTGCCGCGTGTGATCGCCTGTGGTTCTGTGACGACTTGTCACGCATCTACACCGTACAAAACGCCGCAAAGAAATGCAGTGCTCTCGACGTTCTCGCTCATGCATTGCCTGTACAAGCCATGCCTGCTTTCGAGGTGTGCGGACCTTGGCGAAGAACGTTTCAAGCACCAAAACAGAAAACATAAGCGTATACCACAATGACCACAAAGCAGTGGTGAATGTCGTTGTGCAATAAAACAAATTTCATACACTGCATTTTACCGCATATTCTTTTCTTTGATAATTCCTTTGGTGAATCGCAACAGCATCGCTAAAATCCACCTTCACAGCGTGGACTGGACCTAATTTTTTCTAATGGTGTCATGCGCGCACAAGCACACATGAACACATATCACTCGGTCACCCCGCGCACTCGCTGTCAAAACGCTGGAGTGAAGAAACGCGGCAGAAGCAGCGAGCGAATCGACCTTCGTGCTCCGTCTCGCTTCAGTGCGGACTAAGCGGCGAAAATGCCGCACACACGAAGCTATCAGCAATCGGCGGACTTTGGTCCCATCGCAGATCGCTTTCAAAATAGGGCCCGTGCGGCTGCGCCATACACAGCAGCTGCTGGAGTAGAACACTGCCCCCTCCCTCCCCCCGTACCTTGCGCGTGACGAAAGACGGCTTGCTTACTCCCCGCCTTCCTCCCTTGCGCGCGTGAGAAGGAGCCGCCATCGCCGGGGCTCACCCTCGCACTCGTTAAGTCGCACATAAAGCATGCGGCGCGCGGCGAAGACGTCATCGCGCTTGGACTTTATACGGAACATCACGGCGACGGCGAAAATGCACCTGGAGTGTCCATATAATTGCTATCGCAGTAAAAAAGTGATTAATGCCGATCTCACAAACCTTTTCAGGCAGAGAGCACCAGAAATGAAGACACGCACTCGGTGTTACGAAGGCTCATATGTACAGCTGTGTTCAGGTAAGAAACGCACTGCGTTTGTATGTTTATATATAGGACGAATGACGCATTCAGTCAATTTTCAGCGCATTCGACCATTCTGCTCCGCTCTGTATACTATTATGCAGGCTGTTTTTATTAACAAAAATGACACACCAGTGTTAAACTGTTGCATCTGATAGATAGTAATTAAGAAAAAAAATTATGCTTGTTGGAAACGTGGTGGGTTTTTCGCGTAAATATATGTGAGCCATTACGACTTCATTTTGACAAGTGCGTCGCTGCAGTGCTGAAGAGTGATCGCTATAAAAAGACGGAGGTAGCGAAGCCTTGCTGCCACTGCATTGTCCACGCAGCTCATGTTCCCGCCAACTACCGTGTAGAAATGGCATATTTTTGATGATGTGCGCGATAATAAAACAGCAATCTATCTTCTCTCTGTCCGCAAACGTAAGCCGTGCACATGTTGCCAAGCTCACTTTCACTTTCTTCCTCTCCTATTTGTTTCCCTTACCCCAGCGCTTAGTAGCGGGCTTCAACACAGTGGCTCAGGCCGATCTCTCAGTCCTGTTTTATAATAAATAAATGTTGCCATTTCCCTGTGTGTTCTCTTTACATGGGGCGTCGAGAGAGAGCTCACCACTCTGACGCTTTTCACAAAACACGCCCTCTTGAACACAATATTCACTCCGACGTCGCATCTTTGTTTTGTATAATTGAATTTTGTGAAATCACGAAACTTTTAAGAGCAAGACCGGAAGAAAAATTCCCGAGAACGAGCGCTAACTTGCAACTGCTGTGGTTTATTTTCACGACCGACTTACTGCATATGGGTACAGATCACACAAAACACGAAAGAACACAGAAGAAGGTGGAAGAAAACAAAGGAACAACTAAAAGACAAAACAGTTTGGGAGGATCATCCATCACTGTAGGCGTGTGCCCGTCCACTTAAAAACGACAATTCTTTGTGCGATGGAAGGCCTGCTAACACACCTCTCTTCATGTGGCATTAGTGTTGCTTCAGTGACGATGCTTGTGCGGCCATATTTGTTCTTGTATCGTACACAAACTGTGCACGATGTTTGACTTCGCATTATGACGAGACCGTTTTGACAGGACAGCTGCCCTTTGTTAGTTCCGATTACTCATGCAGAGTTGAATATGTGACCCAGCTTCTTTAAACGATGCGAGATTGAATGAATGTAGGGGGTGGCGGAAACTCCGCATGTCTCTGCCTGCTATTTGCTTGCTTTCGGCGCGATAGTTCTTTTTTTTTTTTCTTCTATAGGTCGCTTGTGTGATCGGTACGGTTGTGGACATCCCCATGCTCTCAGCCGTTACACCTGTTACCTTAAGCTAATGCCTATATTGTGATGGCAGGATTTGTACAGCGAATTAGCAAGACACGTGTGAATAATGCCCCCTTTTCCTAACTTTCTGTGCGCGCATGTGTATGGCAACAGCAACTTTATTGTCCAGGCTCGTACTTCCAACACGCTTGGCCAGGAGCAAAAGTAAACCGTAAATCTAAATAACTCAACGACTTGCTTTCTGCACCCACTCAGAGCTGGTGGGTGCTGGCCTTCCCTAAACACTGACAATGCACGCTTAATCTCTGAGGCGAAGTCACTTGGGTCGTTCAGCATAATGACTAAAAAGCGGTGGACTATCCTAAAGGTCTTTAAGACACAGGTTCCACACAAGCCATTCTGCAGAACCATACCAAAATTTGCCAAGAAGTTGCTCAAGAGCGGCGCTATGCACTACCCTATCGACACACCCTTCATGTGAAGACAGGCGCTACCGTTCCACTTCCTGAAAGTGGACGGTCAAAGCAAGAAGTTTTAGAAATCCTCGCGCAATAATACCCACCCTCCTGTCAAAGTCAAGCTCTCTTATGTTCTCAATTCATTCTTCGATGCAAGTAAGCAATTCTTTGTAAGGAAGATAGTAATATAGATATTTTATGTCGATAGAGAATGCATTGATAATTTGGCCTGAGCATTCCTTGAAAATTTTGATGGCTTGCTTTCAGGACACTTAAGGGATGATTAATCGTTAAGAATTCGAGTCTCTTTTGCAGAAAATTTCAGTAGTGTATTTTGCCAGGATCTTTTTCGAATACAATTTTGCGGAAAGGAACACTGACACTCGCGATTTTGTATTTGTGCTTTTGTTTCACTGTCAAAATTTTTGCGGTTTCACACAAGACGCTTCTACTTCACATTCCCCCCAAAATCAGCACAAGATGCTTCTACTTAACATTCCCCTCAATATCAGCATTATTTTTTTCGTGACATAGATCAGCGTCTATTGAGCTTTGTTAAAAAAGTGCTTTCTCGAGGTTAAAACTACTTGGCATATCAGGACATTTACGATGTTATTCCATTGCGTAAGGCATGATTTACTGATGTTGTCTGGCTCTGCTTTTCAGGCACATTTGGAACGCTGCCTATTGCAGGAAGATTGTGCGCGAGGACCTGCCTGTCTTGTGCAGAGTAATGCACTGCCGCTACCAAATGGAAGCCTTAAAGAAGCTGCGAGAAAAGTACGCAATCATGAGACGTTCAAAGCGCAGAGGAGTTGTGCTTGGATCTGTTTTAAGTTTTGTAGTACAACCTTTTTTTGTACGGAAAGGGAAACCTTCGAATGTTACGTTGTTCTCGTCAGATTGTATGGCGCGTGAAAACAGGAACAAACACGCTATTTTATTTGCTCTTCTTTGCTTAACTTCCAGATATCACGGTTTCGTCAGGCCTGCTCGTTTCGTTCTGTGGGTGCTGCGCGTTCTCTGGCGAGACCTTGTATCGTGCTTACTCGTCAACTTCGCCTACTACGCAAGCCTCCTGGTCCGGATACCCATTCTCGAGTGAGGCTACGTTATTTGAGTGCTTGTCTGCTGTCAGAAGAAATTGCCTCGTGCCACGTTTAGTTTATTTTTCTCTGCTCTTTGTGCACAAAATATGGCTTAACTTTCCTCATTCATATATATTAGGCACAGTCTTGCTTTGATTCGCAAAGGTGGTTTTAGTACATAATAATGACCGACCGGACAAAGCGAAAAGACATAAGTACTAAGTAGATTACGACGCAGGATTGAAAGCAGTGGCTTCTAGTGGAGGAGCACAGAAGGCAGTGCAGGTGGTGCGTTCTTGCTCTGGTATCCTTGAAAAAAAAAGTCGCAGTTTTGCCCGAAAGGCGAAGCATCTATTGCGATAATAAACTAGTGAACAGCTATACGAAATAAGGATAGTGGGTTTGTCGGCCGTATAAACTTGTAAACGTAGGCATAGTAACTAAATTAACAAGCATGGTGTCACACGCACACAAGCAAACATGTATGCTTCTCGTTGGATGACCGCGGAAACTCGCTGTGAAAACGCTGTAGTAAGTAAGGCGCGGCAGCCAGCGAGCAAATTGACCTTCGTCCGGCCGCTCGCATACACGCGATCTAAGCCGCGAAAACACAACGCACGAAGGAAGGACTCTGCCCCCGCCGCAGAGGGCTTTCAAGACACAGCCGCCCGGGCGGAAGCGCGTGGCGTAGTACGCGGCCTCCCCTTTCCCAGCCTTCCCGCGGAGCCCGGCGGGCGCGCTCGGCCGGATCGGAGTAAAACGCGCCTCCCCCCCCCCCTCCTCCCTCCCTACCCTACCTCCGGAGCGTTGCTCGTGACTGAAAGACGGCGCGCTTCCTACCCGCTTCGCTCTCTTGCGTGCGAAAGATAGAACCACGATTGCCGACTCACCCTCGCACGCTTTCACCCGCACATACAGAATACGGCGCGCGGCGACGATTTTTTCGCCCTTGAACTTTATACGGAACCTCACGGCGACGACGACGACATAAATGCGCTTGGAGTGTCCATATAATTGCTGTCGCAATAAAAGAACTTCGGGTAACATTGGATGTCCCTAAACTGAAATACTTGTGATCGTTTACGTGCAACCCTTTGTCCGCGTCAGTCACATTATCTCGGAGCACGTTTGGTGACTCTATCAGAAACTTCCAGATGTGTAGCGCGTATCGAGTCGAAGGGGAAGTATCAATGATAAATAAATTGCCAGTGCGCATAAAAATGAATAAGGCCTAAATGAACGTGGAAGTTGCTTAAAGCCACGGTATTTATGTTATTTCGTATGACAACTATTAGCGAAATTAGATGTATTATAGCTCAGAGCTTTCGGCAAATTCTAGATGTGCCTCTAATTTGACTCCAAAATATGCTTCTTTACCTTCGCAAGAGACAACGAGAAAGTGCTGGAACTGCAGGTTGATTGAGTTCATTGGCGGGGAAAAATAGCACCAAAAGAAGCACGGATGTAAGGGAACAATAAAACAATTGTGGGGAGCTTGATGAAAAGACTTCACATGGTACTCCATCAGCCCAAACAGCATACGAATACCTTGTTTTCAACGGTGAATATCTGGAATAGAAGCTTGGAGTAGAATAGAAGCAAAAGCATGGACCAAAGGTGCTATATGGTCATAATACACATCACAGCCTACATTTGAACAAAGTGCTAGATGTTTTCTCGTTTCCATCAAATGTTTGCCTAAAAAAGCAAAATGTACCACATATTTTATTTTGTAACTGCTTTGTTGCACCTACATGCATGCACGAAAAAAAAGGGGGGTTTTACGTGCCAAAACCACGACCTGATTATGAGCCACGCCACAGCGGAATAATTTGGACCACCTCAGGTTATTTACCGTTCGCCTAAATCTAACCACAAGGGTGTCTTCGCACTTCGCCCCATTGAGATGCGGCCGCCGTAGCCCTGATTCGATCCCACGACCTCGTGCTTAGCAGCCCAACACCATAGCCACTAAGCAACCACGGCGGGTGACTAGCATGCACTCCGAATCACGGTACAAGGACACTCGGACAGAGAGCAAAGCTTAGCAGGAAGGTTAACCAGATGCACGTCTGGTTTATTACCCTGCTCTGGGGAAGGAGATATGGGGACGAAAATAGAGAGGAACGAGGTAGAAAGAGCACTCGTTGCACGCACGCTTGAAGGTGCGCCCCCCTATAAACAATCGCAAAGACCTCATAATTTGAGGAACTCCAGTAACGCTTTCCTGGATGTGACTACGAAGTACAAGACCATTCATCAAGGATATTCACCTCTGATAGTTTTCTCGACTCCAGCTGTGTTTTAGTGCTCTCTTGCCGAACTGGGGTCAAAGGCACATTAAGTGTTCTGTAGTTCTCTTGGTTTCGCAAGAGTCGCACGTAGCTCTGTGATCTATTTGAATGCGGGACGACTTAGCTTTTGTAAATGCCATCCCGATACAGAGGCGGCTTATCAATATCGTATCAGAAATTGAAATTTGTGATGGTAGTTGCAGAATTAACGAAGCATCTAGTTTATGTAGGCGACACTTCGAGAGACACGGACACCACGAGATACTTGTGCGGCATACGTCTGGCTAGTTTTCTTGCAGCGTGTGGGCTGCTTCTTGCATGTGTTCGAAAAGCCGACGTCCGGTTTCGTCTCACGCGATTGCCCAGGCCGCACCGATATCGCGGCCTAGGTCAATCTAGGCCAATCGGGTGAAGCGAAACCAAACGTCGGCTTTTAAAACGCGTACAAGATAGCGCCCTGGTCTCGATAGAGGGATGTAAACCATTACGGTTCCTTAATGAGCGGACCATGCAGGCTCGTCGGTGAAGCGATTAGCAGCGATACCACTAAGGTCTGCGACACAGGGGATAAAAGTAGCGTTAACATGAATCTTATGTCCAGTGACATCTTATGTGCGTCCTTGTCATTTTCTCGTTACTCACGTTACCACTGTGACTGACCTACTAGCCTGAACTTACCTTGGTCTTTGTTCTGGGGAGCTACGGTCACTTGTTCTAGTTCTCGTAATTAAATATATTTCTACGCTCCTGTCAGCAGTGAGCTGACAGGGATATTAAGAGATTTGAAGTAATGTAAACAGCGGAATTGTAACATAAAAATGACCAACCCTTCACTTTCTGGCAAGCAGGGGTAAGCGAAGCTTGTCGTGTGTTTCTTCGTTGTTCCTCGGAACGAATTGCACTGACGAATACCACGTTGTGCTCGAACCACAACCAGTCTCACGCACTGCAACTGGCTCCGAAGTTCCGGTTGAGAAACTCGCGTTGAAACCTGGTCGTCGCTAACGTTGCGTAAGTTGGCGGTAGCGCTGCCGGGGCTTTACCACCATTGTCGAGTTCCTGGAGGGCAAGACGACGCTGATGTTTGGCCTCAAGATGGCGCTCCCGCAACTCGGGGTCCACGGCTCTTCGCTGACGTTTCGCCTGGGCTTTGGAAGCCCTCACGATAGAATCGGCAAGTCGACGATGAGCCCTTTCCCGAGCGAGTTCGCGCGCCGTTGCTCAAACACAGCCTGCTGCTCGGCGGTACGTACGACGCGCGGCCTTCCCAACCGGTCGTCGAGACTGATCTGAGGCGAGGGAAGCCCGGCGGAGCGCGCGCCAACCCCCTTTCCTTCCCTTTTCCTCCGCGCGACACACCAAACGGCCCTGACTGGCCGCGCGTGTCACGTGATGCGGCGCCGGCGCAGCTAGAACAGCTGCTCAACTCCAGGAGCAGCCGGTTTCTTTTTGAGTGACCACGAGAATGCCACCGAAACTTCTGACCCCAAAAAAATGGGAGGACGGTTGAGCTTCGCTTTTAAAAGTGGAACGCGATAGCATTCAAAGATCCCTGACTGCTTCTCACGCTTCCCGACAACTGCAGCTTAAGCTATCGTAATCATTACCGGGAAACACTGCCGGCGAACGATATGCACGAAGGCGAGAGAGAGAAAAAAAAGTCACAGGCCTGCGTCGCGCACGCAGCATAGTCACAGCGTAAGCTGGTTGAGCGGCGCAAGAGTAGCTCCAATTTCGGCACCGCGCACAACAAGGTCTTTGCGGCAAAGTGTCTTCGCCTAGATTTTGACGACAACGATCTGAACTGTCCGCCCGGCGTCGACGGCGAGCTGCGGCTTGTAATGCTCTCTGCACAGCAGTCTGCTGAGCCCGATGATGCCTGGTTGTAGCCGCGCATGTAGCTCTACGATTCGCTTCTTCAGCAGCGGTTCGTACCTTGCGAGGAGACGCCATAACCTGCATGGAAGAGGTACCCAGAATACGAGGCGCACATCTAACATCGGGATAGCGTTGATTGCGCGCCTCGTCTGAACCGCATCGCGTCTGAATCGCATCTCGTCGCACGCGGCGGTTGCAGGCACGTTAACTAGATGGCGCCATCATACTGGCGGCGGTTCGGGTCGTCCGCGCCTGCGGGCCTGCCTAGGGCGCGTTTATAGGGCCTTTTTCTGACGCTGATAGCAAGCGCTTGCCTGGCTCAGTGGTAAAGTATCCCACTCCCACGCAGGGGGCCTGGGTTCGATCCCGGCGGAGAGCGGGTACTTTTTTTCGCATTTCCGGCGATAGCGGTTACGGGGCGGCATCATCGCGACCAGAAACGGCTATTGAAATGAGCCGATAACAGCTTACGCTGTAAAAAGGTAAAGGAAAGACAGGAAGGTTAACCAGAGATTATCTCCGGTTGGCTACCCTGTACCGGGGGAGGGGTAAAGGGATGCGACAGGTGAGAGAAACAAATAAGTAAAAAAAAGGAAAGAAAAGAAAAGCCTTCTGGTAGAAACGCGGCCTCTTGCGTGGGGAGGAGGAGGAATAAACTTTTATTGCGGCGATCCCGGAGATGTTGCACAGTCACGCCAAAAAATTTTCAGGTTTCCGTTTTTGTTTCGTACTTTCAATATTTCAGTCTGAGAAGATTTAACATAAAAGGCATGCGCTGTGGGTGTTTTGTTTCATGACATATGTTTGTGGATTGTCATTCTCCAAATTCTGAGGAATAGCTTTGCCAAGAATGCAAGACAAGGTATGAGCAACATTAATGATAGAATGGTGTGGCATACCTAAATATATTTGGGGTGCCTGCGTGGTTGGGGATGATTTTCTCGGCCGCGGGCGCCAAAGCCGACACCGACACCGACGCCGGGTTTTCTGCGACACGGGGCCCTTAACGCTATCACGTTAATACAGGCTTTGTTTGGTAAAAATTTCGCTTGAGCGATACGGGAATTCTCGAACATAGATAACCATGTTCACGAGCGTTCCGCAGCCTTTATCGTTTCTAATGCATTTCGGTTTCTTGCAGACATTTACTGGAAGCTGACAACTCTTCCGATTTGCTCCCTCTGGTTGCTCTGTTCCTGGCGAGCTGCGCAGCCGAGTTCCTCTTGGGATGCGTGGAAGCCGATCGATCACACATCCTCTCGGCGCGGGCAAAGTCTCTCTGCCAGGGAGCCGTGTTCACGAAGGTCAACATCGTCAGACACTGCTAAGTTCGCCGGTGTCTGTCCCATTCAAGCAATCGCGAATGTTATTGGTGCACGCATAGATTTTTCACGCTTTTTTGCTGCATACCAAAGCGACTAAGTAGAAAAATGCACGTGTATGACTCACATTGAAGAGCTAATGAAACGACTCAACCCCAAATTTCCTATGAATATTGAACAAGTGCAAACGTGTCTTTGTGGCAAGTTCTCGAAAAAAAAAAACAAGTGAACAAACAAGCAAAAGGTGTACACCTTAAGCTGTCACACTTCTGATTACTCGTTCAGCTCGCAAAAAGTGTCTGTGCTATATGCGAGTAATTTCTTAAATAGTTTAATGCCACAAAGCAACACACAGGCCATGACATACGCCTATAGCAGGGAGCTCCACATAAGTTTGAACTGGCTGAGGTTATGTAACGCGCACATCAAAGTAAAGCAGGGTTCTCTTTCCGCTCACATTAGAATGCAATCGGGAACCGAAACCGCGACCTCGTACTTAGTAGCAGAACGCCTTAGCAGCTGAGCCATTGACCGTCCTCCATGTCCTCCTGGAGTGCCGGGAAGCCGAAACGGAGAGAAGGAAACATTTTGATCTTGCATACCGATGCTATATCCCTATCCCTCCCAATATGTTTCTTGGCAAAGAACCGCTTTTTAATAGCAAAGCATTCCTAGGTTTCTTGAATGACGTGGTACTACATGTAATTAGCCCTAGATATTCGTAGCACATCCTCCCGCCAGAGGATGCTGTTGCGATAGTGTTTAGTATAGCACATGCCTCCAGGCCTTTATGTTCAAGGGCTCTGTTGAGGCAATAGTGCTTCATGCCAATTTTCGCATCGGACATATTTTGCAAATAGTAACATTTATTTGCAATGCATATTTAATGCTCATAGCACACGCCATTAGTCATTCCCATAATCTTATTACCTGTAGATTTTATGCACTTTACAGCGACTATTTCTAGGCCCCTTTACAGCCACGTCATATCCACCACTCGTAATCCATCGCTTCAATTTAAACTCATTAACACTGGCCTGGCGCTCTTTGGCCATTATTGACCCTTGCGCCGTTAAACCCCATATACCATCATCAGCAGCAGCAGCTGAGCCATCGCGGCGGCCATATATTAGGTACCAAAAATAACCAATAATAAAATAGTTTGTGTATAACCTTAAGCTCCGGAGCTGTGGCGCAAATGCTCGCTATTGTGATCTTTCGAAATCATGCTGATTGTTATCACTATTATCACTCGCAGATGACAAAGATGAGCCCTTGTGCCCTGCCCAGCTATCCGGCTGGTCACATCATCTCGCTCGTGGCTGTCGACTGTTCCCGGCTATCGGTTGCTGTGGCCGGTATGCCCAAGGTGGCCGTCGGTCTGCTCTGCACTCCACTGGTGCTGTTTTCTGTGTGGCGCCGCGTCGGCACCCTTCCCGTTCTGTGCTGCCTGGCATGGCAGCTGTTTACCTTCTCCTTACTCATACCCTCAGTCAAGCTCCAGAAGAAGCTCTGGGTAAGACCGGCCTTATGACGTATAATAATCGGGGTCATAATTTCACGCCTTGCTAGGCAAGTTGGTTTACCAGCAGTTGCTCATAACGCTGCACGCGTCAACCGCAACCAAATACACGTCAACTCTGAAATTGGTGGCTGCGTCTACTAGTAAAGCAATTTTGGGCTGGTGAACAATGTATGCAACTCTAGACATAACTACTTCGAAATTGAATAGAACAATCGGAGAGTTAGTTGTTGCTATTCAGCACCGCCAGACGGTTCGTTAGGCTCATACTAATATCGTCAGTGCATTCTCAAGTGACCTTGATTTCACAAAGGCATATCATGAATCTGAAGTAAAGCTGCAACTGGCAATAGGTGTAGAGCTGAAAAAGCACATCGCCTTCCGTCACTCAATTCCTCCGACGCGCGCTGTCTCATATAAGTGCCCTGGTAAGGTGATACCAGTCAGAGTTTTGGTGCTGGCTGCTGACTAGTGCCACCGTGGACGTCCAAAACTTTATTTAGCAGAACGAACTTGGCTTTCATTTTTCATTTAGCCTCGTGCGCAACGCGATCAGCTTGTCCGAGAACTAGCGCCAACATATGAGTGCTTTAGTGATGAGACCGCGGGACACTGTTGCAACAGCGGCACGCTTCAGAATCGCAGACCATGGAGAACTTCCAGTACTCTGAGGGAGAGGTCACTGAGCATGTAGGTAGGCGGCAAGGGAGGGGAGCGTGCGTTTGAAACCGCGTTTGAAACCAGCACTGACGAGGTTACTTGGTTAGCCGCTTATGCTTGCTGCCAAGGTTTAGGCAGCAGCCATGCTCAATTAATGACTTATACCTGGCGTATTCCTGACAAAAAAATGTCACAGTTTCGCCCTAAGGGTGAAGCAATGAATGCGATAGCAACACAGCAATGTCATACGAAGTAAGGTGAGCGGCTTTGGTAGCAATATGAATTGTAGTAAATATGAGCTGATTAAGTAAGCAGGTGTGCTGCGGCGTAAGTAGACCGACATGAAGAGACTCGATGGCCACGAGAAGGCGCGTGTGAAACGGTGGTGTTGATGAGAAGCGCTGCCCGTGGGCAGCGCGTGCGAAGGGACACACCTGTAGCGCTGCACTGCCGATCCGGGTAGCATTGCATGTGTAGGGTGCGTTGGAAAATGTGGCCCAACTATCACTAACTGTGGTGTGAGCGCGCACAAACAAACATGAATAGATCACACTGAATGACTGCAGACAACGACTGTCAAAACGCTGGCAGCAAGCGCATACACGCCGCAGCGGGCGAAGGTACGTGCGGTCTATCGCTTCAACGGAAACTGAGCGGCGAATGCACAGCGCATAAAGGTCAGAGCCGTGTGGAGATAAGAGACGGTGCGAGCGAGCGACGAGCGCGGTTGTTGGCAGAGTAGAAATGCGCCCCCCACCCCGCTTCCTCCGGCGCTCGCTTCCGCTTCCTTGCTTGCGCGTGGAAGATTGAATGCGTTCGCTCTCCGTGACAGCGTGCGTCCCCGCACGCTTCCGCTCGGGCATACGGCGCACGGCGAAGATTTTATCTATACGGAACCTCACGCCGACGGCGAAGCCGACGGCAGAAATCCGGCGGAAGTGTCCATATAATTGCTATCGCAATAAAAGAGAACAAGATGTTACAAGACGCACCAGTGCATTCTCTTTTAGTCTATATTGTTACGTTGCGGAAGTCAGGTATAAAGATGTATTTACACTGTTTACAGGAAAGGCAGCGATATACAAACAACATGGCTGTCGAGACCGACTACACCTCGACACGTCAAATCTTCAGACTTTGGCGCCACCCTTGCTTGCGCCGTAACATAACCCCCGCCTGTAAAGGCGGCGTCTCGGCGCCAGCTATAATGGAAGTGAACTCGCGACAAACTAAGGCTTCAGGCGAGACACATGAGTAGTGTGAGTGGGGACAGGCGAGTCCGGCGGAGCGATCTGGTAGTTAACATCGCCAAGCTCCCGCAATATTGTGTAGGGCCCTGTGTAGCGTGGCAGTAGCTTTTCAGACAATCCGATGCGGTGACATGGAGTCCCTAGGCGGACAATGGAACCAGGGGAAAACTGAACGTCGCGATGTCGGCTGTCATACCGGATATTCTGCGCGGCCTGAGACTCGGTGAGCCGAGAGCAGGCAATTTGGCGCGCCGTGTGAGCCCGGACGAAGTCTTCGTGAGCATATTCAGCGAGAGTGTTCGTCGAGGAAGGAAGCAGTGTGTGAAAAGTCAAAGTAGGTCGGCGGCTGAAGAGAAGGTAAAAGGATGAAAAGCCAGCGTTCTTATGACGGGACGAACTATAAGCGAAAGTCACGAAGGGTAACGTGTTGTCCCAATCCCTGTGGTCGTCAGAAATGTACATAGACAGCATTTCTGTCCACGTGGGATTGTGCCGCTCCTTGACTCCCTTTGTCTGCGGTGGTGACCGGCGGAAAGCTTGTTCTTGGCAGCACAGGAACGAAGTAAGTCTTCAGCGACGCGGGACAAGAAGGCGCGGCCGCGATCGGCGAGGAGCTGCCGGGGTGCGCCGTGATGGAGGATGACGTCATGTAAAAGGAAATCCGCCAGCTCAGGTGCACAGCTTGAAGGAAAAGCTCGCGTGATCGCATAATTGAAATCTAAACGCGTATGCAATTACGCGCTCTTCGTTACGCTGTGGTTGAACGAGTATAGCCCGAATGCCATGACCATGTGCAGGAAGGAGGTCAGGTGCAATCATCTTGCTAAGTTCATCGGTGACTATAGTCGGTGAATCAGAGGCTCCTGTACACGGCGGCGGAATTTCGGCGTCAAGCGCCGATATCTCACAATCGGTGACAATATGATGTGCTGGGGCTGCAGGGACTCCATTTGTGATATCCCCTTCAGACACTAATTATGATCGACTAGCGATACATGTATGAAACATAGATAATTATATGCCAGGGTGTTTGAGACTACACTGAAAGCATGTCAAGGAGGTAGAATGACTCTTTGCACATTTTATGATGAGTCATCATAATTACAGAGTAACTAAATATTTGAATATTGTAAAGTAAGACCTTTCTTCATAAAAAGGATTGAATCACGCTGTCGAACTACGTGCACAAGTTACTTAGTGGCCACAAGCATTTCAAGAAAAAAAAAGTAATATTTCGAGGTTGCTACCGACATGCCCCATGTCAAACGTCACGTAAAACACGGTAGTGCCTTCACCAAAGCGGTACTCTGTAACGATGCATATTACTCAGAAGTAATGGAAGCAATCGAGGCTAGCAGAATGTTCCATTTACCCTAAGCTTAATGTGTGTGTTCTATTCCTTGCTACCACAGCAGAGAAATGGCAAAAATAGGTCGCGTCCCCAAATCTGGACGATGTGCCTGAAGTGGATATTCACAAATTATAGCTGATAATGATGAGTGAAGGCGTCGGACACTAAAAAGCGGCTATGCAGCTATTGCTAACACGAACACCGTTAACATGCACCAACAATTAATTTGCTCAGAAATGCGGCAGCCTTACGTGATAGGCTTGGAGGACAAGTTCTGTACTGCGCAAACACTAAATGGCTGTGACACTGCGTATGTATTGCACCCGCAACCCGAAAAGCTAAAGTTCCAGAAGTGTGCAGGACAGTATATGCCAGCCTCCCCTTTCTAACAGAGCAAAGTAGCAGCTCTCATAGGTCGCAGATAAAAATTCCGAAAGCTACTAAAATCTCGCAGCAAATAATGAAGCGGATTATTTGCTATTAAATGTGCAAGGTCTTGCTATAAGTTTTGGAAACAAGCCATTGGATGTAACCACGGCAGCTGTTCTTTTTGCTCCCGTATGCTAAGAAAGGTTGAGATATTTTTCCAGTGTTTTCAAGTTTTTCGTAAAAAAAATAGTTTTTTTCGTGGTGTTTTTCGCGCCTTCAGTATTTCCGAAAATTTACATCACCGGATACAGAGACCATGAAATAAAGATGCAGATGCTTCGAAGTTCATGGCCAAAGAAGCAAGACTCCGAATCTGCTTTTCTTTCGTGCAGTTGGGGATGCTGAAGTGGCACGATGCTCGCCTGAAGAAGATCACCGACGTTCTGTCCTCCGTGCGTCTGCTCAAGTTTTACGCTTGGGAGGAGACCTTCGCCGATTCGGTCACGGAGTTGAGGGGCCACGAGGTCAACGAGCAGTTCGCCTCTAATCTCGTGGATGGATTCTTGGACTGTCTTTTCGTCTCGTCTAGTTCGGTGGTGAGGCACTGAAGTCATCTCCGTTGAGATTAGAGATAATAACCTGTGACGAGGGGTAACATTTGAGACGCCGTCACGTGCGTAGTGATTTGATGGAACGTAAAAGTGGCTTTGCGAAGAGTGCTCCATGAGGTTATTGTGTTCAAACATGAACAGTGCCAGTGCGAGTGACAGTCACTTAGAAATAAAAGCGTGACAATAGGTTTCATCAGCTGCATCCAAGTTAAATCTATTGGTACTTGTGATTATCCGTGGATGGCTGCCACTGCTGCATCTACCGTGGCAAAGGGTCTGATCGCTAGAAGATGAAAGCCTCAATACTTCTGGAAAATTTATACTTATCGTTGATTACAAGGGTTAAGAAAATCTGGACGAGAATGGCGCTAAAATTCGAAAAAATGTGGACATAAAGTAGAGAAAAAATCAGCACACGTTCCGGGGCAGTGCGTGCGGCACCAAAATGCGCTTAGTTTTTTTATTGGCATCAAAGTGGTTATCTTGCTCTAACCACCAAAACACATGCTGCTTTATTCTCTAGCACTGAGACAAATTGTTAAGAACGTCTGAAGCGGCTACTTGCTCAACCTGTGCCTTTCCCCCTTTAAGTTATTCTAAAATTCTAAACCATACGAGAGCTCCAGGCAACAACAAGCAACACAAGCTCAGGCGCAGACGCAAGTTTTACAGACACAACAAGTTTTAAAGCAATGGCACCAAATGCAACAAGCACAGCAGGATATGATGCTCCAGTTCATGCAAACCCTGCAGACACAGCAGAATAAAATGATGGCCATTTTGTCTCAGCATGGAGAGCTCACCAAACAGCAGCGGCCGCAATGCAATGCCTAAACAGTCGCCGGACGTCATGCAGTGAAATTTCCGCTCGCTCAACCAGTGTGCCGCCGAACTCAATGCCCTTTTTGAAGTTGTGGGCAGGCGGGCGGTGCTTCTGTTGCAAGAAAAAATGGGCACCACTCCTGGCATCCGGGGCTACGAAAGGTATTTTCAACCCAGCATATTACACGCGCAGATTGGAAAGAAAAAGTGCGACTAACGAAGAGAGGAGCAAGTTAAAGCACAGGCGGCTGTCTTTGTGCGCAGGGATGTGCCGCACGCAACGCTCGACACAGCTAAGTATTGTAGCAAGATCCAAGAGGTGGTGGTGGTGCGATGTCAACTGAGAGGTAGTCAAACATTACTTGTGTCCGCCTACGTTTGCCTAGATCCAATTTCTACAAGAAAGGTGGTGCGAAGAAAACTAATTTCGTATGGTTGCGTGAACTGCAAAACATTTACCCTAAGGATCGAATATTGGTTGGAGGAGACTTCAATGCTCCTTATCAAAGCTGGGAGTATGACAGGAATTCAGAAAGGGGACGTATACTCCTTGAAGAAGTTGAAGCAGCCGGCGTTATCTTGGCGAGCGACCTGGACTACCCCACTCGTCACGCACTCCACTCGGGGCAGCGTGACAGGACGCCTGACTTAACTTGGTTGACACCGGGACTTGTGAATGACTGGAGGTGTGGCGCCGACCCAATGGGCAGCGATCACTACCCAATCTGGATTGAAGTCGAGGCGAAGACCACCGGACAGAAGAAAATAATGACCTCAGCCGTAAACTGGGACTTGTTCCGTTCCTGTTTTGAGGCCTGCGAAAAGAACACACCTTTCCTAGAGAAGCTTTCAAGTGCAGCTCGGGAAGCCACTAGAAATATTTAAGTGGACGAGCATCCTCCCACACCTGACAAGCATCTCCTACATCTGTGGGACACGCGAGCCATGTTACATCAGGTACACATCCAGAATGGCAAGCAACACGTCGATTTGCTCAAGGTTCGTAACAAGACAGCGTAGGCGCGTCGTTATGCTAAGGAACTTGACCGAGAACGATGGTGCGACCACTGCGCCTCGTTTGACGAATGGGAGCTGTAGTCCACTTTCAAGGGCATGTCTGGAAAGAGAAAGAAGCGCAATACCGTCAGGAATGTAATGCTGGCTACTGGCTGTTCACCCTCCGAGCTCGAAAGCGAAGGCGGCGCACACTTTCTCCCTCAGCCAGACCTACCACCTGATGCTAAACTTTACCAACGAACGGTTCCCACGTTCGACTGAAGATATCGAATCGGCCTTTCACTATGCAAGAACTGATCATGGCTCTTGATTCTGTCAATGTCAAGAGTGCACCGGGAAAGGATGGAATTACCTGGCAGTTGTTGTGGAACCTCAGCGAACCAGGAAAATAACAGGTTATTTCCAACAAAATAAAGGAAGAAATAAACAAAGTTTGTTTATCAGGTGAAATTACCGCCGAGTGGAAGCACTCCGTTGGGAGCCCTATCCCAAAATCAGGCAAACCTGCAAACGATGTCAACAATTTACGGCCTATTTCGTTGACATCAACACTTTGCAAGCTTCTCGAACGCTTAATCCTCACGCGACTCACCTACCATCTCGAGGAAAGTCACAACGAACCATACTTTGACCCAAGTCAGACTGGATTCAGACCAGGCCTTTGCACCCAACACAGCCTCTTTTTGCTCCATCGTGGCACCAGGAAGCGGCGGGTAGGCAGAAGGTTCCCGGCATCCTGGTCACCGCGGACCTACGGAAGGCATTCGACAGTGTCACCCACGACGCCGTAATCTCGGCGCTCGAAGAAGCGCGCCCTGGAATACGAATTGTAAACATTGTGAAATCGTTCCAGGAGCATATCGGACATCCGAGATCCGCAGTGACAACACATGTCCAAGGACAATCGCGAACAATGAAGGTGTCCCTCAGGGCACAATTTTATCGCCTACGCTGTTTAATCTAGTCATGCGAGTACTGGCTGTGCGTCTACGACAGGTTCACGGCGTCCGTTTCACCATTTATGCGGACGACGTGACACTGTGGACGGAACCTGGCGGCCCTCTCAAGAAAACAGAAATAGAAACCAAGGCAATGCAGCATGCGCTCGACACATTGACGGATTACTTTAAAGGCACAGGCATGCAGCTGTCTCCGGAAAAACAAAATACATCCTACCTGGTGGCATGGCGCAAGAAAAGGAAAAAGTCGAGCTGTACCTAGCTGGCCAGAAACTTGAGAGAGCTCCGCAACGTCACGTCAAGATATTCGGTATTCCAATTCACGAGGATAGAGGGGCGGCTACCTGGCTCAAAGAACTAGAACCTACGTTGAAGAAACTTCTGCACTTGGTGAAACGCATATCGCAGAAGCGCGGAGGAGCTGTCACCAATGCCGCTGGGACTTTGACGTCGGCAGTGCTTACGTCGAGGGCTTGTTACGGTGCGGTATGCTTCGACCTCACCAATGCACAATACAAGCTCGAAAGGATGCACAGGGAGCGTCTTCGAGCGATCACGGGTATTCCCCGCCACGCGTGAGTGGAAGACCTGCACCGGTACCCGGGGCTTCCTCGAGTCAGGGACATTATCTTAGAACGCGAGGGACATGACCGCAGTCGACGTTACACACGCTCTGGACAGCAGCTCTTAGAGTTAGACGGAGAACGCTTGTCAAACAAGATGGAAGTGCTTCCGGCTGTTGCTCGTTGGAATGGCGTGCACGTTCAAGTCACGAAGCCTGTCACATGCCGGCAGACGAAAGAGTTCCACAGCGCTTATCGATCCAAACTTGCAGAACGGGCTGATTTGAAACAATATGCCATTTTCACAGATGTGGCCTGGGATCCCACTACATCCAGAGCGGTACTGGCAGTCGTTAGTCGTGAGCAGCAAGACGCCCGGACTCACCAACACCAGCAAGAACCGACCATTAAGGCGCTTGAACTGCAGACCATCCTATTTGCCATAGAGCAGCTGAAGGAAAAGGCGGGAAAAATTACGGAAGACCACAGTGGCAAAGAGTTCACGATATTCACCGACTCTTTAGATGCCCTAAAGGCACTCACGGGGACGCCCAGAGTAGGCACGTGGGCGCATATTAAGGTCGCATGCGCAACCCTTCATTGGGACTACGGCATGGGTGTGCGAGTGGACTGGGTCCCGGGGCACTCGGGCACTCGGGCAGCATCGGCAACGGTGCGGCCCACAGTGCAGCGAGCGAGCTCTTATTTTCCCGCTCATCTCCACTGGGCCCAGTCCCTCTCATTCCTGTGCGACTGGATCCGGAGGAGGAGCGCGAGCGACTTAAAGTGCAAGCCAAACGGGAGCTGAAGGCGAATGTACCGCTCAATGCCCACCCTTTGCCCAAGGGGCTTCCTCGGTCGCGGGATCGAATCCCGGCCACGGCGGCCGCATATCGATGGAGGCGAAATGCAAAAACGCCCGTGTGCTGGCGTTATAGTGCGTGTTAAAGAACCCCAGGGGGTCAAAATTAATCCAGAGCCGTCCACTACGGCGTGCCTCATAATCAGAACTGGTTTCGGCACGTAAAAACCCCAGAAAGAAGAACAGCTTTCTTCGCAAGGGCGGAGCAAACCGCCGGCGTGCCAAAAACTTGCCGGAGCTTCTGCTTGAAGTTTCTCCAATCGGAAAAGTCAATCTCATGCTTGAAAAACCAGGTCTTCGCCACACCGGTTAGGTAGAAAGAGACATGGCGGAGCTTGTGGAGATCATCCCACCGATTAGCAGAGCTTACGCGCTCGTAATCATCCAGCCAGTTCTAAGCATCTTCACCGCGAAGACCAGCAAACCGATGGGGATCACGCTGGTGGCATCTGATGATCACAGAAGGTGCGGTTTGTGGAGGCGGGATGGTTAGGGTAGAAGTGCCAGGCTGCTCGTCCTGCGACATGCTGGCGGACAGTGGGCACAAGCGGCTACCCAAACCAAGGTCCAGGGGGTAGGGCAGGGGTGCAGAGGACGGGGAACCAAGAAGCACCTCCACCACTTGTGACGTCAGAGTAAGGGCGGAGCCCGAGAGACGACACAGCGAGGGAGGGCGGTGTCCACAACCGGCATGAACAGCCTTCGGCACAGTCCATGCTGATGATGCGCCCGCCCGCGCGATGGAGATGAAGGGCACACGCATGATGATGATAATGTACCGATGATTAAGTGCACAATAAATGCCCACGTTATATATATATATATATATATATATATATATTGTGCACTTCATCATCGGTACATTATATAATATGACATTTTTATTATATATTACATTATTACAGAATTACAAATATTACATTACGTTGGAATATTCTATATATATATATATATATATATATATATATATATATATATATATATAGCTTGCTTCTTTGCTAGATTTATCATTCGCTATTCTCTGTGCGGTGTCATTTAAGCAGAGAAAGGGTGAACGGAGGCGTATTTCTCGCTATTTGCAGATGTCCACAATGGTGTAAAAGGTGAACGGAGGCGTATTTCTCGCTATTTGCAGATGTCCACAATGGTGTTCACGACGCTCGCCCACTTCCATCCAGAGAGACAACTTACGGCTTCACTGTCCTTTTCCTGCGTCTACGCCTTGTCACTCCTGGATCCAATTAACGGGAACATTGTGGCTACATTGAGGCTCGTGGTTATGGTGAGTTGGAAAAGCTTTTTTTTCGTAAGTTCGCTGTGCCATTGGCTGGCCGGCTTCGCTACTGATATGTCTGGCATTGAGATTGGCTAAAATTCTTGCAAAAAATCCTAGCGTAAGAAGATTTTGTGAATTCGGGCCCTGATTATAACACTGACGGTACGCGGTTTCGGAAAAGATGCAATGCAATCTTGGAATCTAAATGACTCGCAGCTTGTTTCAGTTAACGGGGTAGTAACAGTTACGAATAACACGAGCAAACCTTTGTCGAATGTAGCTGTTAGCTTTCTGCGTACAGAGTACGAAGCCAATGTGTGATGCTCGTGGAGGGAAGAATGCTGATGAGAGTTGTATGGGGGGCAAAGAAAAGTGCGATGCAATCTAAATACATTCAAGGCTTTATACCTTTTGTGTAACGTAAGCACATCAATTCTAGGTGATTCGCCAAGAATAGGCACACACCCAGTTGCGCAAACCCAGTTGCACAAACGCACTGCCGAAGATGTCTTTTCCGATACATGCTTAGTGGCACATGTAAAATAACAGAAATCTATTAGAGGAGACAGCAGCCAGCATTCAGCAGCAAGTTGTGTGCTCGGGCAAAGGCTCAGTGGCCCAAGTTGTCTATATATTCTCACAAATATACCTGGTGAGGAGACGACGACGAACGTCAAACCGGAGGAAACGGCATAGAAATATTCGCTCTAAAAAGCAGGACGCAGAGGCCTTCAAGAATGATAAAGCTGAACAACTGGCCAATGTCGCGTATTTTCGAGCATTCAAAGACGCCGAATGAAAAACCATGAATGGAGAAAATACAAAGCTTTATGCTGTCTTTTAATGCGATAAATATTTTTCGATAGCGTTATTACGCACTTCGCTGTATGCATCCAACCTCTTTCGCTCAGTTAGTCAAGTTGTCTACTAGCTTGGATCACTAGGTATAAGCTGGCTGTTGGCTTACCGAGCAGAGGACATGGTCCACTAGGTATGTGCCCGAACAGACAACTTTGACACTGCGTATGTGATATTAGCATGGGCCCATTCTTATCCAATACCCGAATATATTAAAGTGATAGTGCCCCATGCACAGTGTAGACATCCGCGTCGAGTGCGCCCGCTTGATGGAGAGCCATTGCAACATAGTGGACGCAAAAACTGAGGATAGGCCCTACCCAGTCCACGCGCTAGTATAAAACTGTGGAGCAAGTCATGTGGTACTTTTCGCTGTTGTCGGGGCACACTGCCGTTTTTGTTATGGCGTGTGCTCATGCGTGTGCTGCTCCGTAGGTCTCGCACCGTGACAAAGGCGTCGTGTGTGCAGGTTTGCGTTAGTATCCGTGTTTGTTCCGCTGCGTTATCTCGTCCGTGCTCTCTCGGCTGTTGTGGCCAGGTGGAACTGGAAGCGGTAAAAAAGCGTGAAACGAAGGCGCATGCAACGCCGTACAACACATACCGCGCCACGGACGAAGGATGGCCTGGGAGTATTGACCCTGTTTGCGTGATCTCGTGGAAGCTGCCATGTTTGATCACGTGGTTATCGCTTGCGTCAACTGCCTCCGTTGCCTCCGTGGTACAATGGATGTGTATGACGCCGACGTAGCTTAGCAAACCTCTGTTTCGAGAGATATCAAAGACGGTGACTGGGTGGACGACACGAAGGTTTCGCCACAGCTTCAGAGAACATGCGAAAGTGCTTTTAGAGCTGATTAAGCTATGCATCGGCGCGAGCAGCGTATATGGTGCCTAATTGTTCTAACAGCGTGGATAAATATGTCTTCCAAGCTATTCAAACTTTCCGCTCATGGATTGAATCACGATTAGCGTATTCTGCTCTTCGTTCTTTATTTCGCAAATATTTTGAAGCAGCGGCTTCTCATGTTTCTGACTCAGTAAAGTTCCTCGGTGCGGTCACTATTTGATTATTTACTGCCTAATCGCTCGCGGGTGTGCTCAGTTCCGTCAGATTATTTCTTGCTGCGCACAAGGCTTGAAACGGAGCTGTTCTGTACATTGTAATACCTTGCAACAAAGAAGTATTATCGCTACTAAGTTCCTTACCCTTGTGGACCGTCCGTTTCTAACATTTTTGCTTTATCGGTGTGGTCCATCATTTATTGTGCATATATACTGCGAATATATTCAAGTGTGCGCCCATTCACGTATTCTTTACACGTTGGCGTTAGACTGTGCGCAAGTTTCTGTGCCAGTTGGGTAGAAGTGTTTAGATACTGCGCGTAAAATTACTATGACGGGAAGCGGCGCTACTACCTATGTCATTGTTTAACGAGCAGTACTCACTCTTTCCGACGTTCCGGGGCTGAAGGTATTTCTTTGAAGTTTAGCGATAGAACGCTGGCGGATGAGCAAGTTTCTCTATCCTGGAGGAAAGTCGTACATCTCGAAGTGCCGGTAACACGTACGGACAGTTGCAGCAGCGGTCCGCGAACTTTGCCACACAGATTCATTCCATTCCTTAATATGCAAGTAATTATTTTTGCAGCCAACTGCTGCGCAGGTCTTCAATCCACATGATTAAACCCAGCATGATTGGACCAGAGTGTATTAGCGAATGTTGAAGACTGCGTTAGCGAACGTGTTAGCGAAGTTGAATTTCCGACAGTGGTTACACAGAAGCAAGGTAGAAGCGACGGTTTTGTATTGGTGCCCCCAGCAGTGCCACCTCGTTTCTCTAGAGCAAACTGCTCCGGGGAAAGGGTCAGTATTTGCCTTCTTCGGTGAATTCATGCCAACCTGTCATCACAGAGGGAAGCACTTGTGCTTCAGAATATACACGACTAACGCCTTGCATGCCAGTGACAGCCGTGCAGGGTTTCTGCTTTTGACAGCGGACGATTCATTTGTGGCACGCAAAACAGCCATGTGGAAGGATGGCAAAGAAGCGGCTGTTGTGACTTATTACGGAACGAACCCTCCTTACGGCGCATTATCTGTGTGCCCGAAGGGCGCAGTGAAGTATAGGTTGGCGGATGCGGTGCAAGAGTGAACAAGGCCCGACAAGAGAACATACGCCGGCGCTCACATCAAACGGCTAAAGCCCAGACCACACGTACGCTTGCAAACCCGCGCGAGCTCGCGTCCGCGGGCCCACGCATGCGCAGACAGTGCTGCACGGCTCGTACACGTCGAAACGCGGCGCGATCTCGCTGATCAGCTCCTCTCAGTTATCGCGCGCCTTGGTTGCCTCGCGTCGGCGCGCCTGGCTACGCAGCGACGGCGCGGTACATTCAACTATCAGTTAAGCAGAAATATACCATGCTAAAAAGTGCTTCTTCTTCACTTTTTGTGCTCATCTAACAGCTCCAAAAAGATAACAATTACGTTTATAAATATTGAAGCATTTTGAAGCACTGCCAACAACGAAATACGAAGTGGCGTCTGCCAAGGTGTAAACAAGTGAGGCCAGTGAGCCGCCATTCCTCGCTAGGCGCGGCAACCGCAAGGCGCGTAGACGCGAGCTTACGCGCGTCCGCAAGCGTACAGTCGGGCGCTATATGAAGGTGATCGCGCGAGCGTCGACCGGCCAAGCGTACCAGGGCCCTTGCGGCACGTTTAGGAAATATAAAAATCAAGATTTCACGCTCTTCTCTCCTTCGTTAGCTGTTCCATGCTGCGACAATCACTCCCATGGCGAACTCACCGCTCTTTCTCTCTATTTTTACCTTCCCAGTTGTTGCGATCAATCATAACTTGGTGGGCTCTTATCTTTCAGGATGATAACAACGTTGGTGGGAAAGTTCTACTAAAGGCGATCCTTGGCTTCGCTTCATTTATTTGATGTGCGATGTTTTACAAAAAAATGTGGTTGATCCCTCTTATATAGGAATCGGTATAGAACACGAAAGTGAAACGTGTCTTCACAGAAGTAGTGTAATGTTTATTGCACATTGATATATAATGTCTATTGGTGTTTTGTGGCTAAAGCGCCCTTAGGCGTTGATGCACCCACGCTGACGCCTGGTGGCACGTCTCCTCCATCACGACTACCAACGTCGATGACCATGAGCAACCGTCGTGCATATGGAAGCTGCACTACGCTGCACACGCTAGCACAACGCGAAAGACGAAGCACGTAACTGACACACTAATACAGCGCGCAAGACAAAGCACGTAACTGAATCGTCACCGAGTCAAATCAGCGCGTACAGCGCGTCGTAATTGCAGCCTCCGCGATCAACTTCAGAAACATTTTCAGAGCTAATTGCGGAGGCCACGCTCCGCTGTGCTGAGTACGGTGAACGCCACCTAGGTGGCGTTGGTAGTGCTTCTTGATGCCAGCGTCCCTTCGAATGCTGGCATCGAGGCGTCGTAGTGCTGAGACCACCGAAGCGTTCACTGTCGGTGCGCGTTAGTGTCATAATGCAGTACTTCTCTTTTCTGCTCGTAGGCGGCAGCACCGCCCCGAGCAAGAGCGCGGGTACACGGAGGAGTGTTAGATATATAAGGCGCGTCTGTGTAGCTCTCTGCAAATGCGTTTGTGGCGCAATGGGTTAAACGCTCGGCGATCTATCGTCGCGGACCGAGAGGTCGTGGGTTCGATTTCCAAATTTTGCATGTTTGTGGAACTTTTTCTTCTGGTTTCTTTCTTTGTATTATGTTCGTGTACATTGTAAGCTGACGTATTTCCGTGACGGAAATACGTCAGTGAAGTCTTGGTGGACCCCGGCATAAAACACTTTCGTGTTAAAATGGGCATCGCGTCATTTCACTGATTTCTACAACCAATGAAATTTCGTAAAGGGTTTACGCTGAAGAGTATAACTGCTGCGATGCTGATGCGACCCCGAATCTCATTTCGCAAGAAAATGGTCCCCGCCTTTGCTGGAAGCCAGTAAAGAAAAAAAAATCACTGAAAAAGCACTTTCCTCGGGCGGGAGTGACCGCTGCTTAAGGAACAGCAAAAAGAGTGAGGGAGACATGCCTAGTACTTCCCTCTCCTCAAAACTGAATTCTGGGCCTTGGCGCTGTTCTCGCTCTTGGTCGACGCTCGCGCGATCACCTTCATATCGCGCCCGACTGTACGTGTGGTCTGGGCTTAATGGTCACACGTAGGCCCGGTAAACGCGCTAGCGGCACACATACGCGCGTAGTCTTCGGCACCACGCGGCGAATAGCTTTTAGTGAAGCTTCACTTGCCGTGACAACAATATACCTCAGTCCGCGGTCAATGCATCTAAACGTGTAACGACGTTATTTGCTGCTGACCTCCTCGTCGGTGCGCTGTGGCTCGTCGCATCTCTGTGGTGCGTGACCCCCCAAAGCTTGTCGAATAAAGCAAAACTGTTCTTAAAGTCAAGGTTAGCATACTTTTATTTCTCGTAAGCTGCAGATTAGCTAGCCGTAGGTCGATGTGTCGCGTGCTGCCAGTCATTGACTTTGAATTATTGCACTGCAGTGACAAGGCACAGATTTATTTTCAGATAAGCCGGCAAAAGTAGCGACGACCGGCCTCACGGTCTAATTCGCGAAGTTCATTATGAACTCCTCTCACCGCGACAGCACAATACTCGGGCGAAATGACTTTGCCAACGGTATCGCGATGGTTCACAGCGATTGCATTTTTTATTTATTTATATTTATTTATTTATTTATAGTACCCTGTGATGATTTAGTCTTCCTAAGTCAACGAGGGGTTGTTTACCCGGGAATGTATTTGTATTTGCACAGTTCGAATTATTGTGGCCACCACTGAGACTAATTCGCAGTGGGGAAAAGAAACAACGAAGCCGATTGTTAACAAGACATGAACATATAATAACCACAAACTGTAACACACAAACTAAATAACCAAGGTACTAAGACTAATATTAAAGTTCATGCACTTTTAAATGTTCTCTCACAATAAAGAATTATATATAACATAATTAAAGTTCGTGACCGGTCACCATTACTTGGTAGCGTCGGTGCAGCGCTGTACGGGGCGGCGTTGCGACGGCGTCAGATGCAGTGCGTCGGTCGCGTGAGTATAGGACGATAAGACACTACTTGCGTCTTGACGATCGTCTGCAGCTCGGCCAAGAAGTCACAGGAGGAAAGTAGATAGGGCTTGCCTTCAGCACCATGTCACTGCAGGACCCACGGACACCAAAGGCTGGAGGTAGAACAGAGGCCGGATCGTCGCTGAAGTTATGAAACTCGGGCCCGCAGCCCGACAGCTTCGCTCCTCCGCCCGGCGCTCCTGAAGTCTTTGAGACTCGGACCCACCGTCAGACAGCCTCACTTCTCCGACGGGTGCTCTTGAGGTCTTGAGGTTCGGACCCAGAGCCCGACAACCTTGCCTCGACCACTCCGCACACCGGCCTTCTTTTCGAACACTGCCTTCCTTCTCTTCTTCTTCTGCTCCCTCTTCCAGCAATCGTGTGTCTTCGTGATTCGCTGTTGGCCGAGGTGTCGTGTCAGGCGAGCACGCGCCGAATCCCGCCATTCTTTTTCTTCTTTGATGGTCACTGATCGTCCGCCGCACCAGACACGCGCACATAAGTCTTTTGTACATGACAAAAAGTCCCCCTTTTCGAAAAGTTTTTTTTTTGATGAAGCGAAAATAAAATAAAAAAAACTGTGGCGATGCGCGTCGACTCGTGAGACTTCATACAGTACCTTCACTAAACAGATTGAGCGACATGCAGATTTCAACCAAAAAAAAATAAGAAAGCATACAAAATCATGAGCTTCTTAAGTGCTGGATTCAATATATGATCCTGACCTACTCAAATAATCAGCTCCAACGTTTTCGGAGCGTCTTATGTGTTCGACCTTGAAAGAATATTCTTGAAGAGCTAGGCTCCATCGAAGAACTCTGCTGTTGAGATGTTTAGCCCGCGACAAATACAACAGAGGTTGGTGGTCTGTTTGGATTGTGAAGGTAGTTCCGTATAGAAAAAGGTGGAACTTCTCGATCGCCCACACTAATGCTAAGCATTCCCTTTCAATGGCGGAATATCGAGTTTCACGTGGAATAAGCTGCCTGCTCGCATAGAAAACGGGATGAAGAACCCCCTCATGTTCTTGCATTAAAACTGCACCTATGCCGGTGTCAGAGGCGTCTGTGCGGAGAAAGAATTCCTTCTGGAGGTTAGGCGCCCTTACAATGGGTTTCGAGCTTAGCGCGTTCTTCAGATCCTGAAATGCATTTTCTCTTTGAGGGGTCCAAATCACGCGGCTGCTTTCTCTCTTTCGCGTTAACTCAACAAGAGGTCGGGCCTTCTCAGCGTAATGGGGAATGAAGTCTCGGTAATAACCAGTGAGTCCAAGAAAAGAACGTACTTGTTTCTTGGTTTCCGGTTTTGGAGCATTTAATATCTTTTCTATCGTGCTGTCGACAGGTTCTATCTTATTGCCTCCTAACCGGTGGCCTAAAAATATTATCGAAGTGGTTCCTATTTCACACTTTTGAGGTTTGACTGTTAACCCTGCGCTCCGAATTCTTTCGAACAGCTGCCGGAGCGTGTAGACATGTTCCTCCCAAGTAACTGTGGCTACTAGCACGTCATCTATATAGTGCACTACGTTATTCAAGTCAGCTAGAAGAGTGCGCATGAGGCGAGTGAAAATTGCCGAAGCTGTCTTAATGCCGAAGGGCATAAACAGAAATTGGTAGTGTCCGGATTGTGTGGAAAATGCGATCTTGGCTCTGGACTTCTCTTCGAGTGGTACTTGCCAATAACCCTTTGTGAGATCCAGTTTTGAAAAATAGATCTTGTTTCCCACTTTCGCGAACATCAAGTCTGTCCTTGGTATTGGCTCTGCATCCGAGACTAGCACACTGTTAATGCGCCGGAAATCAATGCACGCTCGGTACGTTTTGTCTGGCTTTTTAACAAGAACTAGAGGTGAATTGTAGGGAGAATTTGAGCGTTCGATCACTCCTAGCTGTAACATGTCATTCACTTCCCGTTCAACAATCTCCTTCATGGAAAAGGGCAAAGGATATTGCGGCGTGTTAATCGGTTCTGAAGTTGTCAACTCAAGGCAACATTCGAGGAGTGTTGTCTTGCCCGGTACTTCCGAAAATATGTCTTTATAAGCTACTAACAGTTCTTGCAGCTCAGACCTTTGGCTTTCATCCAGGGCATCAGATGTGCGAATGCTTTCGATACCCCCGCCTGCTTCGGCTTTAAAACTTGGTAAGGGGGCTTCAGTTTCTGGCTTTTCCACCACGACAAACGAGGCAGTTTGGAACGCGGCTAGTGGTTGGCGCTCTTCATAACGCTTCAGCATGTTAATGTGGAATAATTTAGTAGTATGGCCCACGTCCAACCAGTAGTCAAAGTTGTTTTTCTTTCCGGTGACTACAAATGGTCCCTTCCATTGCATCATGAGTTTGTTGTCACTGGTTGGGAGGAGTATTAGCGCGCGATCTCCTATCTTCAGCTGTCGGCGACAACTGTTTCGGTCGTAGTACCCCTTTTGAGTCCTCTGAGCTTTGCACAAGTTCTGGTGAGCTAACTTCAAAGTCTCTTCTAGTCGGTTTTTGAGGTCGAGGACATATGCATATGTCGTCTTAACATCTTCCTTGAGCCTGTCTCTTGTCCAGAGATCCTTGAGAATGTCCAAGGGTCCTCGTACTTGTCGTCCGTATATCAATTCAAATGGCGAAAAACCGAGGCTGGTTTGTGGCACCTCACGGTACGCAAAAAGAAGAGGAGCAAGATATCGATCCCAGGCTTTTGGTTTCTCTTGGCATAGTTTCCGCAGCATCATCTTAAGGGTTCCGTTGAAGCGCTCCACCATTCCATTACACATTGGATGATAAGGCGTTGAACTGAGATGCTTGATGGCGAGTAAATCATTGATTTCTTTCACCAACTCTGATGTAAAACAAGATGCCTGGTCACAAAGGATCTCGTGTGGGAAACCGATCCTTGAGAACATCTCAACCAACCCTTCGACTACAGTTGCTGAGTCAATAGAAGGTAAAGGGATGGCGTCCGGGAAGCGAGTTGCAAAGTCCACAAGAGTGAGTATATATCGGTTGCCCTTACTCGATGTTGGAGTCAAGGGACCGATGATATTGCCACCTGTAGGTAGTGGGTCGAGGGCAAGAGTGGGTCGAGCCCAAGAGAAGAAAGAAGACCGCGCGCTCCCTCTCTGCTCGAGCCAGCCCCGACGGTCGCGTCTTCCAAGAGCCAGCTGCTCTACGTTTATTAAACCTTCAGGGCTACTTCTCGAGGCTCGTGACAAACTGGTGGAGGTGCTGGGTAAGCGTCTTCACGGATGTTGCAGACCCCTCCAAGGATCCGCGCTACGAATCCAGTGCCTGTCGACACTCCCGTGCATCGGGCCAGCCGCAGGATCAGGGGACTGTCTCCTGAAGTCGTCAACGCTACAGTTCCCACCACATCAACCGGTATGACCAGCGCTTCTCTTCAAACCGCCCCAACCGGTACGGGAAGCACGATGTCGAACCGTTACACACTTGAGAGCCCACGGATCCCGAAGACGTTTCATGGCACAGTGTTCGAAGACGTCGAAGAGTGGATGGTCGAATACGAGCGCGTGGCCTCCGTGAACGAATGGAACGACACGGAGAAACTCCGACACGTCTACTTCTACCTGGAGGATGGCGCGCGTACGTGGTTTCAGAACCGCGAGGGGCAACTGACGTCGTGGCGTGAGTTTTGTCGTCAGCTTTTGGAGACATACACCAGTCCTGATCGCCACGAACGAGCGGAACGTGCGATTCAGGCCCGCGTCCAGTTGCCAAACGAAACTGTGACCACTTACGTCGAAGACATGACGCGCCTCTTCCGACGGGCCGATCCAAGAATGACGGAGGAGAAGAAGTTACGTCATCTGATGCGCGGGGTCAAGGAGCAACTCTTCGCTGGCCTCGTACGGAGCCCTCCGCAGACGGTCGCGGAGTTCTTGTCCGAGGCCGTGACTATGGAAAAGATGCTTCTGCATCGCTCGAACATGTATGAGCGGCAAGCGAACAGCATGTCTGCTGCTGACATTTTCACGGCCATAGGAAGCAACGGTGACTGTCTGCGAGAACTCATCCGCTCTGTCGTGCGTGAAGAGTTGCAAAAGGCCGCCGTAACACCGCACCCTACGGTAAGCTCCATAGCGAGCATTATCAAGGACGAAGTGCACCAGGCGCTCCGTGACACCTCGCCTCCTGCTAACGCTGCGGCAGTACTTGTTGAATATCCGCGTGCGACCTACGCGGAAGCCCTGAAGCGCCCTTCTCCCTCTCCACAGCGGTTCGTTCGTGCACCTCCTACGGTGTCAATTCAGTCGGCGCAGCCGATGTCGTACTACGACGCTGGGTATACACCGCCGCCGGTTGTTCATGCCGCTCCATTTGCCCACCATTCGGAGCAAGCTGTTCGCTACGTCGACGACAGACGCCCGCCCCCTCGGAAGTCGGATGTTTGGCGCACACCCGATCATCGGCCTCTGTGCTTCCACTGCGGTGAAGCTGACCACCTGTACCGCCAGTGCCCATACCGGCGCCTTGGGATTCGCGGCTTTTCCGCATACTCGCCGCCACCCCGATATGGCCAGCGACCCCGGGACATTGAGGACTACCTCTCTCAGCAGCGCTTGCCACCGCCTGCCAGGCGGCAGTCGCGATCGCCGTCTCCCAGACGATTTTCACCTCCGCCCCAGCGCTATTCTCCCGAGCGGTCGACCAGTCCCCGCCGGGAAAACTAACTGAGGCGATCTTTGGGGGCGAGGTCGCTGACGGTCGAAGCGTTGAAGACCTCCGACGGACGCAGTTACGGAAACATGCCGATCCGCCATCACCTGCAGCTGAACGAGACGACCGGCTTTCGCTCGATATACCAGTGACCATTGACGGTTATGCCTTGAGTGCTTTAGTGGACACCGGCGCAGACTAGACCATACTAAGCAGGAAAATAGCAACGCAGCTGAAGAAAGTTGATACGTCGCGTCTAGCCAATAAACAACTACATGGTGACTGTAGAAAATCGAACGTTTATTGTGCTCTCCACAGTCGTATTTATAGGGGTCCATGACGTACACGTCACGTGATCCAGGTTGCCAGCCGGAGACACCTCATTATCTTCCCCCTACAGATTGAGGCGGACAGGGGCTCTGCGTTGGCGGGTAGACCTTCGGAGTGAAGTCTCTGGATCAGGGGCTTGATGCGCCGGTATACTTTGGCTTGGTATATCCAGCCTTGACGGTCCTGGCATCGTGTTGAAGTTTGTCGGTGAATCTTGTTCTGTCGGTTGATCCTGCAGTGGTTCACCTCTTCGCACTTGGTCAAAATGCCTTCGTTGAACCCCTTGCTGCGTGTCAACGGTGACCATTCTTGCTCCCTGTTGTTCCCTCACTGTGGCTGGTATCCATTTGGATCTCGTCCAGCTTCGAGTCCAGACCCGTTGACCCTTTTGCCAATTCTGTTTGGTGTTCTGATGCTGTGCGTTTCTTGTTTGCTGGTTCGGCGTGATGCAGTCTATCTTCGTTCTTATTTGGTATCCCAGCAATAACTCGGCCGGAGACTTGCCTTCTTGGAGAGGGGTTCGACGGTAGCTGCATAAGAATCTGGAGAGTCTGGTCTGTAAATTTCCCTGTCTCATCTTCTTTAATCCGTCCTTGACTGTGCGGACTGCCCTTTCTGCCAAACCGTTGGACTGGGGATGGTATGGAGCCGTGGTGAGGTGCTGTATTTGATTCCTATCCATGAAGTCCCGAAAAATTGCACTGGTAAATTGTGTCCCATTGTCGGTTACTATGGTTCTGGGTAAACCGAACCTTGCAAAGATGACTCGTAGGGCGTCCACAGTGTTTTCTGACGTGGCTGACTTCATAGGCAGTGCTTCAATCCATTTAGTTGTTGAGTCTACTGCGACTAATATCATGTGCCCGTCCACTGGTCCTGCGAAATCTAGATGCAGGCGGCTCCATCTTTCGTTCGAGACTGGCCATGGTACTGGCGTATGTCGTGGAGGCATCGGTGCGGCTTCTATACAGACGGTACAGGCTCTTACTAGGCGTTCAATTTCTGCATCCACGTTTGGAAACCAGAACAAGGATCTTGCTGTCTTTTTCATAGCTGCCATGCCCGAGTGATTATCGTGTAACACATTTAAGACAGCTTTAATTGCAGCAGTAGGTATGACGATTCGATGTCCCCAGAAAATCAAATCCTGCGTGATCGTCAGTTCTTGTCTCTTGTTGAAATAGGGACGGTATCGCTGTTGATGCTCCCCTAAGAAATTCGGCCAACCTTGCACAATCCACTGTTTGACCTGTTGCAAAGTAGGATCCAAGTCCGTCAGCTGTACAAGGTCCCGTGCTGTGATAGCTTTGCTTGTTAGAAAGTCTGTGTACAGCACATACTCCGGGTTTTCTTGTAGGCCCTGAGACTCTTCACTGGTCTGGAGTGGCAGTCGGCTCAGTGCATCAGCATTGACGTTGTCTGCACCCTTTCGGTACTCTAAGACGTACTGATAATTGTCCAGCAAGAGGGCCCATCTTTGTATCCTGGCTGCCGCCATGGGCGGAATGGCTTTGTTCGGATTGAAGATACCCGTGAGCGGTCTATGATCCGTCACCAAGACAAATTGGTTTCCGTACAAATAGTCTTTAAACCTGGTCACCCCAAACACAAGTGCCAACGCTTCCTTTTCCAGTTGCGAGTAGTTTCGTTCTGCTTGATTTAACGTCCTGGAACGGAATCCGATGGGGTAGTCAATTCCATTTACACGGTGAGAGAGAACCGCGCCCACTCCTACTGCTGATGCGTCACACTCCAACCTCAATGGTTTTTTCGGGTCGAAGTGGGCTAGAAACTTCGAAGTCTGAATTGCTCCTTTGACGTGCTTGAAGGCCGTCTCTTGTTTGTCCCGCCACTCCCATGTGGCACCCTTCTTCAGCAAGTCGTACAGTGGAGCCAGGTGAGTCGACAAATTAGGCAAAAACTTGGCATAGTAATTAATCAGGCCTAGAAATGCCTTGAGTTCCGTCACCGAAGTCGGCGTCGGTGCCCTTACGACAGCTGCTATGTTGTCATCCTTGGGCTTGAGGCCAGAAGCATCCACGCGGTGACCCAGAAAGGTTACTTCTTTTTGTCGAAATCGGCATTTGTTGCGGTTCAGTCTAAATCCATTCTCTCGTAATCGCTGAAGCACTTTTCGGAGTAGTGTGAGGTCATTTTTCTTCTCCGCTATGATGATGTCGTCAAGGTAAACTTGGACACCTGGCAGATCCCTGAAGAGCAAGTCCATTCGTCTTTGAAAGATGGCTGGCGCTGAACTTACTCCAAACGGAAGTCTGTTGAAGCAGAATAGGCCCTTGTGGGTGTTGAGCACAGTCAATTCCTTGGCCTTGTCGTCCAAGGGTAGTTGATTGTACGCTTGTGTCAAGTCGAGAGTGGTGAACACTTCGCCGCCGTTTAGCCGTGCGAAGATGTCTTCTACCCGTGGAAGGGGATATTGTTCAGTAACCGTAGCTGTGTTCACAGTGAGACGGAAATCTCCACAAACGCGGATAGATCCATCCGGTTTCACAACAGGCACGACCGGTGTGGCCCATTCCGCAGTCGTTACTGGTGATAAGATGCCATCTGCTACCATTCGGTCCAACGCCTCCGAAACTTTGTCCACCAAGGCATAAGGCAGGGAACGAGCCTTACAGAAACGAGGAGTTGCTTGCACTTTGAGTTGGAATTTCACGGGTGGGCCGGTGAATTTCCCAAGTCCAGGGGCAAATACATCGCTGAATTCATCCAGTAAATTCTGCAGAGCTTTATCCGGTTGTGTTTGAATCATAGATACCTGGTTGGGTTTGAGCATCGCTATCCCAGATTGATTGAAGGCTTTTATAATGTCTCTTCCACAAAGTGACGGGCCGGGGATGTCGACGACGACTAAAGATCCGACTACCGTCTGTCCATCACATGATGCAGTCATGCGTACTTGACCCGCTACGGGGAGCTCTCCCAAAAAACATGATAATCGAACAGTCGTGTTCGTTAATGGCGGCCAATGACGGCGATGCTGCCGAAACACCGATGTGGAGACGACGCTAACTGGCGATCCGGTATCCACGATCATGCGAAGTGGTACCCCATTCCAAACGATTTCCTTAACAACAGGACTCACCATGTCTCTGTTGCTGTCTTGATGTGCCACGAGAGTATAAAGTGTTTTGTGGTCGGTTGAGCGGTCATCGGCATCCGCCAACATGGGGTAGGTACCGCGAGGCTTACCTCGTATTCCAGAACGGCACACCCGGGCGATATGTCCACGTCGACCACACTTCCGACATATGGTTTGTTGATGAAAACACGCTTCTTCGGAATGTGTGTCGCTTCCGCATCTCTGGCACTTTTGAAGACGCTGCTGAAATCTTCCTTCTCTAGACGGCGTTCTCGTATAATGGACCACCCCCTGTTCCGAGGCGTGCATGTTTCTTGCGTTCTCGCTCGCGTTCTGTGCCGAAATGACGAAGTCTTCTGCCTCCGACAAAGTCAAATTACGTCTGGTGAGTAAATGCCGCCGGACATCTTCATCTGTAACGCCGCAAACGATTCGATCCCGAAGCATACGCTGCAGGGAGATTCCAAAATTGCACTGTTCGGCCAGACGCCGAATCTCTGCGATGAAGCCTTGTACTGTTTCGCCTGGTTGCTGCGTTCGCATAAAAAATGCGTAACTTGCGGCTATCTCATTGACTTCCGGCGCATAATAATCCTGCAAATATCCAATGGCTTCTTGGTAGGTAAGGTTATTGACTTGCCTTGGGTGACATCGTCCTTGAATAACTCTTACCGCCGCGTCGGGCAACGAAGATATCAAGATGGCGCGTCGCTTCGTCTCGTCTGCTATCTCTTGCGCTTCCAGGTATGCCTCGAGTCGAATCTTGAAGGTCGTCCATGTAGTCTCGATTCCATCGAACACGGGTGGTTTTCCGAGGCTCATCCTTGCTTTCCTTGCGTTGTGAAGCCGCTGCGTTCGCTTCTTCCTCGTCGCCACTGATACGTCGCGTCTAGCCAATAAACAACTACATGGTGACTGTAGAAAATCGAACGTTTATTGTGCTCTCCACAGTCGTATTTATAGGGGTCCATGACGTACACGTCACGTGATCCAGGTTGCCAGCCGGAGACACCTCAAAAGTGATCACGCCCTGGCATAACTCGCAGATTCGGACGGCTGGCGGCCACGTCGTTACTCCGCTGGGCGCCTGCACGACTAGAGTTGAGATTCAAGGATCTACATTCGTTGCGAGCTGCCTTGTCTTACGCGAATGCTCCCGCGACGTTATTCTTGGGGTTGACTTCCTGCAGGAGTACGGCGCGATTATCGATCTGCAAGAGCGTCGTATCACTTTCTCTGCCGCACGAGCAATCGACGTGCAAGACGGCCAACGGCGCGACGACGTACTTCGTGTTTCGGCAGACAGTGTCACGCTTCATCCACGAGCCAGTGTCCTCGTCGACGTTACATGCTGTGGCTTACGCGATGGCGAAGCGGTGGCCGAAAGTAACTTGGAACACCTACTGAAGCAAGGTGTTTGTGTGCCTCGAAGTGTTATACAGATTCGTGCTGGTCATTCGCAATTGCTTGTTACCAACTTTAGCTACGAGCACCGACACCTGTTCCGCGGCACTTCGTTAGCGTTTGCTGACGCAGTTGCAAACGTTAACAACTGCTTCACGTCAGAAGTAGTGGAGACAGCAGACACGTCTCTGGGCCATCTCGACATCAATTCTGAACTGTCCACCGATAGCCAGACAGCACTGCGCAAGCTCTTGCTTGAATTCAGGACCTGCTTCGCACATTCTTCCAAGGTACGCCAGACTTCGATCACTAAACACAGGATCATCACGTACGAAGACGCACGCCCGATACACCAGCAGCCTTACCGCGTGTCGGCAAAAGAACGCGAAGCCATACGTACGCAAGTCCGCGAGATGCTTGACGATGGCGTCATCGAACCTTCTAACAGCCCGTGGTCGTCTCCGGTCGTTCTTGTCAAAAAGAAAGACGGAACGCTACGCTTCTGTGTCGACTACCGCAAGCTCAACAACGTGACTAAAAAGGACGTGTACCCGCTGCCGCGTATCGACGACTCGTTAGATAGACTACGGCGTGCCCACTATTTTTCTTCTCTCGATTTAAAAAGCGGGTACTGGCAAATCGAGGTAGACGAACGCGACCGCGAGAAAACAGCCTTTGTGACTCCAGATGGGCTCTATGAATTTCGAGTGCTTCCTTTTGGCTTGTGTTCAGCCCCGGCTACTTTCCAGCGAATGATGGACACTGTCCTTACTGGACTGAAGTGGCAGACCTGTCTTGTGTACCTGGATGATGTGGTCATCTTCTCTGAAACGTTCGAGCAGCATCTTCACCGCCTACGGAGTGTGCTAGAAGCCATCCGATCGGCAGACCTCACACTTAAGCCCGAAAAGTGTCACTTTGGTTACGAAGAGCTCAAGTTCCTCGGGCATGTAGTAAGCGCCAAAGGGGTCCGACCCGATCCCGACAAGCTTGCCGCTGTGGCCGCGTTTCCAGCTCCTGCCGATAAGAAGGCCGTCCGGCGCTTCCTGGGTTTGTGCGCCTACTATCGCCGGTTTATTAAAGGCTTTTCAAAGATAGCGGAACCCCTGACACGCCTTACGAGGGACGATACGCCATTTGTGTGGCATAATGAGCAACAGGCGGCTTTTGCTGAATTACGACAGCGCCTGCAGTCAGCACCCGTTCTTGCACATTTTGACGATGATGCTGATACTGAGGTGCATACCGACGCCAGCAGCATTGGCCTTGGCGCAGTGCTCGTCCAGCTTCAAGATGGAGTGGAAAGAGTTATAGCGTATGCCAGCCGCTCCCTGTCCCGTGCCGAGGCGAATTATTCGACTACGGAGAAAGAGTGCCTCGCGGTCGTGTGGGCGATCATCAAGTTTCGCCCCTATCTGTATGGTCGTCCCTTCAAAGTAGTGACGGACCACCATGCCCTCTGTTGGTTGGCAAGCATGCGCGACCCTTCAGGACGACTGGCACGGTGGAGCTTGCGGCTACAGGAATTTGACATCACCATCGTTTATAAGTCTGGCCGTAAGCATGAAGACGCTGACACGCTGTCCCGCGCACCCATTGATCCTGCCAGTCAGGAAACAGAGGATGATGACGGCTTCCTGGGCGCCATTAGTTCGTCGGACTTGAGCAGACGGCAGCGTGCCGACGCTGAGATTAGACCGATCATCGATCATTTAGAGGGCCGCGACACAACCATACCACGCCATCTGTCCCGCTCGCTGACGTCCTTCTGTCTGCGAGACAACGTGCTTTATACGAAGAATGCTCGTTCGACCAGCCGTGCTTACCTCCTGGTGGTTCCAAGGGACATGCGCGACGACATCCTCTTCGCTTGCCATGACGAACCGACATCTGGTCATTTAGGCTTTTCACGAACACTCGCCAGAGTAAGCGAAATGTACTATTGGCCCGGGCTTTCAGCAAGCGTCAAACACTACGTTAAAGGCTGCCGTGAATGCCAGCGCCGCAAGACACCATCCGTTAAACCGGCTGGCTTACTTCAGCCAATTGAAGCACCTCACACGCCTTTCGACCAAGTCGGCATGGACATTCTCGGACCGTTTCCTCTCTCGGCCGACGGTAACAAATGGGTGATCGTCGCGACTGATTATTTAACACGCTATGCTGAGACGCAGGCGATCCCAAGAGCCACGGCCTCAGAGGTAGCGCAGTTCTTCATGCGCCACATCGTCTTGCGTCACGGTGCTCCCTCCACTGTAATAACCGACAGAGGGACAGCTTTCACAGCGCAGCTTATGGACGAAGTTTTTGAATTGAGCAACACCAGGCATCGCAAGACGACCGCGTACCATCCGCAGACCAACGGACTTACCGAGCGACTGAATAAGACTGTCACAGACATGCTCGCAATGTACATCGACGTTCAACACAAAACATGGGATCGGATCTTGCCTTACGTGACCTTCGCGTATAACACCGCCGTGCAAGAGACGACGCGCTTCACGCCCTTTCGCCTTCTCTACGGTCGCGAAGTCCAGACGATGCTGGACGCTATGCTGCCGTGTCCAGACGCTGACCAATTGACAACTGACGCCGAGGAATTTGCAGAGCGTGCTGAGGAAGCTCGGCAGCTCGCGCGGCTGCATATCGGCCAGCAGCAGCAGGCAGACGCACGACGCTACAACATCCGCCACAGGGACGTGTCCTACAACCCCGGAGACCAAGTTTGGGTGTGGACCCCCGTTCGCCGTCGTGGCCTCTGTGAAAAGCTTCTGAGCCGGTATTTCGGTCCGTATAAAGTGCTCCGCCGCGTCAGTGACGTAAACTACGAAGTTGTTCCGGACACAACATCGCAGACACGGAGTAGGACACAAAGACAACCGACCTCAGACATAGTTCATGTTGTGCGCATGAAGCCGTACATTGCGCGTCCGTAATTTTTTTTGTTTTCATTTTTTTTCTCTCATTCCCTTCTTTGTTTCTACTTTTCATTTATCTTTGGGAGCTTGCTTCTTCGTTCATTGACTGTGCCGGCGTGACGGCTACATTTTTTTTGTGTACTTTCGCTTTGCCTGTCTTCCTCTTCTTTGTCTTCTACGCCTATTTTTTTTTAGCATCGAGGCGATGCTTTTGTTCGGAAGGGGGGATATTGCCACCTGTAGGTAGTGGGTCGAGGGCAAGAGTGGGTCGAGCCCAAGAGAAGAAAGAAGACCGCGCGCTCCCTCTCTGCTCGAGCCAGCCCCGACGGTCGCGTCTTCCAAGAGCCAGCTGCTCTACGTTTATTAAACCTTCAGGGCTACTTCTCGAGGCTCGTGACAATATCTACCGTTACCCGTTCGAATGGGGTATCTATAAGCGGCATTCGTCCCAGTGGAGCCTTGCCCACTCTACCTTTTGGGAAGGTTCTTTGACATACATCGCACGATCTCACAAATCTTTTAACGTCCTCTTGGACGCCGGGCCAATAAAATGATCCAAGGACCCGTTCCGTGGTTTTCCGTATGCCTTGATGCCCAGACAAGGAGTTGTCATGGGCCATATTAAGGACTTCGAGGCGTAGGCATTTCGGTACCACTGCTTGATCGATTATTTTTCCTGGGCATATTTGATAGCATCTGTACAACACGCCTTCATCCAGGTAGAACGAATGGGCGGTTGTACCTTTTCCCGGAATATTTTTCCCGATTTTGCTTCTACAAACTTGAAGTGTTGTGTCTTCCTGCTGCTTTGTCCGAAACATTTCTCTTGACAATTGTAAGGCTCCAACGCTCACCGGGGACCATGGTTTCGAGATCTTGGCACCCACTATAACCTGCAGAGAACCACTGTCTTCTTTCGTAGTGCTCATCTCGCGTGATTTACTTGCTACAGAAGTAAACGAGGATGCTTTCCAATTGGGATCTGGCTCCATGGGTTGGCGTGCTCCAGGAACGTTACCAATGATCACATCATACAATGGTCTCTCCATGCACTTTGCGACCGTAACACCGGAGAAGTACGGTGATGAAATGTTGACTTCCGCTTCCGGAACGTTAATAGAGCTACCATCAGCCAGTAGTATGATAGACTCAGTGCCTATCATTGCTGCGTCCGGTACAAGATCTCGTCGTACGACTATACTATTGCTTCTTGTATCTCGCAGAACCCAAACGGTCTGTCCAAAAAGCTCTCCTTTCAACACCGGCATGTCAAAAGACTTGCTAGACCAGACTCCCAAAGCATTAGAAAATGTCTCATCTTGCTGCTTGGTACTACGTTCAAAGCATTCCCGTGCATCTTTTTGCTGGTCGGGAGGTAGTATGCAGCATGCTGATGAGCCTTTGGCACCTGGTTCATTTCGTCTGCATGATTGCACATCGTGTCCATATCTGCGGCAATATTCACAATATGGCTGTTTTGTCTTCACACGGCAATCTGATGTCTTGTGTCCTATCTTATCACATATGAAGCAACGGACTTGAGACTTCACACCTGGTTTCTCATTCGTTTCTTTGCCAGGATTTTGTTCTTGCCTCTCCTTGAACACCAGCAAATTATGCTGCCTCTGTGCCTCCAAATAGTGATCGGCCGCTTCCGAGGCCTCAACCACGGTCTTGCAGTTTCTCTCACGAAGAAAAAGCGCCAAGCGACTATGGCAGTTATTCAAGAATTGTTCTGCGACTATCAAGTCTCGAACCGCATTGAACGTCTTCCCCTGGTTTGCCATCTCCACCCAACGGTCGAAGTAGCTGAAAAGCCGAGTAGCATACTGCTTGCCGGTTTCTCCATCCTGTGGTTTACTTTGCCGGAATCTCTCTCGGTATCCCTCAGCAGTAAACCGAAATCGTTTTAACAATGCTAGTTTTGCTTTGTTGTAATCCAGGGAGTCTTCGGGCGATAAACGACCAAACACTTTCAGTGCTTCCCCACCGAGGCACAAGCTGAGAGCGGTGGCCCACTTTTCCTTTGGCCAGCCCTGTCCCGTGGCTACATGTTCAAAGCGCTTTAAATATGCATCGAGGTCATCTCGAGAATCATTGAACATGGGGATCAGATTATGTGGGTTGATGGAGGCCAAGACTTCCGCTTGGTTCGTGTGACTTGCACCATTCCCACTCCCACTGCTTTCTCCCACCTCAGCGAGCCTCAGACGCAACTGCAAATTCTTTTCTTCTAGCTCAAGGCGCTGTTTGGTCGCCTCTCTTTCCGCTGCCCGTTCCTCACGCGCCTTCGCATCTTCCTCCCGAGCTTTGGTGACTTGCTCGTCCGCCGCACCAGACACGCGCACATAAGTCTTTTGTACATGACATACCCTCAGGGCTTACAGTGAAGCATTAGAGAGGGGAGGGGCTAAAGATACCGATAATTATACAAAAAGGAGAAAGGAAAACAAGAATAATAATCAGATGACAGTGCATGGTACAATGTAAAAATAACGCAAGTAGGAGCGACACACTAAGCATATTGTTATGGTAACAAAAAATTAATTATACAAAGGAAAAACAGAAAACTTCGGTAATATAGATAAAATATAAAGGCGAGGTAAAGAGGTCAAGTTAGAGTGAGACAATAAACAGAGAATGATGGATAGTAAGTCATAATATAAAACATACTGTTTGTAGACTAGACGGATAAGAAACTATAAATAACTTATAAACAATACTGATCAGGGGAAAACGGAACTGTTTCGCTATACATTCACATCAAGTCATACTAGATAACGTTAGTGAGTGCTTTACGGAAGTCATCGGTGTTAGTTATATAGACTAGTGGATCCGGTAGGTGATTCTATTCCTGGCATGATTTTGGAAGAAATGAATTACCATAGGTTGACGTGTTGTAGAATGCGATGTTCACCTTATGACGATGGTCCAAGCGTGCAGAAGTAAAAGAGGATGGTTCGATAAAGCGTGACTTGAGTGTGGGAATTAAATGGTATATTTTATGGAACAGACAAAGGCGAGCGATTTTTCTGCGTTTAGAAAGGAGAGATATGTTTAGGGCAAGTTTATTGCTTGTTATGCTTCCTGTGCGCTGGTAATTGTTAAGAATAAAACGAACCAACCGATTCTGCACAGCTTCTAAGCTGTTAATTATAGTTAATTGATGAGGGTCCCATACAAATGATGCATACTCTAGGTTAGGCGGAATATAGGTGACATATAACTGTTTTTTAAGGGAGAGGGTGTGAGTGCCAAATTTCGTTTTATATAGCCCAGCATGCGGTTAGCTTTTGATGTAATGTGTTCGATGTGTCATGTCCATGAGAGATTATTCGTGATGTGCACTCCAAGGTATTTATAACACGATACTGCTTCGAGTGGGATGCTGTTAAGATGGTAGTTAGAAAAAGATACTTTGCTACGTGAGATCCTCATCAATTTACATTTGGAGGTGTTAAGATTCATGTGTCAGCGGGAGCACCAGGTTGTAACGTTATCAAGGTCTGATTGTAATGTGACCATATCAGAATCATTAGTTATTTTTCGGTAAATTACGCAATCGTCGGCAAATAAACAAACAGAGCTAGTGATTTCATTAGGCAGGTCGTTAATATAAATGAGGAAGAGTAAAGGCGCCAATACAGAGCCTTGAGGTACACCCGATTCTACTGGTACCTCTGGTGAGTCATTGTCATTGATGGTCACATATTGGGTACGACTAGAAAGAAAGCTGCAAATCCATTTGAATATTAAGGGGTCAATATTTAGAAGGCTGAGCTTATAGATAAGTAACTGGTGATTAACTTTATCAAAGGCTTTAGAAAAGTCTAAAAAAATACAGTCCGTCGCAAAACCCGAGTCCAAGAAAGCATGCAAGTCGTTAGTGAATGTTATCAGTTGTGTTTCACAAGAAAAAGATTTCCTGAACCCGTGTTGATAGGGGCTAAAAAAATTGTTTGATTTAAGAAAGTTTACAAGGTGAGTGAAAATGATGTGCTCAAAAATTTTGCAGGGTACCGAAGTTAACGAGATGGGTCTGTAATTGAAAGGATGATGTGGGTTTCCTGATTTAAAAAGCGGGGTCACCTTACCAGTCTTATAGTGAATGGGTAGGGCACTGTCGTTAGGTAATCTAGTAAAAATAAAGGTAAGTATGATGGAGCTGTATTCTGCAGTGTTTTGGAGAAACTTGGAATTAATACCATCAATACCACATGATGATGACCGCTTTATCTTGAAAATTCTGGCTCGAATACCTGCTGGGTCTACGGTAATGGGATCCATCGCCAGAAAGTTAACGGATGTAAAAGGGGGATAGTCACTTATATTAGCTGTGCAGAATGATTGGGCAAATGTGTTGTTTAGTACAGAAGCGCAAAGATGATTCGGAACTTGATCCCCTGAATCGTTTACCAGACTCATAGTGCTGTCTTTAGTACATTTCATGATGTTCCAAAAGCGTTTTGGGTTAGTTTTTATCAGAGACGGTAGGGTTGAGTTAAAGAATTTAAATTTAGACGTGTTTAAAGCGCTTGTATAGGCTTTGGCAGCGGATGTATATGCCAACCATCAGCGTTTAATAACCTTTTAGCGGAACGAAAAAGTCAGCATTTTTTGGTGGATAATATTTTTACATCGTTATTGTACCAAGGGGCGTTAGAAGATTGATGAGTGATTCTAAGTGGAATATATTTGTTGATGAGATGCATTACTGTAGTTTTAAAAGACAACCACATTTCTTGAACTGATAGGTCTACATGTGTCCCAAGGAAGTAGTCAAGAAATTAAGGCTGATAGCTCAGAGTTTATGGCGTTAAAGTTAGCTTTTTTGTAGTCCCTAATATATTTGGTGTGTTTCTTTACTTTTTGTAGGGGGGATGGAAATTGTAAAGTGCAAGATGTCATGGTCGCTTAGACCACGCACGTGGGTCACTGGGGAAACATTATCGGCATGAGTGGCTAGAATCAAGTCAAGCAAGGAACTTGTAGTTGGTGAGACACGTGTTGGTTTGATAACGAGCTGTGCAAGGTTAAAATCTGCGCAAACGTTAAGAAATCCGGTAGCCTCTGTAGATTCCGGATTAGAAAAAGGGCAGGGACGCGACCAGTCAATAGTTGGGAAATTAAAGACTCCTAAAAGAAACATACGTGAACCAGGAAATCAAACAGATATTTCGCTTAGGGTGTCATGAATTTTGTCTGCAAAATCACAATCGGGATTAGGTGGACGATAACAGACCCCTATGATTATTCTTTTGAAACCAATAGATAACACCACAGTAATTCCAAATTAGTAGTCACTCTCAAAAGGAACGATTCAAAACTAGAGTTAATAGCAATTAAAACACCACCGCCTATCCTATCTGCGCGGTCTAGCCGATACAAGGTCAATTTCTTGTTGCACTGAAAGAGCTCGCCTGTCTCTATTTTGTCGGAGAGCCAGGTTTCCGTTAGTACAACAATGCCAGCTCCAGTATCGTTAATTAAGCTGTTCAAACTGTCTCTTTTAGGAAAAACACTCCGAATGTTAGTAAAGATTACGGATGCTGTTGCCGATGGGCCTCCACCCCTCGCGTGTACCTATTTATTTCCCGCATAGACACGTCCAGAACGCGTTGCTCCTGGGGACATAGCGACAGCATTGCTCGTTTGTCTGCCTGTATTCACTTCAATAGCGGAATTTTCGTCGGTATTGAACATGTAGCACTTTCCTTCCTAAAATAGTCTTTTGTAGCTTAATTTGAAGCTAGTGTTCAGGCCTCTACCGAATTCTAAATGTTTCTTCCGGGCGTGACGTGTGGCTTCACAAAAGTCTTCGCTTACGCTGATGCCAGTTCCCGCGAAAGCAGACCGTTTGGAAAACACCATCTCTTTTGTCTTGAATGCGGCGAAATTCACTACTAGAGGCCTATTTTTGCCGCTGGCAAATTTCCCGATTCTATGTGCACGCTCTATGCTATCTAGTGCAAAGTTATACCCAGTTTGTCTGAGGCGATGGAGATAATTGTTTCTTCTCACTGACGCACATTCTCAGACGGGCCATCGGGTATCCCGAAGAAAATAAGATTTTCTCGTCGTGATCTGTCTTCAGCGTCGTCAAGTCGCCCACGAAGCATTGGGGTTTCTCGCTGCACACGTTTTGTATTTTGGCACGTGTCACTCATTTCTTGCTGCAACGTCTCAAACCCAACACTCTGACATTCCAGAGCTTGCAGTCGTTCATTGATATCAGTGATGCTGAGTGTGATGAACTGCTGTGAAAGTTTAAGCACTTCTATCGCCTGTGACATACTGGATTGGTTTGTTTCAGTGCGAATACAGCACGCGTTTGTTTCTTTTACAGTTTTAAGCAGTTCGGCCGTAACATTATCGTCGGGACCAGGGTTTTGTTCTATGTCACCACTCAACAACAAGAGTAAGTTGCAAAAAGGACCACACACTGCTTCTGGGCATGGAAGCACAATTATAAAGCGGTCTTCAGACCTGAAACATTTAGTGGGCAGCATAGAAAAATGACCGACCTGCACAAATAGGAAGATACGGTGTGAGACTGTCAACCTACTTGTGCTTCCATGCCCACTGGTGACGACACGGGAGATGTCGGCTTTTATGCTTGGCGATATCTGTGTTGACGTCACTCTGCCTAGGTGGCGGTGCTGGCAGTGTCCGGGAAAGGCATCAGGCGCGCTCCAAGTGGCAAAGTCAGCGTGTTCACCGATAGGTGGGTGCGATTGCGTCCCGTTGACGCGCCCGAGAAATGTGTTCGTCGAAGAGGTGCTGTTGAAGACACCGACAGAGGCTGCAGGATTCCTACCGCAACCCGTGAACATGGCCAAAAACTGCACAAATAGGAATATACGGTGTGAGACTGTCATCCTGCTTGTGCTTCCATGCCCACTGGTGACGACACGGGAGATGTCGGCTTTTATGCTTGGCGATATCTGTGTTGACGTCACTCTGCCTAGGTGGCGGTGCTGGCAGTGTCCGGGAAAGGCGTCAGGCGCGCTCCAAGTGGCAAAGTCAGCGTGTTCACCGATAGGTGGGTGCGATTGCGTCCCGTTGACGCGCCCGAGAAATGTGTTCGTCGAAGAGGTGCTGTTGAAGACACCGACAGAGGCTGCAGGATTCCTACCGCAACCCGTGAACATGGCCAAAAACTGCACAAATAGGAAGATACGGTGTGAGACTGTCATCCTGCTTGTGCTTCCATGCCCACTGGTGACGACACGGGAGATGTCGGCTTTTATGCTTGGCGATATCTGTGTTGACGTCACTCTGCCTAGGTGGCGGTGCTGGCAGTGTCCGGGAAAGGCGTCAGGCGCGCTCCAAGTGGCAAAGTCAGCGTGTTCACCGATAGGTGGGTGCGATTGCGTCCCGTTGACGCGCCCGAGAAATGTGTTCGTCGAAGAGGTGCTGTTGAAGACACCGACAGAGGCTGCAGGATTCCTACCGCAACCCGTGAACATGGCCAAAAACTGCACAAATAGGAAGATACGGTGTGAGACTGTCATCCTGCTTGTGCTTCCATGCCCACTGGTGACGACACGGGAGATGTCGGCTTTTATGCTTGGCGATATCTGTGTTGACGTCACTCTGCCTAGGTGGCGGTGCTGGCAGTGTCCGGTAAAGGCGTCAGGCGCGCTCCAAGTGGCAAAGCCAGGGTGTTCACCGATAGGTGGGTGCGATTGCGTCCCGTTGACGCGACCGGGAAATGTGTTCGTCGAAGAGGTGCTGCTGAAGACACCGATGGAGGCTGCACGATTCCTACCGCAACCCGTGAACATGGCCAAAAAGTGCACAAATAGGAAGATACGGTGTGAGACTGTCATCCTGCTTGTGCTTCCATGCCCACTGGTGACGACACGGGAGATGTCGGCTTTTATGCTTGGCGATATCTGTGTTGACGTCACTCTGCCTAGGTGGCGGTGCTGGCAGTGTCCGGGAAAGGCGTCAGGCGCGCTCCAAGTGGCAAAGCCAGGGTGTTCACCGATAGGTGGGTGCGATTGCGTCCCGTTGACGCGACCGGGAAATGTGTTCGTCGAAGAGGTGCTGCTGAAGACACCGATGGAGGCTGCAGGATTCCTACCGCAACCCGTGAACATGGCCAAAAACTGCACAAATAGGAATATACGGTGTGAGACTGTCATCCTGCTTGTGCTTCCATGCCCACTGGTGACGACACGGGAGATGTCGGCTTTTATGCTTGGCGATATCTGTGTTGACGTCACTCTGCCTAGGTGGCGGTGCTGGCAGTGTCCGGGAAAGGCGTCAGGCGCGCTCCAAGTGGCAAAGTCAGCGTGTTCACCGATAGGTGGGTGCGATTGCGTCCCGTTGACGCGCCCGAGAAATGTGTTCGTCGAAGAGGTGCTGTTGAAGACACCGACAGAGGCTGCAGGATTCCTACCGCAACCGGTGAACATGGCCAAAAACTGCACAAATAGGAAGATACGGTGTGAGACTGTCATCCTGCTTGTGCTTCCATGCCCACTGGTGACGACACGGGAGATGTCGGCTTTTATGCTTGGCGATATCTGTGTTGACGTCACTCTGCCTAGGTGGCGGTGCTGGCAGTGTCCGGGAAAGGCGTCAGGCGCGCTCCAAGTGGCAAAGTCAGCGTGTTCACCGATAGGTGGGTGCGATTGCGTCCCGTTGACGCGCCCGAGAAATGTGTTCGTCGAAGAGGTGCTGTTGAAGACACCGACAGAGGCTGCAGGATTCCTACCGCAACCCGTGAACATGGCCAAAAACTGCACAAATAGGAAGATACGGTGTGAGACTGTCATCCTGCTTGTGCTTCCATGCCCACTGGTGACGACACGGGAGATGTCGGCTTTTATGCTTGGCGATATCTGTGTTGACGTCACTCTGCCTAGGTGGCGGTGCTGGCAGTGTCCGGTAAAGGCGTCAGGCGCGCTCCAAGTGGCAAAGCCAGGGTGTTCACCGATAGGTGGGTGCGATTGCGTCCCGTTGACGCGACCGGGAAATGTGTTCGTCGAAGAGGTGCTGCTGAAGACACCGATGGAGGCTGCACGATTCCTACCGCAACCCGTGAACATGGCCAAAAAGTGCACAAATAGGAAGATACGGTGTGAGACTGTCATCCTGCTTGTGCTTCCATGCCCACTGGTGACGACACGGGAGATGTCGGCTTTTATGCTTGGCGATATCTGTGTTGACGTCACTCTGCCTAGGTGGCGGTGCTGGCAGTGTCCGGGAAAGGCGTCAGGCGCGCTCCAAGTGGCAAAGCCAGGGTGTTCACCGATAGGTGGGTGCGATTGCGTCCCGTTGACGCGCCAGAGAAATGTGTTCGGCGAAGAGGTGCTGCTGAAGACACCGACAGAGGCTGCAGGATTCCTACCGCAACCCGTGAACATGGCCAAAAACTGCACAAATAGGAAGATACGGTGTGAGACTGTCAACCTACTTGTGCTTCCATGCCCACTGGTGACGACACGGGAGATGTCGGCTTTTATGCTTGGCGATATCTGCGTTGACGTCACTCTGCCTAGGTGGCGGTGCTGGCAGTGTCCGGGAAAGGCGTCAGGCGCGCTCCAAGTGGCAAAGCCAGGGTGTTCACCGATAGGTGGGTGCGATTGCGTCCCGTTGACGCGCCAGAGAAATGTGTTCGTCGAAGAGGTGCTGTTGAAGACACCGACGGAGGCTGGAGGATTCCTACCGCAACCCGTGAACATGGCCAAAAACTGCACAAATAGGAATATACGGTGTGAGACTGTCATCCTGCTTGTGCTTCCATGCCCACTGGTGACGACACGGGAGATGTCGGCTTTTATGCTTGGCGATATCTGTGTTGACGTCACTCTGCCTAGGTGGCGGTGCTGGCAGTGTCCGGTAAAGGCGTCAGGCGCGCTCCAAGTGGCAAAGCCAGGGTGTTCACCGATAGGTGGGTGCGATTGCGTCCCGTTGACGCGCCAGAGAAATGTGTTCATTGAAGAGGTGCTGCTGAAGAAACCGACGGAGGCTGCAGGATTCCTACCGCAACCCGTGAACATGGCCAAAAACTGCACAAATAGGAAGATACGGTGTGAGACTGTCAACCTACTTGTGCTTCCATGCCCACTGGTGACGACACGGGAGATGACGGCTTTTATGCTTGGCGATATCTGCGTTGACATCACTCTGCCTAGGTGGCGGTGCTGGCAGTGTCCGGGAAAGGCGTCAGGCGCGCTCCAAGTGGCAAAGTCAGGGTGTTCACCGATAGGTGGGTGCGATTGCGTCCTGTTGACGCGCCAGAGAAATGTGTTCATTGAAGAGGTGCTGCTGAAGAAACCGACGGAGGCTGCAGGATTCCTACCGCAACCCGTGAACATGGCCAAAAACTGCACAAATAGGAAGATACGGTGTGAGACTGTCATCCTGCTTGTGCTTCCATGCCCACTGGTGACGACACGGGAGATGTCGGCTTTTATGCTTGGCGATATCTGTGTTGACGTCACTCTGCCTAGGTGGCGGTGCTGGCAGTGTCCGGGAAAGGCGTCAGGCGCGCTCCAAGTGGCAAAGTCAGCGTGTTCACCGATAGGTGGGTGCGATTGCGTCCCGTTGACGCGCCCGAGAAATGTGTTCGTCGAAGAGGTGCTGTTGAAGACACCGACAGAGGCTGCAGGATTCCTACCGCAACCCGTGAACATGGCCAAAAACTGCACAAATAGGAAGATACGGTGTGAGACTGTCATCCTGCTTGTGCTTCCATGCCCACTGGTGACGACACGGGAGATGTCGGCTTTTATGCTTGGCGATATCTGTGTTGACGTCACTCTGCCTAGGTGGCGGTGCTGGCAGTGTCCGGGAAAGGCGTCAGGCGCGCTCCAAGTGGCAAAGTCAGCGTGTTCACCGATAGGTGGGTGCGATTGCGTCCCGTTGACGCGCCCGAGAAATGTGTTCGTCGAAGAGGTGCTGTTGAAGACACCGACAGAGGCTGCAGGATTCCTACCGCAACCCGTGAACATGGCCAAAAACTGCACAAATAGGAAGATACGGTGTGAGACTGTCATCCTGCTTGTGCTTCCATGCCCACTGGTGACGACACGGGAGATGTCGGCTTTTATGCTTGGCGATATCTGTGTTGACGTCACTCTGCCTAGGTGGCGGTGCTGGCAGTGTCCGGTAAAGGCGTCAGGCGCGCTCCAAGTGGCAAAGCCAGGGTGTTCACCGATAGGTGGGTGCGATTGCGTCCCGTTGACGCGACCGGGAAATGTGTTCGTCGAAGAGGTGCTGCTGAAGACACCGATGGAGGCTGCACGATTCCTACCGCAACCCGTGAACATGGCCAAAAAGTGCACAAATAGGAAGATACGGTGTGAGACTGTCATCCTGCTTGTGCTTCCATGCCCACTGGTGACGACACGGGAGATGTCGGCTTTTATGCTTGGCGATATCTGTGTTGACGTCACTCTGCCTAGGTGGCGGTGCTGGCAGTGTCCGGGAAAGGCGTCAGGCGCGCTCCAAGTGGCAAAGCCAGGGTGTTCACCGATAGGTGGGTGCGATTGCGTCCCGTTGACGCGACCGGGAAATGTGTTCGTCGAAGAGGTGCTGCTGAAGACACCGATGGAGGCTGCAGGATTCCTACCGCAACCCGTGAACATGGCCAAAAAGCTGCACAAATAGGAATATACGGTGTGAGACTGTCATCCTGCTTGTGCTTCCATGCCCACTGGTGACGACACGGGAGATGTCGGCTTTTATGCTTGGCGATATCTGTGTTGACGTCACTCTGCCTAGGTGGCGGTGCTGGCAGTGTCCGGGAAAGGCGTCAGGCGCGCTCCAAGTGGCAAAGTCAGCGTGTTCACCGATAGGTGGGTGCGATTGCGTCCCGTTGACGCGCCCGAGAAATGTGTTCGTCGAAGAGGTGCTGCTTGAAGACACCGACAGAGGCTGCAGGATTCCTACCGCAACCGGTGAACATGGCCAAAAACTGCACAAATAGGAAGATACGGTGTGAGACTGTCAATCCTGCTTGTGCTTCCATGCCCACTGGTGACGACACGGGAGATGTCGGCTTTTATGCTTGGCGATATCTGTGTTGACGTCACTCTGCCTAGGTGGCGGTGCTGGCAGTGTCCGGGAAAGGCGTCAGGCGCGCTCCAAGTGGCAAAGTCAGCGTGTTCACCGATAGGTGGGTGCGATTGCGTCCCGTTGACGCGCCCGAGAAATGTGTTCGTCGAAGAGGTGCTGTTGAAGACACCGACAGAGGCTGCAGGATTCCTACCGCAACCCGTGAACATGGCCAAAAACTGCACAAATAGGAAGATACGGTGTGAGACTGTCATCCTGCTTGTGCTTCCATGCCCACTGGTGACGACACGGGAGATGTCGGCTTTTATGCTTGGCGATATCTGTGTTGACGTCACTCTGCCTAGGTGGCGGTGCTGGCAGTGTCCGGTAAAGGCGTCAGGCGCGCTCCAAGTGGCAAAGCCAGGGTGTTCACCGATAGGTGGGTGCGATTGCGTCCCGTTGACGCGACCGGGAAATGTGTTCGTCGAAGAGGTGCTGCTGAAGACACCGATGGAGGCTGCACGATTCCTACCGCAACCGGTGAACATGGCCAAAAAGTGCACAAATAGGAAGATACGGTGTGAGACTGTCATCCTGCTTGTGCTTCCATGCCCACTGGTGACGACACGGGAGATGTCGGCTTTTATGCTTGGCGATATCTGTGTTGACGTCACTCTGCCTAGGTGGCGGTGCTGGCAGTGTCCGGGAAAGGCGTCAGGCGCGCTCCAAGTGGCAAGCCAGGGTGTTCACTGATTGGTGGGTGCGATTGCGTCCCGTTGACGCGCCAGAGAAATGTGTTCGGCGAAGAGGTGCTGCTGAAGACACCGACAGAGGCTGCAGGATTCCTACCGCAACTCGTGAACATGGCCAAAAACTGCACAAATAGGAAGATACGGTGTGAGACTGTCAACCTACTTGTGCTTCCATGCCCACTGGTGACGACACGGGAGATGTCGGCTTTTATGCTTGGCGATATCTGCGTTGACGTCACTCTGCCTAGGTGGCGGTGCTGGCAGTGTCCGGGAAAGGCGTCAGGCGCGCTCCAAGTGGCAAAGCCAGGGTGTTCACCGATAGGTGGGTGCGATTGCGTCCCGTTGACGCGCCAGAGAAATGTGTTCGTCGAAGAGGTGCTGTTGAAGACACCGACGGAGGCTGGAGGATTCCTACCGCAACCCGTGAACATGGCCAAAAACTGCACAAATAGGAATATACGGTGTGAGACTGTCATCCTGCTTGTGCTTCCATGCCCACTGGTGACGACACGGGAGATGTCGGCTTTTATGCTTGGCGATATCTGTGTTGACGTCACTCTGCCTAGGTGGCGGTGCTGGCAGTGTCCGGTAAAGGCGTCAGGCGCGCTCCAAGTGGCAAAGCCAGGGTGTTCACCGATAGGTGGGTGCGATTGCGTCCCGTTGACGCGCCAGAGAAATGTGTTCGTTGAAGAGGTGCTGCTGAAGAAACCGACGGAGGCTGCAGGATTCCTACCGCAACCCGTGAACATGGCCAAAAAGCTGCACAAATAGGAAGATACGGTGTGAGACTGTCAACCTACTTGTGCTTCCATGCCCACTGGTGACGACACGGGAGATGACGGCTTTTATGCTTGGCGATATCTGCGTTGACATCACTCTGCCTAGGTGGCGGTGCTGGCAGTGTCCGGGAAAGGCGTCAGGCGCGCTCCAAGTGGCAAAGTCAGGGTGTTCACCGATAGGTGGGTGCGATTGCGTCCCTGTTGACGCGCCAGAGAAATGTGTTCATTGAAGAGGTGCTGCTGAAGAAACCGACGGAGGCTGCAGGATTCCTACCGCAACCCGTGAACATGGCCAAAAACTGCACAAATAGGAAGATACGGTGTGAGACTGTCATCCTGCTTGTGCTTCCATGCCCACATTTGTTGATTGCATCACTAGGGTCCGCGAAGCCCGGCGTGGTTGCGCGCTGAAGGCTAGAAATGTAAATAAGATAGGAGAATCTGCCCGTACAAGATGGTGGAGTAACGCCAACTTCCGGCGTTACGTAGGTTTCTCAAAGAGTGAAGTCAGGGCCTCTCCTCAGTTTCTTCCTTCCTACATGCATTGCAACGAAGTTGTAGCCATTATACTAAGGATACCAGGGAGTTTCGACTGGGGTAGAATGATTACAAGATATTCTGTGTCGTGATGTCATTTGGCATTGTGATTGGCAGCGAGATTGCCATACTGTGTGTCTGTGATGCCAATTCAGTGTGTCGCTACACTGTTTTAATTCTAATCGCATTAACGTTGGCATTAATGAGGAGATGGGTGCTGCCATAAATTTTTTCCCTGTTTGAATTATTTCGGCAAGCGTGTTTGTCGCCGCATACGTGAAAAACAACAGCAGAGCAATAATTTTACAAGAATATTTGTCGATGATAGCACGGAGTTTCGCTATGCTGCATGCTGATAGAAGTAGGTATACCGCATGTTCTTTTTTTATTTCAATACTCACGTTTATAAGTGGTCTGGGGTAAATGACGTAGTTTCGCATTTCTAAGGTGTATTCCCAGCAAATTACTATGGTCGCTTCTCGACAACGGTGAACACGAATTTAGCCAATCAAATAACTCTAATAAAATACATTTTATTATTCAATTTAGTGACAAGTGCTAAACGAGAAATTGTAGCCAGCTGGCAATGAAGTCCCATCCATTTAACAAATATTAGAAGATTATAAGCAATAAGGAGACATCAATTTCCAAAATGCACTACTAACTCAAAGGGTGTTTCGCTTAGCTTGCATTTTGAATTACGGGAACGCTGCAATGTCGTAGCACTTTCCAACGACGAGTAGGACTAGGATCAAATGAAGCAAGGAAACGTACTTTGGTAAACCAAACGCGCGTCCAATGACAAATAACTCATAACTGGCTGCAATATGATTCCTCCTGACTGGATCAGACTTCATTACCGCATAGTTTTATATCAGCATCTGAAACACGTGAACTTCAGTGAATCAGACTCCAGATTGAACATGTTCCATAGGACAACAGTCACTGAGACAGCGCTTGCTGCACTGCATGGTGCCGTAAGATATGTCCTGCATGAGCAACCTTGCAAATGAGGCTCTTATTTTGCGACTGCAATGCAGCACTTGCAGCAATAGTTTGCAGGCTGCTTGACATCGAAGGACTCACGAAGAGCCGGTACACGAGATAAGAGAAGACCACCTTCAAGCCCTCGATAAAGGACATGGCATCATATTTCAGTGACTACCTGAACACACCGGCATTGCTGATAATGACTTGACCGACGAAGCTGCTCAGCTTGCGCATGAAGAAAGCCGAATGTTTGCGATGCTCTTACGCAGAATCGACGCAGTAAGAAAGCTTTTACTTGCTGTCTCGAATCATGACGCATACCTATTGACGTGTTCCTGCACCTCTCCAAGTTTCGCGTGCACACACTGGATCTTTCTTTAAAGCTAGGACTATGATCAAGAATCACTATGTTGTTGTGCAGCGTGTCGCTTGAGGTGGCGTCTACAAAGACGTACTCGTTACTCATTGAAATAGGTGACGCTGCTACGTGCGACTCTAGCGGGACAGAAGAGACTATTGGACACATTTTGTGCCAGTTTTTTTCATTGCGGCGCCAAGCGCCGTTCTTCCTGGAAGAGAATAAACCGGATAAACTCAGCACCGTTTTCAGAAACAAAGACCCTTGCCCATGGACATACGCGTCGCTGGCGCAAGAAAGCAATGAGTGCTGCCGGTTCATGAAGTCGACAGGTCTCTCGGACCGTTTATAGACGCGATGTACATGTTCACGTCTGCGCGCAATTAGTGTTCTCCATATCCCTTGTTTATTTTATCCCCTTCTACCAGTGCAGGGTAGCAATTGGGCGTCTGCCCTTTTAAACTCTCTGACTGCCTATTTCAATCTATATCTTTCACTGTCGAATGAAACTGCATCTACAATTGTTGACACTATGCATACTATTTACAACCAACGCATGATGATCACCCAGTATGGATTTCTCGTAGAACATAGTTGTGATTTGGAACTTCACATTGCCAAGCGCTCGAGTGTGTCTAGGAAGCGCCTCTGCATTCAGTTCCCATGGCACTGTATACACTTTATACAGTGGATAAACTATACAACAGACTAAAAAAACAGCAAGATTAAGATCAGAGCAGATTTCTTCATCCAGTCAACCGCAATGCGCCGCATTCGCAATGCAAACTGAAGTGAGGACGAAAATTCATTGCTGTTCTCTTCACCGTTTCAATACTCGCTTTCATTCCCAGTCGATCCTGGGGCTCAAGCGTATTGCTAGAGCGTGTACCGAAGAGGAGCTTGATTCCCAGATAAAGAAGAGGAGTGATAAAGACCAAATAAGCGGTAAGTGGATTGCGCACGCTTTAAGAAAGGAATAGATATATCCTTCTTGGGTTAACGAAATGTGTAATATTTCGATCGGTTACGTCATTCGCTGAAAATTACAGCCTCTAGCTACGTACCTAGCTTTGTCAAGAATGACATACATTTTCGGCGGCACGTTGATTATCCTGCATAATCACTGAAAAGTATTTCTTAGATTTAGCAAAGAGTGTTGAGTTGTTGCGGCTATGGTGCTGACAGTGCACTTTTTAAAACCCACCTTGGATTCAAATAGGCGTATATTCAAATGAGATGAGTGTGATTACTTTAATGAAAAACTGAATTATTCTTTTGGCATGTTTGGAACGTTGCAACACTCATTTGCATAATTAGAAAGCAAGAACTGAAATACTGAAAGCTTGTTCTGTCACGTAAAACATGTATTAAGCAGTGTTCACATATTCCGTAATTCACAAAACAGACATGTGAATATGTCTACGAAAGGCTTCAAGTACTCACGAATGCGCCAAATGCAGCAATGACGTTATAAGTGATCATACGTACAAGTACAGATAATCATTGACTTGCGCGTACGAAACCTGTCTGCCTGCATTTACGTTGGTAGTGAAGCTGCACACAACTGGTAATTGAGGATAGCAAAGAAACAATGAAGCCTATTTTGTGATGTTGTGGGGGCGACGCTAGCACCGCCCCCACAACACAATGAGACGGTTGTATATTGAGCATATAAAATCGCAATATATTTATCGATGTACTTAGAGTAAATTCGTGGTAATATCACCCAACAAGCAAGCTACGACCAAAACAGAATTCAGCTCTATATGAGAAACTGAAACACACAAGGCCGGAGAACCATATCGCTTCCAGGCAAAAAATGCCATGCTACAGATAATCTCATGATTACTCAAATGGTTATACTATAGCGGTGCCATTTTTTCATTCCGCTATCTCTGCAATGAACACTATGCGCGAGAAAACAACGAGCCGTAAGAATAACACGGAAAAAATGGACATTTGAGCTGGTTGGCATTCATGTTCAAACAGTGCGTACAAGACTTGAAACTGGTTCCTTCGCACTGCAGTAGTATGACACTTTGTGCATGAAAGTTTAATATAAAACAGTATGCACGTCTTCGTCTTCTGCTGCATCTTTACGCTGGTTCCATCACAATTATGTAATGATAATAACGCTGACAGGCTGTATGCTGCACCACATGTCGTTCGTTTGGCTCCCGTCGGTTTAACTTGTAAATAGAAAATCAGGATGCAGTTATTCTAGGGAATGTGCAGTTTTTCTTAGAAGATAATGATCAAAATAATGACTTGAGGTGGCCATACCTGGTCCATATTCAATAGTTTTGTAGTATTGATTGATAAGCTTTAACTTCTAAAAGCACTGCTATGGCTATGTGAGACTGCGCCGTCGAACACAAGGAAGTGGTTTTGGCAATTTGGTGTTCGCTAAGAGGCTAGAAAATAGGGGCTCACCAGCGGTTTGAATTCTGCTACCATCAGAATGCGCCGCTGGTACTGCGAAGCAACCCCACTACATTGTGCTATGGAGCGGAACGCTGTAGCTGCAGAAACACAGTCCCGGGTAGAGTTTTAGTTGTTGAACGGGCGAGTAAACATAAGCATACAGTACATGTTTACAACGAAATAAATTATAGCCCTGAGTGAACAGTCATTCTCGTGTCAAAGTTACGCATTAAAACGCCCCAAGGAGCCCAAATTATAGACGTAAGAGAAAAGTGAAGAATTCTAATCATGGCATGTACGATATCCAATAAACATAAGCGTGTCCATTAGTGCAAAGAGTGTTGAAGAGAACTGTTAAGAATTAACTAAAATTTATACGGCTGGAGCAATGAATGCGCAATGCGCAATGGGCTGCATTTATGGTAGCTGGTATACGACAGACAATTAGCACCTCTATTTTATGTCACCCTAGTATACATGGCGGCCTTTCGCATGTCAGTGTCTATTTTAACGGTCACCCTGCTCAATGACGAAAAGTCCAACACACGTAATTAGCGAGTAAAACGGGAAAGTAGTGCGATTGGCGGAAACGAATTGTTATCTACACTCATAGGCCAGAAAATGTACACTCACACTACCGATGTCATAACAATGCAAGTATATCACCGTTTTCATTGGTTCTCCAGATGGGCTCCATCTGCCTGGAACAATGCACTTTCACTTGGCATTCAAGGAAACCCTGCGGACCAGAAAGTGCGAATATTGCCCTGCACGATGTAAATTTGCAGGTTGAGCCCGGTTCTCTAGTAGGGCTTGTAGGTTTCGTGGGAAGCGGCAAGTCTGCCCTCCTAGCCTCCATTCAAGGCGAAATTTACCGCCACAGCGGCTACTGCAGAATCGACCGTAAGTGAGCTAATTAAGCCACCCTTTCTGACGCTTTTCAGTGCATTACGAACGCATTCCGATTTTTGGGAAGGAAACGACTTCTGGTAAGTGAATGTCGGGGAATGGACACTTCTTCTGAAAGGTCAACTTCACTGAAACCTTCTATTGCTAAATATACATGTAGTGGCTCTGCAGTTATAGGCAAAACGTTGGGGATAATTTTATGTGCAACATGCAAACAGTTGCATCAGAAAGAATTTGCAAAGCACCATGTTTTTTATACCAGAATTAGAAAAGCCGCTATCATTACTGCATAACTCGAACCAATGTGCCTGCTCGCTGCTTCACACGCACTGTGTTGGCTGCGTGGAGCGGCATTTCCAAGACGTCATTGCATATTTAGAAGGGAAGAATGCCACTTAAACAGTTCCCAGTGAGCCGTGTGTGATTAGGCAAATGACGTCAGATCCGCCTCATAATGTAGCTGCGCGGCGCACCGCAAGGGATGCTTGTCGTCCGCTACGGGACATTTTGAAAGCTGGCAATTAAATGTCTATCTATGTGGTTGCTACAACCTGCGTTTGCTGCAATTAAATTGTTCACTATTACTATCGGTTTTAACCAAATTCAGTGCAAGACATTTAACTGCGATTGGCTTAGGTAATTGTCTAGAGGTCGCGCAAGCGCTGTAGTTTCTGAAACGTTGTAGGAACAGTTGAACACCGAAAAGTTTTTCGCCTCTGCGCATAACCATTATTTGAAGAACTTTGGTCAAACCCGCCGTGGTTGCTCAGTGGCTATGGTATTGGGCTGCTGAGCACGAGGTCGCGGGATCGAATCCCGGCCACGGCGGCCGCATTCCGATGGGGGCGAAATGCGAAAACACCCGTGTGCTTAGATTTAGGTGCATGTTAAAGAGCCCCAGGAGGTCCAAATTACCGGAGTCCCCCACTACGGCGTGCCTCATAATCAGGTCGTGGTTTTGGCACGTAAAACCTCTTAATTTAATTTATTTTTAACTTTGGTGAAAGACAGATTGGTTATGGCTATGTGGGATGGAAGGCGCACATCAGCACTTTTGTATTTCGTATTCCTGAACGGGTTCTATCGATAACTTGCTTCCTGCAAATCCACATCGACTCAAATCAAACTCGAATGTTTGTTTTCTCCAGTTTTTTTTATCAGAGGTAATCTACATATTTGAAATATTTACTTCGTTGCAGAGAAAGAGTTGGAAACTTGACTATTGTACACCTATTTTGTCTCAGAATTTACATAACTTTAATAAAAATAGTTATGCTGCCAAAATTAACCAGCTGTAGCCTACTTCCACAGTAAATTCGGGTTGATATTAAATGCAAGAAATATGTTGAGCGCCTGCTTGTCAGGACACTGCAGCGTTTACGTGTTTTTCTATTTTGTGGTAATTACAACATCTGCAGTGCTGTCAAGCCACTGTAGCAGAGTGGGGAATAGTAACTATACAAAAATACAATTATGTCAGAACAGCATATAAAAGAAAAGATAACACATAGTTATCTTGGTGAGAAATTCAAAGTGTACATGTTATAATTTCAGAAAGGAATTTGGAAATTGTACCGTAGAAGTGTACACGAGCAACAGCTCTCTGGTGTTGCTGGTTCCACGTAATAATTTCATGACGGAATATGAGTTTTTAAAAGCGTCAGTATGAGATTTTATTGCGGGAAGTATTCAGAGAGGATCCACTCTCCTTGAAAAAAAAAAATGTGAGGCATACGCCTGCTTGAGCACAGATACCGGTTTTTCTAAAGTAAATGTATTATAGGAGTTCGAGGTTAAACTTCTTTTCCCGCCGGTGCTTGGACAATTCATCCCACTGCAGCTGGCCTTCGAGGGACGTGATCCAAAGGAGTCATATATGATATGCATTTTGCCGGTTCCTTCCACACTCTGATTCGGATTGAAGCGAAGCAGAGCCCACTCTAGACCGGAGCCAGAGTAAGCATGCGCGGGCAGAAGGTGCATCCACTCCGGAAGAGGAACACGTCAGCTCTTTATCTATTACAAATAAGGAAGCCCCGCCTACTGCTGCGGCAGACGCGACGACAACAAAAGCTCCAGCGATTACGTGACGAGGACTCGGTCAGATCTCGGCAGCACTGCTAGGTCGAAGGCTAGAGATCGTTCTGAGCTACATAGCAGCGCACCAAAATTACCAGGCGAATGTGTTCCAAGCACTTGCTTTCTACTGGCCGAATGCAACTCTTGCAACTCTTGCAACCAGAGCCCTCTGGAGTGCTCGAAAACGACAAGCCGAATGAGCCAATAGCTGTTCATAGTTACACTAGTTAAATCTGTATGCCCTGGTGCAGTGCATGGCACGCAGCTCGAAGACATGTCGGTGTCAATGTTTGCAGCCGGGTGGTTTCAGCAGAAAGGTGAGAGAGGAGAATATACAATCATTGGTTATCGATGGCGTCAACATTCATGATACGGAATTTAAAACACATAGCCGCGCATGCAGTGCCCTGAATGGTGAGCATGGAAAAAGTTCAAGGTGGTGTGCTTCGCTAAATGTTATTTGCTGGTGCAGGGATCCGTGGCTTGTGTTCATCAGGGCTCGTCTGTCTTCAACATGTCTGTCAGGGACAACATTCTATTCGGAAAGTCACTGGATGTTGTTCGCTACGAGCGCGTGTTGCACGCCTGCGATCTTCTGAATGACTTGAGTCGCTTTCCAGCAGGAGACCTCACTGAAATCGGAGAAAAGGTAGGGCCCAATTATAGCACCCGCTCCGTAAAACAATTCTTTAACTTATCATCGTGTCGATAAAGCAGCCATGGCTCTGCCGCCACAAACACTGGGCAATATTGCGGCCGCGCTTCGCATGTTCTTGAACCGAAGTGCTGGGGTCGATGGTAAATTGCCACGCAGAAGATGTCTGTGCGTGACGATCCCATTACAAGCGGAGGTAGGTTCAGATCTAACGTTAGAAGGGGACATAAAAGACATAAAAATTTTATGGTCACGTATTGAAGAGAAAGAAAGCCGAACAGATGACTACGGCTGATTGATGCAACTTAGCTGAATAGAGCACATTTTCCTTTTTTGTTCGAGCAGTGTTTTTTTATTGATTATGCGGACGCACATTGTACATGATACATTGCTAAATCCAGGCTACACATTCGCCACCTATCCGGGAAATAACGTTTGTGTTGTTCAAAATAAACTACCTCAGGACAAATTATTACTGAAGAGTTCCTCATCCAAGTGTCAGAATATACCACACCACGTTACAATAAAGTCATCGGGGTGTCTGCAATAATGTAGCGATTCAGTTATGGTCATATTGGGAGTTTGATTACAATAGATAATTGAACAAATTGAACTCAATGCGCAAGCAAGGTAGGAAGTGTGTAAAAAAAGCGAAAGAGGTAATTACATACCAGATTAATTTGCATCTAGCTCTTAAGCGCTAGTTATGTCGACTGCAACTGTATGATCAACGGGTTGCTCACTTGACTGACAGGGTGCGACGCTCAGCGGTGGACAGAGGCAGAGGATAGCACTTGCTCGAGCAGCATACAGCGACAGCAGCGTGTACCTTCTAGACGAACCACTCAGTGGGCTCGACGTCCATGTTGCTACCAGAGTTTTCAAGAGAGTCATTGGAAGAAACGGACTACTACGCAACAAGGTGACCAACACCATGCTCTTTAATTTCTGCCGGAAACAAAAGCTTCCTGTGATTGTAGCGGATGTGAGATTTAGATTAGAACAAAACAGCGAACTAGATGAGATGGTGAATATGGATCCATGTGAAACAAAGGATGAGAGCTTGCTCTCAGCCTAGAATTTTTAACAGAAGTGCATACTGCCTACAATCATAGCACGTGCAGATGCCAGATGTGGCATGCTACAACGGAACGGAAATGAGGGCCATTACACCAGAAATTTGGTGCTACTGCTTAAACAAAAAGCTGCCCCAAATTTATTCCACTGTAGTTCTTATCGCGCGGTTCGCCATACGGCGCATTACGGTTAAATAAATGACTGCAGTCCATTTTTGTGAAGAAACTGCGCAAGTGGCCTGTGGGACGTGCCTATAGTCAACGGTTTTAAGTCAGTCAGCCTCGGTACAGACTCGAGGCAGAATAGCGATCATGATTTCTTGTTCTCTTTCGAGGCTAATGAACATAATCTTTGTCTTCTGCATAATAATATTCAACCCCACTCTTACACCTTCTCGGTCAGGTCCTCAACCGAAGGATGCTGAGCGGGAATAAATATATCGAAACTGGTGATATCCGGATAATTCGCTCCAATTCCATCTACTTTGCAAACTCCCAGGCTACAGTTGGTAAATTGCGATGTGTGCTGTAATGTAAATAATTAAAAACTTAGCCAATTTCTGTTAGTAATTCAGTTATGCATTTCGATTTCGCGTCCAACTAATGCCCGCCCGTTTGGTCAGTCCAGCTCAAGGATCATAACTGTGCTACTTGCCACAGATGATTTAAAAGAATATCACATTCTTCGCAGAGACACCCGGTATAGCCGACAATATCAGTGACTCTACCTCTTCCCCTGACACCTCATTCACATACCGTCCCTCCAACTCCCGCTCCATCTTCGTAGCTCAAAAATATCTTCTCCTACGAGACACAGATTCACTAATTCACCCGCGCGTCTGCTCCTTTCTTCGTATTCTAACTCGATTAGTGGAATCTATCGCAGTAAGTTTCAAATTCAGAGAAACTTGCCTCGCACACACTTTTGTTGTCTTCAAGTGTTCTCCTAGGCCTAGGGAGGCAAATATAAAGCAAACTAAATGTTTGGCTCACGACGTTATCGTTAACGTTAACCTACTTACAGACACGGATCGTCGTTTCTAACCAGAGCTGCTACCTTGAAGAAATGCAACAAATTTTGCTTGTGACCAACAAGAAGGTTGTTACGTTTAAAGACCTTGAGGATCTTAGAAGAGACCCGAGATGCCCGATAACGCTGCATCACGATGACAAGGAAAATCCGGCAGACGAGAATGGTCCGAAAAAGTGAGTTGCCAAGAACTTGGTTGAACAAAAAAAGGTTGGTGTTGAATGGAAACAACATTAGTGTGGGAAAACTCTCAGTGGTATCTGACCTGTACTGTGTGTGTTCTGCTTTATTATTTTAGATTTGTCATCTTGCTCTTTGTTCCCACTTTCCTCCACTTCTTCCTATCTTCCATTTCTATGTTTCCGTCTACGCCTTTGTGAAGAGTAGACAGGCGTTGGGCCTCTTCCAGTGGCAGCTACCAGCCTGATCCTCGCTTTCCCTTTCCTGTCAAGTGTATATTATTATTATTATTATTATTATTATTATTATTATTATTATTATTATTATTATTATTATTAGGGTAACCTCAAGACCCAGACGGCGTGGCAGAGGGGGTAGGTACAATGTAAATACAAAACAAAACAATAAAAGGAATTCAAACAAAAAAAAACATTAGTTTGCAGCTACACCAGTGAGTGTTCAGTAACTGCAGATTTCAACAACGCTTAGTCCTCCTCAGTGGCAGCAATGGAGGTGGAATGTGATTCCACTCTCTACTTGTCTTCTTAATTAAAGAATGTAAAAAAATATCAGTGCGGCACAAAGAGACGGCTACATTATTTGGGTGGTCAACACGTGATGAAAAGTAAGCAGGTTCTGAGATGTATTCCTGTGGAAGTACTGGATTATCAAAGAAAATTTTATGAAAGAAACGGGAAATCGTTTTTCTGATTACCAGGTCTGAAAGGCGAAGATTGGATTTAATCAAGGTGACACTGGCCTTACGAGCATAATTATTGACTATAAATCGAGCTGCACGTTTCTGGACCAATTTTAAGGTGTCAATTAGCATTGGTTGAGCTGGGTCGCATACGGCTGAAGCGTACTCGAGCTTTGGACGGACTAATGTTTGATATAGCTGTAGTTTAAGGTGTGCTGGCGCTTGCCGAAAGTTTCGGCGAATGTAACCAAGAGTACGACAAGTATTGCTAGCAATGTAGTTAATGTGAGAGTGCCATGATAAATCATTCAATATGTAAACACCAAGGAACTTGCAAGTACTAACCTGCTCTAATTTAGTTCCGCTCAAGGTGTAGGTAAAAGGTTCAGAAGTGTTAGAAAAGCGCGAGATTGCCATACCTTTACATTTATTTACGTTAAGGGTCATTAGCCAAGTACTATATACAGCAGTCAGAGACGCGATTAAGGTCGGTTTGAAAAAGGTAGTTGTCGTTCTCGGTAGTTACTCTACGTTACATGACACAGTCATCTGCAAACTGTTTTATGGATGACTTGATGTTACGCGGAAGGTCATTGATATATATTAAATAGAGCAATGGACCTAAAACTAAGCCTTGTGAAACGCCAGATTTAACTGCACAGGGATGTGAGGAACAATTATTAGCTGTTACGTACTGAGTGCGGTTAGTCAGGAAGCATTCTATCAATTTACGAATATTGGGGTCGATGCTCAGTGTGGTGAGCTTAAGTAGTATTACTGGGGGGGGGGGGGGGGGGCACTTTATCAAAGGCCTTTTGCGAATTCGCGAAACATACAGTCAACCGTAATTCTATTATCTAGCGCTAAGATGACATCATGCGTAAAAGACAGAAGCTGAGTTTCGCACGAGTGGTGTTTACGAAAGCCATGTTGGAACCTGCTTAAGAATGAGTTGGTTTCAAGAAATGTTATAAGGCTAGAATAGATTACATGCTCAAGCATCTTACAGGGGAGACTCGTTAAAAAATTGGTCGGTAGTATAATGCAGAGTGTTGGTTACCGGATTTAAAGACGGGAATCACCTTCCCCACCTTCCAATCAGGGGGCAAAGTAGAGACTGCATGAAATTGTGTGACAAAATTATCTAAGGCGTTTTCAGTGTTTTTCAGAAATTTCGCAGTTATCTCATCAGTGCCGCAAGCAGACGACAGTCTAAGTTTCTGGATTAGGTTAATGACTCCTTCAAATTCAATCACGAGAAAATTCATTGGAAAAGAACCTGCTGTCGCATAGCTGCGGTACCGAAATTGCTCGTGAATCGGAAAAACATTGCGAAAAAACGTCGTTAAGAACGGAACAGCATTCTACGATGCGCAGTGCACGCTCATCGGAATCAGTAAGTGTTATGAGCCATGCACCTATCCTGCGGATGAAATAGCAGTAGCATAGCAGACGAGAAAGAGGACGAGCTGTATCCGGCCCACCATCTTTGTTGTTGTGGTGCCACTCGCTGTCACTTGTAAATATTGTATATAAACCCTTTTTGACATCTCCCCGTAACATTTTTGGTGGAGGTGGTGGGTATATCCGAAGGACGGAACCTCGCAGCGGACATCTTGTGGGCCATGCGACCATGTCGACTGAGAGGCCCGCTGACTCTGCTTCGGCTACCACGACATCAGTTGTCCTGGCTCAACTCCGAGACCCTAGTACTTTCTCCAGGTACGGACGCCATGGACGTCGAAAACTGGTTAACGGTGTACGAGCGACCAGCAAGAACAACCGGTGGGACTCAACCATCACGCTGGCTAACGTTATCTAATACCCCAACGGAACAGCCCGTGTTTGAATCCGAAGACACGACGAGGAACTGACTAGTTGGGACATCTGCAAGCACAAACTACAGCAACTCTTCGGGAAGCCAGTCGGGTGCCACCGAGTCGCCAAGAACGAGCTTTCGTGCCAGACCCAAACATCAACTGAATCATATGTCATGTACATTCGGGATGTGTTAGCTCTGTGTCGGCAGGTTGACGACAAAATGCCTGAAGCTGACAAAGTCAGCCACATACTTATAGGCATCGTAGGTGACGCCTTTAATTTACTTATATATAAGGACTGCTGTACCGTTGACGACATCATAAAAGAGTGTCGACGCTTTGTGGAAGCGTAGAGCCGTCGTGTCACGCATAAATTTGTGTGGCTCCCTAACAGCGCCGTTACTTCAACGTGTGAGGACGTCCGGCCGCCTAGTACCGAAAGCTTGCTGTGTCTTATGGAGCGTGAGATTGAGGCTGCATCTCGATCTGTTGCTAAGGCCCGCTCTTACGAGTCCCGCCTGGCAGTATCGTTGATCCAAGCCGTCGTACGCGAAGAGTTGGGGTACCCCGGCATTCATCCCATCGTGTCGTACGTCGCCCTGCGGTCAGCAGTTTCTGTCGACCTCCCCGCCCACAATCGACCTATTCCGGATACCATGGTCCCAACCAGTGGCGCACGCTCGACGACAGGCGAATATGCTAAAACTGCAATGAGATAGGCCATATTTCGCGCCATTGTCGCTATCGCCGGCCATCGTCACCTCGCCCCGCGTACACTTACCACCCGGAAGACAGCCGGTCCTCTTCATTTCGTGCTCGTGATGACTTACCGCACAGTTGGAACTCCCTTCTGTACCCGACCTCTATACCGCGTCACCACCGCGTTTATGTGTCGTCGAGTTTGTTCGTCTGCGACAAGCTACCGCGACGTAGGTCATGTTGACCTCTGAGCCCCCTGTTTGTGGCGGTGACTATGTGATCTCCCCTTCTCTAGACGCTCTTTTGATGCGGTGTGTTGCGCGTCCACACTCTGTTGTGACTTTTGCGGAGAACCGGGCTTGAACCGATTCTTAACTTTGGACGCACCCCACAATTTCTTCCCGAAGGCATCAGGTTGGGCAGCATATCACCTTTAGACGCACACAAACCTCTGGCCCTGACTATCGATGCTCCACAGCCGTTACCTGGAAGCCCGGACACAATTACTACGCTTGACAAGTCTCTTGACGGTATGATTGCCCCTGATCTCTCCCGTTCTCAGTCCAAAGATCTTCGCAGCTTGTTAGCATCTTAGCGCGATGTTTTTTTTATTTTTCTTCGCCCATCATGGCCAGACATCACTCGTAACCCATCGCATCGATACTGGCGATGCTATACCCATCTATAGGCGCTCTTACCGAGTGTCTGCGTCCGAACGCCATGTCATTCAAGCCAAAGTTGCGAAAATGCTGACTAAGAACATCATTGAACAATCTGAGAGCCCTTGGGCGTCACCTGTGGTGCTAGTCAGAAAAAAAGACAACACCTGGAGGTTCAGTATCGACTATGGGCAATTAACAAGATAACCAAAAAGACTTCCACCCTTTTCCGCCAATAAACGATGCACACGACTCTCATCATGGTGCAAGGTACTCTTCTTCCATTCCAGTAGCATAGCAGACGGGAAAGAGGACGAGCTGTATCCCAGCCCGCCATCTTTGTTGTTGTGGTGCCACTCGCTGTCACTTGGAAATATTGTATATAAACCCTTTTTGACATCTCCCCGTAACAATATGTTTCCAAACACGTAATACTAGTAATATCTGCTTTGCTTTCTGTCACCTTTCCTCGTGTGCGTGCGGAGAACATCGGCTTAACGCCATAGAACAAGCAACTTCATTATAGTTCCTTCGCGTATGTGGTCGCAGTTTGTCTGAATGTTTTAGGATACATGAACGTTACAGTCAGCAATAAATAATTCCAGCCCAAATTTAGCAGTTTTGCAGAATCTCCCCGCTGTCGCGAAGATAGATTTTCTTCGGATTGTGAGCATAAGCATCACAGTAAAGGTGATCGCAAACGGGAATGTTAATTAGGAGGTTGAATACGCGATTTGAATCATAACCCACCTTCACGTTTTTCTGAAAACAATACAGCTATGTCACAGTAAAGTAGATAGGTATGATAAATGTGACACGTACACAACTTCAAAAATGTTTAGCGAAGGTAGGGAGAGCTTATAAAGAATCAAAGAATCGAAGCTCGGAGCGACCGCAAACAGCATGAGACAGTTTTACCGCTTTGCTTCTAGTTACGATGTATTGGCTTCGGGTTGCCATAGGCGACTCTAAGTAATCGTAACTAGAAGTCGTAGCGAATAAAAGAAATCACCGATAAGGCCAATCAGAGAGGACAGTTACCACTGTTGACTGGGGCATCAAGGTTCGGCTTTGGTGATCATTTAAACATCTTTGCTACTTTTATTTCTTTCGAATTTAAAACAAGCGTATTTGAATAATGGCGCAAGTACGGCGTCATAAATAATCTTTTTTTTTCACTTTACGGAACATATACAGCAGGTGTTGGTGGCACTCATAAATATGATGAAGCTAATGAAGTCGTGTGAAATCGAAGGTCTGACGGAATTCCTTCTGGAAGATCATAGTCACTAAAGCACCCGACAGCGACCAAGATAAAATACGGGGTGATAAAGTTTTAAGCTTTTTGAAATTTAAAAGCTCGCTTGCGGCAGATAGCGTAATGCTGGTCCTTGAGCTGGATTATTCGAAGAGGGGAACCTTACTAGCATGCCATAGTGAAGTAATTAGGCGCAATTTTAGTTATACACTCAAGAACCCTCCCCAACACACAGCGTTGTGGCGGGGCGGGGGGGGGGGGGTTCTTCAGGGTATGCGTGTGTGCATGGGTTTGTGCGTGAATGCGGGATTGCAAAATTGCGCCTAATTACTTCACTATGACGAGTTACCAACTAGCCCAACAGCAAGCTCTACTAAAATAATACAAGTATGAGACATTGAAACACATTTTCAACTAATTAGCGACTTTTCACTAATTACCTTCTTAATAAATTACTTTAGGGCCAATAATGCAATTTAGGAATTGTAGCCGTTGAGATTAAAAAGTCCACTTGTGGGATTTTACGCGCGAAAACCACGATCTGATTATGAGGCATGCCGTAGTGGGGGACTCCGGAAATTTGGACCACCTGGGGTTCTTTAACGTGCACCTAAATCTAAGTGCACGGGTGTTTTCGCATTTAGCCCCCATCGAAATGCGGCCGCCGTGGTCGGAATTCGATCCCGCGACCTCGTGATCAGCAGCCCACATAGCCACTCAGGAACCACGGCGGGCCCGTTGAGCTTGCAGGACGTATTTACTTGAAATGAATTTACAGGATAACACCAGTTTCGCTATATTATTTTCCAAACTGCAATACGAACTAGATGGGCGTTCCAGTTGCTTTTGTGCTTCAGTGAATACATGAGCGTTTTGTTAAAATGTAAGCGCAGCAACCGTGCATTCTTACGGCGTGTTTGATGGCGCATATCTCCAAAGTGACATTATTCTGGAAGTTAGTTCCAAGTAGATACGCCTTGGCAAGCTCACCGGCTACACGTCTTTTTTTATGGGGTATTACGTGTAAAACTACGATCTGATTATGAGGCAAGCCGTAGTGAGGGACTCCGGAATAATTTGGATCACCTGTGGATCTTTAAAGTGCACCTAAATCTAAGTACACGGGTCTTTTTGCATTTCGCTCCCATCGATATGCGGCCGCCTTGGCCGGGATTCGATCCCTCGACCTCGTGCCTAGCAGCCCACCACCATAGCCACTAAGCAACCACGGCGGGTCGACTACAACTCATAAACTGCAATATGGGCCGTAAAGTAGTTAATTCAGAACATAATATATGAATTTCGGTTAATTGTTTGAATAGGGGTTGTTTTGAGTTCTCGTGCAAGTAATGGCCGCTTCTCTGAACAATTCAAATACTCAAATATATCTCGTTTGGGTGCCAGCACGAGAGCCTTGTTCACAATGACTGCAAAAGGCGAAATACACTTATTTAGGTGCGTGTTATCACGTACGTGTTGCAGACGTCTGGCATATACGGGAGAAGACCGCCAGTATTTTGGTTAAGAGTTCAAGCAGTAGTTTGAATTATCAAATCCTGTACAAAATTCCTTGCAAAGAGTAAACACGCTTATGTAGGATTTTTTTAGACAATACAGATTTTTTATAAGATAGGAGATAAGCGCAGCGAATGTGGCGTTTTTGTAGACGAGTTCCTAGGCTAGGCAGAGATAATTTGCCGTTAATAACATGAGCTTTGGAAGGCTCATTAAGAAATTAGGGCCTTACGGGCAGCTGTTTGAATGGCGAATTAAGCGACAGTGAACATTTAATGCACCCTCATTAAAAAATACTGGAAGTTGCACCTAATTCGAGATATTTATCATCAAATGTCAACGGTATACATCCATCCAATATTGAGACCAAGCGCCACGGGAGCGCAGTAAAGGTGGCCAGACCAGACCGAAACGCCCTTTGACGACAAGCGCAAGGAAGTTTGAAACCAAACGCCTCGACCAGTCGCAGCAGCAACTGATACGGCACACTTTGCCTGGCAAGCATGCGCGGCTGTTTGTCGGGTAAAGGCTCATTCACACTAGGACGACACGACACCGATTTTGGTCTGCCGACTGTTGGCGATAGCAGTTTACAGAAGGGAAAACGCTTTGTCCATTGGTTTAAAGCATGCAATGAAAACGCTGTCACTAACATTCGGCCGACCAAAATTGGTGTCGTGTCGTCCTAGTGTGAATGCGCCTTAAGAGGAAGCTTTAGCTCGGGCCCAAAGCCGCCGCGGTCTATTCAAATACATGTAACACGCACAAACGCTTTTCTGAGATAACCCCTGAACCGATTTTTATGAAATTTGTTGCCTTTGAGAGGGAAAGTTAAGTTCTAGTGACTGTTGGAAGCGGGATTTCGATTTAGGGCGCGAATTTCGCAAAAAATGTTTTCGAAAATTTGAAAGTTCGAACAAAATGGAAACACGAAGTTTACAAGTTAATAGGTCTTCATCAAGAACAGATGTCGCGGCCCTGTAAACGGCATCCATTAGATGATTCAAAACTGACAAGTTCGATATGTCAATTTATATATTAAAGGAATTTGTTACGTTGCGTACAACAGTTGTGCAAAAGCTATATTTCCATACTACAAAATTTTTGAGCTTCATGAGTAACATACGAATTTTCTCCGCTTTAGATGTACTATTATATGCAATTTACATAATCGTGATATCATTTTTTATTGCTGAGTTGGAGTAATAAACGTGATAGTTTTGTTTCTGAAAATGTGAGATTTTTTTTCAAGTTTTATTAAATTATTGACGACATATATCAAAAATTAGAAACCAACAGTGACTAGATTTTAGGTTTTTCTTTTAAGTGCATCAAACCTCGTCAAATTTGGTGCAGTGGTAGCCCACAAAAATGAATTCTCCTTTTACGTGTATTTAGATAGGAGCTACTTGTGTAAAGAGGTTTATTGGGCGAGTCCAACAAACAGGCGGTAGCTCGGAACAGCACGCAGGGAGAACAAGATGGTGGTGTTCGAACGCCGATCTCGTGCCTTTTTCTCGTGATGATGATCGCTCAGCCCACGATGTCATTCTCTTCATTATAATTGCCCCCGTCGAGAAAGGTGGAGCCATCCTGGCGATCTAACAGGTGGGGACAAGAGGGTCGAAGTACGGCTTGAGGCGGTCTACGTGAACAACATCACGTCCACGTCGACGACGGTCGCCGGGCGGCGTAAGAGGTTCGATGACGTAGTTTACGGGGGAGCTACGCTCGACGACGCGGTAGGGACCATGATAATTGGAGAGCAGTTTGGATGACAAGCCAGGAGCGCAGGGCGGTACATGAAGCCAGACAAGTGCTCCAGGAGCGAATGTTGCGACAGGAGGGTGGTCGTCATCGCGGGCGTTTTTCTGGCGTTGTTGGTCAGCCGTAGTAAAGCGCTTGGCCAGTTGGCGGCAATCTTCAGCGCAACGGGCGGCTTCCGACACGGGCGTGCACTCTGAGGCATCTGGTGCGTATGGCAGCAACGTGTCGATAGTGTGCGACGGCTGGCGACCGTACAGAAGGAAGAAGGGGGAAAACCCGGTTGTGACTTGCGTAGCGGTGTTATAGGCGTATGTCGCAAATGGAAGAACCAGGTCCCAGTTTGTTTGATCAGATGCAACATGTGTCGCAAGCATGTCGCCCAGTGTCCGATTAAACCGCTCAGTCAGACCGTTCGTCTGAGGGTGGTAGGCAGTACACGTCCGATGTACAATATTGCACTGGTGGAGAAGTGCTTGAATTACATCGGAAAGAAATACGCGGCCACGGTCACTGAGGAGTTCACGAGGAGGACCGTGTCGCAGCACAAAACGATTGAGGATGAAAGAGGCGACGTCCTGTGCTGTCGCCGTGGGAAGAGCAGCGGTTTCCGCGTATCGTGTAAGGTGGTCGACAGCAACGATAGCCCATCGGTTTCCCGCTGTGGTCAAAGGTAAAGGTCCATAGAGGTCAATTCCAACGCGGTCGAATGGGCCGTCTGGGCACGGAAGGGGCTGTAATGAGCCTGCGGCAGGATGCGGTGGTTTTTTTCGTCGCTGACACTCGTGGCAGCCGCGAATGAACTTGCGGACAAAGCGAAACATTCCGCGCCAGTAGTACCTTTTGCGTAAGCGTTCATAGGTCTTGAAGACACCGCCGTGAGCACACTGAGGGTCGGAGTGAAAGGACGCGCAGATTGTAGAGCGCAGCGTTCGGGGGATCACTAGGAGCCACTTCCTACCATCTGGCGAGTAGTTCCGCCGGTACAAGAGGCCATCACGAATGCTGAAGTGCGAAGCTTGGCGTCGCAGTGTTCGAGTGGACGAAAGGGTGGGTGCCTCGGATAAAACGTCAAGAAGTGAAGCGATCCATGGATCGCGGCGCTGTGCAGAGGACACGGTGGCGACGTCAAGAGCTGACAGTGGGTGGTCTATAGTGGATATGGACGCAGTTTCGGTGGATAGTGGTGACCGCGACAGTGCATCAGCATCGGCATGCTTGCGTCCGGAACGATATATAACGCGGATATCAAACTCTTGAAGTCGAAGAGCCCAGCGGGCAAGGCGACCTGACGGATCCTTCAGCGAAGACAACCAACATAATGCATGATGATCCGTAACTACATCAAACGTGCGGCCATATAAGTATGGGCGGAACTTGACAAGCGCCCAGACTATTGCCAAGCATTCTTTCTCGGTGACGCTATAGTTTGACTCAGCCTTGGTGAGCGTTCTGCTGGCGTATGCGACGACATACTCTGGGAACCCAGGCTTTCGTTGTGCGAGAACAGCACCCAGGCCGACACCGCTGGCGTCTGTGTGAACCTCAGTTGCGGCCTTAGGATCGTAGTGGCGCAGTATAGGTGGTGACGTCAGGAGACGGCGGAGGGTGGAGAAGGCTTGGTCACACTCAGAAGACCACGACGAGAGACTGGTGGCGCTGCCTAACAGTTGGGTCAAAGGCGCAATTATAGAGGCGAAGTTGCGCACAAACCGGCGAAAGTAGGAGCACAACCCTACGAAGCTTCTGAACTGCTTTAGAGTCGTCGGTTTGGGAAAGTCGGTGACGGCACGTAGTTTAGCCGGGTCTGGAAGTACACCGTCCTTTGATACGACGTGACCGAGAATTGTAAGTTTTCGCGCGGCAAAACGGCACTTCTTGAGATTGAGTTGGAGCTGAGCGTTCTTCAGACAAGTCAGGACATGGTTGAGGCGTTCGAGATGGGTTGCGAAATCTGGCGCAAAGACAACAATGTCGTCGAGGTAGCAGAGACATATGTGCCACTTCAAACCCCGCAGAACCGAGTCCATCATGCGCTCGAAGGTGGCAGGCGCATTGCAAAGGCCGAAGGGCATGACATTAAATTCATATAGACCGTCAGGCGTGACGAAGGCTGTCTTTGAACGGTCGGCCTCTGCTAAAGGTACCTGCCAATACCCGGAACGCAAATCTAACGATGAAAAAAACTCGGCACCTTGTAAGCAATCAAGGGCATCGTCAATTCTGGGTAAAGGGTACACGTCTTTCCGAGTGACCTTGTTTAGGCGCCGGTAATCCACGCAGAAGCGAATCGAGCCATCTTTTTTTTTAACGAGAACCACAGGGGATGCCCACGGACTTTGTGAAGGGCGAATAACTTCGCGTTTAAGCATATCGTCAACCTGGGCGGTAATAACTTGACGTTCCGCGGTGGAGACACGGTACGGACGTTGTCGCACTGGCGAGTTGGAGCCGGTGTCGATGTAGTGAACAATGGTAGAAGTTCGGCCAAGGGCACGTTGGGCAACATCGAAAGACTCGCGGAACTGGTAGAGCAGCTGGAGAAGGGCAGAGCGTTCAAATGGCGACAGTCCGTCTGCGATCGACGAATTGAATAGGTCGGCAGCTGGTACATCAGAAGGGTTAAGAGCACTGACGGCGGCGAGGTCGCGTCGAGCGGAATCTTGCTGCACGGGAAAAATTTGGCCGATATCAATGGGTTGCACGCATCCAAGGGATTCACTTTTAAGCAGTTGGATGGGATACGGAAGAGGATTTGTGAGGCAGAGAGCGCTTGTTCCGTTCGAAATAGACAGGGTCGAATAAGGCAGAAGAAGTGGCTTCCGACTTAGAAAGAGGCGTGATGGTTCAAAGAATGCAGCTTCGTCACATATGCTGTTGCAGAACACGGGGAGCAAAACAGTTGATGTCGGCGGAATTTCTGTGTCCTCTGTTATGACGAGCTTGTGGGCGGCTTGAGTGTGGTTGTAGGGCGGGTCACACAACGGGAAGAGCTCAAGTTCAGATCTGGCACAATCAATAACGGCGTGATTACACGATAGAAAGTCCCAGCCAAGTATGATGTCGTGCGAGCAGGATGAAAGGACGATAAACTCAACAATATAGAGTTCTTTAGCGATGATAAGTCGAGCAGTGCAGGCGGCTATAGGGCGAACAGGGTCTCCATTCGCTGTACGTAAGGGCATCATCTCAAGAGGTGTAGTCACTTTTCGAAGCTTGCGGCAAAGTTTGGCATCTATAACAGAAACGGCAGCACCGGTATCGACAAGAGCATACGCATGGGTGCCTTCAACAAAAACTTCGACAATATTCGACGGCAAAGTTCGAGGACTTGAGCATTTCGACAGCGCAGTTCTTGCCTCTTGAACTGCGGAGGCTAGTTTCCCTCATTTTCAGGGTCTGGTCGACGACGCATGGGCGACAAGGAGCGGCGACGGGGTGAAGGTGAGCGACGAGACGTGGGTTGCGGATAGTCACGTGAAGACATGCTTGTTTGGGGATCCGGACTTTCATAACGAGAGCGGGGACGATCCATGTAGTTCGGTGAGCGGGCGTCTGAGTAACCTGGGGCGCGACGACGGCAGTGTCGGGCGATATGACCAGGGCCGCCGCATGCAAAACAGATCGGCCGGTTGTCGTGCGTTCGCCAGGGATTTGCAGTGATGGGAGCAGCCCATGTCATGGACGGCTGAGTCGGGGCTGCAGCATACGACACACCATGGAACGGCGAGCGCTGTTGTAGCTGCTGCCGCTTTACTACCTCAGCGTAACTAAGAGGCGCGGCGACAGGGTGCTGCTGAATGGGCACCGGCGTGGCCTCGGAAATCTGTTCCTGAATGACGTGTCGAAGCACGGGAGCCAACGGGATTGGTTGCTGCAGTTGCTGCTGCTGTGGGAGCTCCTGACGCTGAGCAAACGGCAGGAGAGACAACTGACGGGCCACTTCCTCACGCACAAAGTCTTTCATTTGTGCGAGAAGGTATGACTGGTCAGGCACGACGTCCAGTGCAGCGAGTGGTTGGTTGTACGTCTGAGATGAACGTCGAGTGAGAGCTCGCTGCCTTCTCAATTCGTCATAGCTCTGGCACAGGGTTACCACTTCACACACAGTGCCAGGAGACTTCGCAAGAAGCATTTGAAAGACATCGTCGTCGACGCCCTTCATAATGTGCTGTATTTTGGCACTTTCGCTCATTGAGGCATCGACGCGCCTGCACAGATCGATTATGTCCTCAATATAGGCGGTAAAGGTTTCATTGGGTTCCTGTGCCCGTGTGCGCAGCCGTTGTTCGGCGCGTAACTTCCGCACGGCAGGGCGACCGAAAACGGCAGATATTGCCTCCCTGAAAGCGGACCAGTTCTCAAATTCAGATTCGTGGTTCGTATACCACAGCTTCGCCACGCCAGCCAGGTAAAAGTTCGCGGTACTCAACTTAGCAGCGTCATCCCACTTGTTGGGTCCACTAACTTTTTCGTAGGACGACAGCCAGTCCTCGACGTCCTGGTCTTCGGTACCCGAAAATACCGGGGGGTCTCGCTGGCGAACCGGGCCGGGGCAAACGGCGGCCGGGAGAGGTGGCGGCGGTTGGGTAGCGTCAGCTGGCATGGTCGAGTGCAACGTGCGTGATCGGAGTTCCAGGGCGCCGGCGATGTGCGTACCCAGCACCTCCACCAAATGTAAAGAGGTTTATTGGGCGAGTCCAACAAACAGGCGGTAGCTCGGAACAGCACGCAGGGAGAACAAGATGGTGGTGTTCGAACGCCGATCTCGTGCCTTTTTCTCGTGATGATGATCGCTCAGCCCACGATGTCATTCTCTTCATTATAATTGTTTCATATTCGTTCCATCGCTCTTTCGGCAGACCGAAAGAGCGATGGAACGAAAATGTTAGGCCTAACGTTAAGAGACCGGAAGAGAGCGGTGTGGATCAGAGAGCAAATGGGGATAGCCGATATTCTAGTTGACATTAAGCGGAAAAAATGCAGCTGGGCCAGCCATGTAATGCGTAGGATGGATAACCGGTGGACCATTAGAGTTACAGAATGGATTCCAAGAGAAGGAAAGCGCAGTCGCGGACGGCAGAAAACGTGGTACGGTAATGAAGTTAGGAAATTTGCAGGCGCAAGTTGGAATCAGCTAGCACAAGGCAGGGGTAATTGGAGATCATAGGGAGAAACCGTCGTCCTGCAGTGGACACAAATATAGGCTTATGATGATGAGGTAGGAGGCACCCAAGCTAAAGCTTGCTCTTAAGGATTTGCCGCGACATACTGTCATTCAAACTTCACCCACACTTGTTAACGGGGCGTTGCCGTCTGCAGCGCAGCGGCACGCACTAAGGGTCGATATTTCCACGATTAAGCTTTGGAATTTGATGATGAATATATTTCTCGAATTAGGTGCGATTTTCAAGTTCTTTTACAGGATGGGTTTGTGGGGAAATATCACTGCCTCCAAATTTGCCATATAAACAACTGCCCCTAAGGCACCAATAATAAAGTTAAATAATGAATTTGTGTTAATGAGTCTTCTGAAGCTCACGTTATTATGGGCAAACTACGCTCGCCTCGTCTGGTAACTCGTCTGCAAGAACTCCAAGTTCGCTGTGCTTATCGTTTTTTGCTAAAAAATCTGCATTGTAGAAAATAAAATACCCTATATGGGAGAAACGGAGAATTTTAAGGAAAGGCTCCCGGAACCTTCTAAAGATGTGAACAACAAGGAAGTGTCGTCTAATGCTCTCGTAGGGCATGCCGAGTCTACTGGGGACGTGACGGACTGGGATGACGCCTGCATCATTGCCAGCAAAATAAAACTGATCCCATGCTTGCACTTAAAATTTTTGATAATTTAAACTACTGCGCACACGTCATTGAGAACAAGGCTCCCGTGTTGGAGCCGAAACGTCATTTAGTTGAATATGTTTTACCTTGGTCGGCGCTGTGTTTTATTGACTACGTAACTGATATTGGCGTGACCGATATAGCGTGACGAAGTGAAACATCACGGTGATTCTTTGGTTCTAGGAAATCTTCATTCAACAAAGAAAATGAAGTAATTGCCGCACGAGTAACAGAGGATGAAGTTGAGGTATCAAAAATGGTGAGTTTAGACGACATTGCTTGATACATGTTTGTGTTGATCACCCGGTTCAAATTCTTTGTTATCAAGACAGAGTCCACTTTCTTCCAGTTAAATTTCGTCTGGCCCAGGTGCCCAGGGTTCGTAACATGAACGTAGTTTTGTCACATGAGCCATTTGGCCATCCTTATGTTGAATTCGGTTGGTTGCGTATAAAGGCATATGTGACGTACGAACGATGTAAAGCTCTTGTAACTCTGGTCTGTGACGCAGAAATAAACAGACCGACCCCACTAGCTCACAGCACACGGGCGAAGACCGCAGTGTGCTTTCGAACGCTGCACTATTGGATTTACACTGCGGATTGAATCTCTCAAACGAGCGTGAAGAAGCTCAGTACAATCTAATCACATTGAATACAAGGACGCTGCAGACCAGCAGCTAGCAACGCGGTTCATTGCAGATTAGCCAGGTCACTCTAGTGTGCGGATTCAATCACTCATCTGTCCTGTCATGTAATTCCAGCTTTAACCGTAAGCATCACTTCGATACAGCCTTACACAAAATTCTGAAGCGGGTAGCGTTGACGTCTTTGCCAGTTCCACTATGGCGGCAGTAGTTTTCCTGAAGCAGTATGGAGCGTGTTTATGATTGATATATCTAAACTGCAATGAAAAATCGATTAAGGATATTGCAGGGCTTTGCTTCTTGAGAAATTTAACTGGACGACGACTTTGTGTGAAATTCCAGTGGCTTAAAGTCTACAGTGGCTGGCGCGAACAAATATTTTGAAGAAATATGAAGAAACTTAAAGAACAGAGCGTTTGTTCAGCTAATCTTGTACCGTTCTGCCACTAAGCGACAACGGAACGCTGCGTGTACACGAGCAAGTAATAACTAGGCTAGAGAATACGATGCTCTAATACGGGCTGCCCTGAAACAGTTCTGTGTTCGTTGAGGCAGGATCCATGAATTTCATAAATGTATCGTTGATTTGGGATTGTGGAACGCCTTCACAAGTGAATGATGTCAAATGCTTTTATATCGGGGCGTGCATCCAGGAGGAGGAACGTGAGTGTGTGCTATGATAGCGCCGTGAAGCATACAAAGTTCAGTTGCGCGTAACCGCCGTGAAGTCTTGCTGGGACCAATCGCATCAGGACAAACGCGAAGTTAAAAACTGGATTTTGTTATGTTTGTTTAACTTCTTAATGGCTTGAAACTGCTAACGCGGAACGATTGATAAAGTAACGCGAGTACCTACAGAATATAACTCTCGGTTATCCGCTCCTGTAAAACGTACCGAGGTGAACACTGTAGAACCGGATCCAAGTTGAACCTGTGCGTAATACGCAGAAGAAACGATATGATCCCCTCAGAGGGGTATTAACACAATGGGGTGCTAAAACAGTAAACTACCTTTTATGGACGCACATCCGTTAAAGCTCGCGGCGTGGTACTGGTTGTATTCAGAGCAGCAGTGCCACAACAGGTGTCCAAATGACCTTTAACTTGACTCGATTAAATAATGCATAATGCCCAAGCACGCAGTCACCAATGTAAGGCTTAACTGTGAATGTGATAGGAATTAAATGCACTGGATGATCAACTGCGTTTCAGTACGGCTACTTCAAAATTCTTCTGTAACTATTGCAGGGAAGCATAGAGTTGTTCTTCTGCATGGTGAGGGTATGTGGACCATGGGTTGCATTGAGCACGTTGGGCTTTACCCTACGAGCCGCGGCAGTCGGAACCTATCTGGTCTGGATCAAGCGTTGGACTATGGAGAGCACGCGCAACGAGACCAAACCGGAGTGGGTCATTGGCCTGGCAGTGCTCTGTCTCTCAGATGGTGCGTACTCTGAATGCTATACTACATCTTAATGTACTTGCTATAGCATGGAGGGCGAGTCGATTTTTGAAAAATTGCAGGGCTAACCTCAGGCTTGCCAAACTACAGCGAACACTTACTTCCAAGCAACACAAATAGTGGCAATCGAAGAAATTGTAAAAGTTGCTAAGAGAACATGGCCGGGCTTATGAGCAATCAGCAGGTACAGAATGGCCTTCTAGATATGAAAGCACTGCAGTAAGCCATGACGTGAATGTTACTGATTTATTACCTCATGCATGGGGGTGGACCATTCGTGTGACATCCAGAAGCAGTCCGAGCACTTATGGCGGTGAGCGGCGAGACTAACTGCTAGAATTCTAGAGCCATTCTTGCAAGCCTCCTGCTTCGCAATAACCCCTATCGCATGTATGCACACATTCAGTCCTCAACTACTTATGAGCCGGACTAAATACATATAAACACCTGAGCATTCGCTCACCGGAGCAAAGTAGTCAAGGATGATGGTGTAATGGTCTTAACGTCTAAAGGTTGATAAAGCATCTGATGTTCTAATTTCAAAGGAGGGACGTTAGCTATTTTGGAGATCATGTCATTGCAGTTTCATAGTAAGATGTGGCTGACAAAATGAAAAAAAATCATTGACAGATGTACACCCATATCACAACCAATACACCAAGGACAGCGAAAATACATAATCAAGTTGTCACACCCTTCGGAACTACTAAGGGTCTGCTTGATCGCTCACGGCTTGGGTTATGCCGGGCTCTTCTACACAATAACTAAAAGATCTGCGTGACTGACACTGAGTATTAGCAGTGTTTATCATTTCTTCTACTGTGAAAACATCAGGGTAGGCGGGAGATAAGTGTGAAAGTGAGTGCAATTCGCTTTCAGCTTAATCTTCCTTTGTACTTCAAGGCAAGGCACCTTTCACCTTAGTGGTGAATTAGTGACAAAGCACATCGGTGTCCTTTGTCGGAGTACACACTCCTCGTGGACCTCAAACGTGGTGCCGGTACAACGTGACGTGAGAAACAAAAATTACTAATTACTGGTTAAAAAACGCGCATATAGGCGGTATTCTATTCGAACGAGTTATACAAAGGGTAACGAGTTTTATAATCATAGATAATTCCAGTTCAAAGCGAATTCGGGGCTCCGACACACGTTGCGCTGCATTAATATTGACGCCCCCCCCCCCCCCCCCCCCGTCACACTTTTCCCCGCGAAAACCGTTGCGGAACCCCCCTTAACAGTTTCGTTGTAACAATTACCGCTTCGCATAAGTCGTACCGCACCATCGTCAGAGTCAGAAGTAAACACCTGCAATCTAATCTGCCGCCCCATAACTGCCCCACCTTATATTTCCCGGGGGGCCACTTTCCAGGCCCACCACGTGTCATCTTATGGTGCCTGCTGTCGCATGCAACAGGTGCTATATAATTTGTGAGGCACTGATATCTGTGAAACGTTGCCTACTTTTGCTTCATGCTTTTCTTTGCAGTGTTCTTCGGGTGGCTAGGCGCTTTCATGTTGGCTGTGTGCTGTCGAAATCTGTCCAACCGTTTGCACGACGCTATGATTCGGAGCGTGCTGCGGAGTCCCGTGCACTTCTTCGACGCCACACCGAGAGGCCGTGTGCTGAACCGCTTCTCGGCTGACATAGACAACATTGAGAACCGCTTCTTCCTTGCCGCCAAGCAGGTCCTAGAGACGTTTGCCGTAGGCGTCGCCAGGATTGCCGTGACAGCTCTCCAGACGCCAGCTGCTGGTCTTGTGGGTGGCTCGACTACTGCCATTTTTATTTTATTAGTGGTATGTGTCTACTTTAAAATGCACCTTTGAAAGGACCCTGACGCCGGACTAACTATTGTATTATGAGGCTTTATTCTCGAGCGATAACTTTCGGCGATACGATGACCTTGCATTACGCTGCTAAGCCTCAGCGCGCCGGATCAAATCCCCGCCACAGCGCCCACATTTCCATGGGGACGAAATGCAAAAACACCCCTGTTTGGGTGCACGGTAGAGAACTCCAGGTGGTCGAAATTATGCCGGAGTTCCCTACTACGGCGTGCCTCATAATCATACTTTTTGTTCTTGCACGTACAATCCCAGACTATTCTTTACGATCACTTTCGCGAGATTTAGTGTGTCTCGGGATCGTGCGCGTCGAAGTATACCGCGAACACAGCGCTCCTGGCACTGTGCGAATATACCCAGCTGAGCACATGGCTAGGAATGGGGTCGGCCGTGTACGCCGACGGGTATGGGGCTGAATCCCGTGAGATCTCGCGAAAATGAAAACGTTCTCAAAAGTGATAGCTCAAGAGCTACCGCCCTTGCATTCTATGCCCGGTAAACAAGTAGAACTCTTGTGGTGTTCGTACGATGTATTTGCATATAATACAAAAAATGTGGTGCAACTTGCACAGATTGCAGCTGGGCCTCTGTCATTGTCGCAGCTGTCGTCAACACTGCGTCGTGAATGACTTGATTATAAATTGAGAACCGGCGTTGAGGCGGTAAACTTTAAATCCTCGAATAAAGTTGCTGAAAGCGGTCAGGGTTTCCTTAGCACGGAACCTACAGAGAAGTTGCTTTCCAAATGGAAATAACGTATGGAAAAATGAGGATGTCCCATAGGAGGAAACCGCGGCTGTAGCGAGAGTAACGGATGGGTAGTGTTGAGCGTATACCGCGGGAAAGCAGTGGCGGGAAACGTCATGCGTTGCACAAGGCAACCAGGGAAGACGAGGCCGAAACGGGCGGCGAGTGGGGCTGCTCGTGAACATGCAAAAAAAGTTAAGAAAAAGAAACGATCGATCAGGCCAACGCGGGTGTCGGTCTCTGCTTCGTTGATACATTGCTGGTACCTTACCCCGGGATTGAAGCAGGGACCTTTAGACGTTTAGGCATCACCCGTGCCTCCCGATTAGGTCGTCCATGTAAATGACCGTAGCAGGTGGGCTGCAAAGTCTTGGTGTGTTGCCTTCCTTGTTTCAAGGTGGTGCTGCAGGGTTGCTGACAGCAAGAACGGGCTAGAAGAGGTAGTCATAAGATAGGAAGTCAAAGCGCAAGGAGGTGACATGGATTTGAACTCTACACGGGGCTAAATGAAACGTACATCTAATACGCAGGCGGTCGTTGCAAAAGCTTCGAATGCGGCGAGGCGCCTGGAGAGCGTCGAGTGTTCCCGCCTTCTCCAGCACGTGGCCGAAACTAGGGACTCGCTCAGCGTGGTGCGTTCGTACGGTGTGGAGGCCCGTTTCTGCGGGCACTGCTATCGTCTCGTGGATGTCGCCATGAGGGCTCTGCTGGCACTCTTCGACTGCTTACGCAGCGTCCGCTTCCTCGGTGGCCTTTGTGGCTTCCTCGTCATTCTGGCTTCCGTGGTATTTGGAGTACTGGTGTCAGGAGTGGACCAAGACGTCGCCGCCGATGGAAGTACAGTGGGACTCACTCTTAGTTCATCCATGGGGGTGAGGCCACTACTTGTTATACGCTTAGTCGGTGCGGCATCAGCCCTGATGTCCGTATGCTTCGCAGAAAACGGCCTTTGTTCTGGTCTGTCTTTTTACTTGGAACTGATTTTTCCTGTTGGCGGACTCTAATGTAAAGCGGAATTGTTAGCTTGCACCGGGTTTCACGTTTTCTCGAAGTGTAGTCAACCGCAAAAGTTTACCCGATGCGGTTTCCCCTGCAAATGAGAAATACTGCTCTGTTAAGGCATGACACTTCTAATTTAATGAATCACTGTGTAGGTGGTGAAGGCTACTACATGCTGGAACACTTAATTTGAAGCTGGGTGACCACGCTTGAGGAGAATTCAGCTTAGCAGATCCTCCGTCCCGTAAACTTTGGCGGCTGATGGTACATCAAGCAGTAAGAAGTAAAATTCCCGCGGCACCAGCCAAGGTAATAAAAATCTTAATATCATGGCTATAAATTTTTTAATATGCTAAAGAACAAGCGCTTGTTAAAGGAAGCTGCTAACAGGTTTATCTATGTACAGGAATAGGCGCTTTGTCGCAGGAAGCATAATTCACAAGGCTTTTCGTTAGTAAGCGCCCTTCGCCAAGGGCGGGCCTCGTTCGATGATAATATGTCCAACGTCAGGGTTACCTGGAAACCGCGTTAATGAACGATCCTAGTGTAAAAATTTCTGTGAATGCGGGTCAGGGTGTCGAAGAAACTATTTGGGCAACTTTCAGGTAAAGTGACAGTCAACGAAAGGCCGATGTTCATTCACCCTAGCTCTCTATCTTCCCTAAGAACTTCACGACAGCTTTGCCGTTGCAATAAAAATGAATCCATAGGCGATTAACGTTGATGATTTTAAGTCAAGCTGGCCCTCCCGGTAATTTTTTATGCAGATCCCTCTTCTTATCATCGGTGCCACTACAAGTGTGTTTGTGTTCACGCAAACGTTCGTGTCTTTCGAGCGCTGCCTTGAATACACGCTACTCAGTCCAGAGGTAAGTGTACGGCGAGCGCGAGTGTGTCTCAGTAAAAAAATTAAATTATGGGTTTTACGTGCCAAACCACGATCTGATTATGAGACACGCCGTAGTGGGGGACTGCACAAATTTGGACCACCTGGGGTTCTTTAACGTGCACCTAAATCTAAGTGCACGGGTGTTTTCGCATTTCGCCCCCATCGAAATGCGGCCGCCGTGGCCGGGATTCGATCCCGCGAACTCGTGCTCAGCAGCCCAACACCATAGCCACTGAGCAACCACGGCGGGTACTGTCTCAGTAAAGTGCCCATAAGTTGACATAGACAGGTGCAGGCAGTAGGCGAGCGCCTAATAGTGGTAGCTGTTTCAATGTATGTTTACCAGTCTGGAACATACCTGGATTATTTGGAAGCTGTCACTGCATGCGTGCACGGCATACTGATAATCGCCGTCCAGTCCACTTGACGTCAAAGGGCTCCATCATAAATTGTACGGTGTGAGCTATAGTTACATAGTTATGGTAATGAAGTTTATAAAGATTTGTGTTGACAATAATATGCCACGTGGCAAATGTGCCAACGATGAAGGTTCGGCACTTGCACACTGCAAGTCCAATTCACTATCGCATGCCGAAAGTTCTGGCTATACGCGACGCCAGTGTTCTTTTCAAACACTGAGGTGCTCCTTGAAGACCGTCCCCATCGCTCGTCGGCCCACAAAGCTGTGAAAGCACTGTTGTTTTTCTTGAGGGCGACTGGCCTATGTGAACGCCTTTGAATTGCTCAGGCCCTCCGCGTGCGTGCAAGAGCTCACCGTGTCCTTCCCCCCCCCCCCTTCTTCTCTCTATCTCATCTTTCTATTCCCTCTTCCCCGTCCCCCAGAGTAGCGTAGCCAACCAGACGCATTTCTGGTTAACATCCCTGCCTTCTCTTTCTTTCCTCCTCCTCCTTTTTCAAACACTGCTTAAAAACAATGCATCTTTTCTGGTTTGTGGAGGGGGGCGGGAGCATCAAATCGGCACTTTGGTGAACTGTTTAATTTTCTTCCACATTAATCTTTAAAAATATCTACAACCTCTTTGCCAGCCTTAGTAAACAACCATACTGGCACATAAGGTGGTACTCGTGTTGTGTTCTTAATGTCCACTTTTCCTTCACATGACATTTTTTAAAGCAAGTCACATGAATAGAGAAAATCTTCAATTTTCTGTAACTGACCTCCATCTATGTGGTCAATGTATGCATAAACTATGTAGTCTTCGCTTCTTTGAACTATCACTAAGTCATTTAAAAAGTGATATCGAAAACTTCGTAGATTCTCGCTCATTTATCGTGAAAATGAATGAGGCGAACATTACATAAACATATTTTTTGCACCATCTTGCGCAGGCAGACGGAGATCAGCATAGTTTCTTCGATAAAACAAGGAAGGTACACGGATCCCCTTGCGACCTGCTTACTTCTTGCAATATGATACCGGCAGACGCTTCATGGCCAACTGACGGGAGAGTGGAGTTTGACCACTACACAGCGTCGTACAAACCAGGAATTGTGCCTGACGCACTCGCCGACATTTGCTTCACAGCTGAACCCCGTGAAAAGGCACGTACTCACCGAACTGAACCTTATTATGTCATAACGATAGTATGCTGTCAAAACTATCGTTTCTATTGTTTATCGTTTGTAGGAAAAGTCCCCAAAGTAACGTTTTAACTACGCTGATCATCATTGAAACATCTTAAAAGGGATTGCTTGGTGGTATTGTAAACAATATGAACTGGGGCGACTGTCATGCGCTTTTGCATATGAATAAAGATTCACCGACGATTACAATAATCCCTAATGCGAAATTTGAGCGCAGTTCTATATGTGTTTTAATTTCGCGATATATTGGCTGGCGCGGACAATTTTTCTCGTGCAGCACTTTGCAAATGGAGCGAAGTGTGGCGCGACTGCCTCGTTAATCGGGAGATCGCGAGAGACGGCGCGTGGGTGACGTGAGGGTGCGATTCACAGCAGCCGCCGCAGACAGACCTCCGCTCATGCAGCACTTTGGTTCCATGTATGATATCGTTGGACGCGCTCACCGCATGCTATCGGTGAACACACGGCACGCTACTCTGGCATCATCTCGTAGTGGTCGTCGCCCGTGTTGCGAGGCACTATATACGCTTTTCTTCTTAGCCTTTGGCCATACCCTCCTCCTCCGCTTTTCGCCTCATGGTTCCGCTGCACCCTCACTATCGCTGCACCGTCGCCATCGCTACGGAGGGGAATGGGGCGACCGAAGAAGATCGTCAGTCCCGAGAAAGAGGAAGCGCAGCGTGAAAATCAGCGCACCGCTACTCGAGAGCGGATGAGACAACTTCGGGCCGATCCAAAGTATCGCGCCGGCGAAGCGGCGACTAAACGACAGCGAATGGCAGAAGGTCTAGAGTTTCGAGCCCGCGATAGCGAGCAAACCCGTTTGAGCAACCAGAAGCGTCGCCAAAACAATCCGAGCCTGGGAGTCCTGGATAATTTCCAGCGGCAAGTGCAGAGAGCCACGGGAGTAGCCGACGGACGGTTTGCCCGCGAGTTTCTGAACAGTGAGTTTGGACACAGTTGCCGAGTGTGCGACAGACTCTGGTTCGACACGAACTTGTGTACGCTTTGTTCCATGCGCGACTTCGAAAAGCGAGAGTCTGCGGTGCGGATCGTACGAGAAGCGTTTCGCAACGAAGCGAGGTGGGGACGCCAGCTTCGCTGTTTGCCCAGTCTTCGCGCCACTAGTGCGAAACTGCCCAAATTTTTAGAGCGAAGCGGTTAAGGGCTCACCTTTCGATCGTCGCGTCCGGCAATAGAAAAAAAAAACAATTACACCATCTTCCCGTAGGGGAACCCTGAGTAGTATGCGAAGCAGCCATGGTGTCGACTCAAGTTCCCATTAGTTTTCAGTTCGTCGTTTCCGTTAGGTTGAGGTACGTAGCTACCGTTATCCAGAGCGCTGACACTGGCGTTGACGCTGGCGCTCTCCGTGGCACTCATCGCGGCGTTGCGGGAGGAGAATGAGAGGAATGGAGCGCGCGCGCATTATTGACCCTTTTCGTGGAAGTCCCGTGGGCGCTGCCATGTTTGATCACGTGGTGACGCGTCCATTGCTTGCCTCAACTGCCTCCGTTGCCTCCTTGTTTACAATGGAAGTGTATGACGCCGGCGCGGCTTAGAAAACCTCTGTTTTCGGGGATATTGTAGACGGTGACTAAGTGGACGACACGAAGCTTTAATCACAGCTTCAGATAACATGCAAAAGCGCTTTCGGAGCTGATTAAGCTATGTCCAAACGGCGCAAGCAGCGTATATGGTGCTTGTTCTAAAAGCGGCGCTATATATGTATTCCAAGCTATCCAAGCTTTCCGATTATGAATTCAGTCAGGATTAGTGTGTTTTGCTTTTTGTTCTTTATTCGCCAAATATTTTGAAGCAGTGGCTTGTCAGCTTCTGCCTAGTCGCTAGCGGGTGTGCTCAGTTCCTATAGGCTTGTTCTTGCTGTGCACAAGGCTTAAAACGTAGCTGTTTTGTACATTGTAATACCTTGTAGCAAATATATATTACAGCTAGTAACTCGCTGGACCGCAACTCTTGTGGACCGTCACGAAACATTCAGCTTCGACCATTCGTGCGCCATAGGTGTAGTCCGTCATTTATTCTGCGTATACAGTGCGCTTATATTCAAGTATGCGCCCATTCACTTATTCTTCATACGTCGGCGATAGAGTGGGCGTAAGCTTTCCTGCCATTTGGGACAGATGTGTATAGATAATAATTAATTAATTATGGGGTTATACGTGCCAAAACCACGATCTGATTATGAGGCACGCCGTAGTGGGGGACTCCGGAAATTTGGACCACCTGGGGTTCTTTAACGTGCACTTAAATCTAAGTACACTGGTGTTTTCGCATTTCGCCCCCATCGAAATGCAGCCGCCGTGGCCGGGATTGATGTGTATAGATAACGTGCGCGAAACTTACTATGACAGGAAGCGGCGCTACTCCCTTTGTATTGTTTAACGAGTGGTACTCACTCTTGCCGACGTTCTGGGGATGAAGCCCATCTTTGAATGTCAGCGATACAGTGCTGACGGATGAGCAAATGTCTGTGTCCTCGAGGAAAGCCGAACATCACGAAGTGCCGGTAACATGTTCGAACAGTTGCAGCAGCGGTCCGCGAACTTGGCCACACAGATTCATTCTGTTACTTAACATGCCCGTCACTATATTTGCAGCCAACTATTGCACAGTCTTCAATCCACATGATTCGATCAACCATGATTGGAGCACAGTGTGTTAGCGAAAACTCAGTTGTATTTCCGACAGCTGATCGCACAGAAGCAAGGTAGAAGCGGTAATGGTTTCGTATTCGTGCGCCGTCGCTGAGGAGAGGTATGGCGCGCCGCCGTGAGCGCCATGTCGTTTCTCTAAAACAAACTGCTCCGCGAAAAGGGTCAATACTGCGAGCTACAGTGGCGCCCCCCAGCGGAGTATGCAGCGCCTACCGTCGCGCCTCTAACCTAAGCTACAGTGTCCTAGAAGGTACCTAAGCTGCTTCGCATTATCGTGTGCGGAGCCGCAGGTGTTGCCATTCGTTGCGCAATCCGGAGAGGAGAGGCGCGTCGTAGAGGAGAGGAGGAATGCCGAGAGGAGAGGAGATGAGACAAGGAGAGGAGAGGGAGGAGGATGCACATGCGCTTTGCGGGTGTGAACGCCGCACGGCGGATGGTTGGAGGGAGGGAGGGAGTGACATAGCCCCGACCATAAGCTGCTTCGTATCTAAACCTCTCATTGACCGCATGCAGTATGTGCGAGTGAAAGCGAGAGCGAGGGACACGCGCTTTCACGCGGAGCGAACGCACGGCGGAGAGAGAGAGAGAGATTATGGTTGTGTGAGAGGAAGAGGCGCTCGGCGGTAAGCAAACGCGACTTCCAGTGGAAGTGGAGTAGTGGGCGAGGAGGGCATCGAGGCACCCTAGACTGTGCGTGTGCGTGCCCGCTCTCCCACTGCGGCGCATGCACGCAGCCCTGTCGGCCTCTGCCGTCGACTGTCTCTGGGCTCTCGCTCGCCTCTCCCCTAACAGTATCGACAGCGGCGTTCAGCCGTTCGTCACGTAGCCTGCATTTTCACAGCGGTTGTGTGCGGTCACACAAACAACGCGCACAACTGTTGTCGAGGCGGCGCCGTTTTGCCCGCGTTCCCACCGAACGCGCGCGGCGTTGGTGACATATGTTATATGAAGAACGTGCCAACCTTTGCCGTACAACCTATGGTGGTGCACCGTAGCGACCATAAGACCATGGTCCCTGTGGTCGCTAAATAAATGAAAACCACCGGATCATATATATTTGTCATTCTTTAATAGTTCAGATAACCAATTACACCATCACATCTTAATAGTCATAATTGGAAATACATAATTCCCACCATAGTACAGCTTCGCTGGTCTTTCATCTCTACCCCAGTGGAAGGGCTGACAGATTTTTTCTTCTTTACAACTCCAAGCGTGTTCGTAGTTTTGTTTGGCGTTGTTTCTTCAGTTAAAATGTCACGTTCCCCGACCTCTACAAGGGCCGCGACCTTTCTACTCGAATACCTTGAGGCGAAAAGTGACGCGAACTTCTTTGAAATACGTCCATAGGTATCTAGCATGCGGGTGGCCGAGCCGGTGCGCGAACGCCTTGCGGCATTCGAAAATAAGAGCCGTTTGCAAATGTGCACGTGTTTGCAGTCCAAATCGCGTAAATATGAGCAAGCTCATTCCTTTGCGTACACGTGGCTAAATTCCGTGTGCGTGTACTTACAGTAGGATACAACTTTAAAAAACAGCAGTTGGCAACAAAGGCACATGGACCGCGCGTGTTTGTGTTAGTGCACCAGTGAATCACGGAAGCAAACAGCGTCGTCATGCGACCTTTCCACAATGGCGTCCTTGATACGCCTGTACTTGTAATTGTACGTTCCTCAATAATAGACGAGTGAAAACGTATAGAATTACGCCCTTATAATTTTATTTTTGTGGTCACCGCCTTTTTTAGGTAACAGGGAAAGTTTGAAGTAGGAACTATTTGCAGCCTCGCGGAGGAACAGTGGCAGGCGGTTATGAGGACGCAGGCGGCGCTTCACTGCAGACTTAAGTTGTATCCAACTATAGCAAAGCTTTGAAGCTGTCGCCAAAAAGAGTTAAAAGAGACATAAATATGAATCAAAAAGTTGTATTAGAAGTTCGACACACCGTATTTTTATTTTCTGCAAGGTTTACAAGAGCGAAAGTGGAGCACCAACTTAATACACCGATGAAACTGCGCAGCTCAAGCTTGCGCCAAAATATGTAAGTGTAGAGCAAGGCGCAGCTCTTGAAGATCGCTAAAACCCGCGGCTCACGGGCGCTTTGCGCAACCAACACTGTGCAATACAGCGGCACGCGCCGCGCCAGAACGCCGCATGTGAAACGAAGCTGCGTCTGCCCGCCTCAATGCCGCTGAGCCGCCGCGACCACCGCCGCGCCGTCGCTTGCATGTGAAACAGGCTTAATAGCTGCGCTATAAAGCGGAACAGTGTCTTTTAAAGCCATGTTGAACCTTATAAAGCGTATTATTGGCATTTGTTTTATGCGTATACAAAACTTGCGCCGTGATACCCGAGAAGCAGTAGCCCCTTTGTGATGACGTCGCATGAGAACCTCGACGATGTGCTGTGTGCTCTGCTGCGTATTATTGCGATAGCAATTATACGGACACTCCAGGCAAATTTCCAGTGTCGCCGTCAGCGTTTTCGAGATTTTCCGTATAACTCCCAAAAAGACGCATGAAGTTAGCGTAGAATTAATAATGTGTACATAGTACATTCAGTCTTTTAACAGCGGAGCTGTTTAAAGCCGAGGTTGAACCGTGCCGAGCGTTGATCAGTAGTGAAAGCAGAGCATAGGAGGAGAGGAGGTGCAGAGAGAGAAAGAGAGAGTGACAGACAGAGCAAAAGAAATAAAAACATTGAACTCGGCCGCACAACACTTGAAACAGCATTTTCCGGAAGTGCGCGCGAACTTTTCATCCTATTATTCATGATGATGATAATTTCTTTTCGTACGTCTCGGACTTACGGCCGTCACTGCGCGTTGCATAGCGCAGCTTGCAACACTGACACCGCGTTCCAGGAGACCCCCTCCGTGAATTCGTCTCTCTCTCTCTCTCTCTCATAGCGCGCAAAACCTCTTCACCTAGCGCCTCTTCATCTTCACAACCACAATCTCTCTCTCTCTCTCGCAGAGGACGAGCGTACGAACGAGCCAGCTGTGGACAAGATACTACGACGCTCGAACGCAATCATATGGTTCGCATAAATGCACGTTCTGCAAGCGCGGCTAGTCCGTAGCTGTAGCTCTGGTTTGCATGGAGTCCGCTAGGGGCGCTGCGGTGGACAAGGGCGTTCGTTCCCGACGCGCGCTCTCTTTCTCTCTTCAGCCATGGATGATAACAGTCGGTGCACAAGGGCGTTCGTTCCCGACGCGCGCTTTCTCACTTCAGCCATGGATGATAACGGTGGCTTCTGATAACGGCGCGCCCGCTATGGATGAAAAGGCGAGAGTGGCGGCTCAACTGCAAGCGGAGTCGAGGGCTCGCAAAGCTGCAGTAGTACGGCAACGCCGTCAAGCGGACCGCGGAGTTGTGGGCTCACGAAGCTCGCGCTTGAACCGAGCGAGCATCGGCGCCACCAACCTCAGGTAGAGAACGCTTCCGGCGTTTTTCCGCCACTTCCCGCGCTCTCGCCGCCTTTGGGCCCGCTTGCCGGCGTCGGGGGATTCATGGTTAGCCGAATGGTCCCCCGGTGCTTCGCCCACTCATCATCATTCACTTCGTGGATATGCGGTGTTTTTTAGGAGCGAAGCTCCTTATAGCGGCACCCGTTCCGTTCCCGTCGTAGTAGTAGTAGTGTGTAACCAGTCTGAGAAAAATGAGAAAAAAATTCCGAAGTTGTGTCCGTAGCGCGGAATCGAACCAGGGACCCCTCGCTTCCGAGCGCGCGGCGTTAGCCCACTACGCCACGAAGCGCACATAGACACACGCACCACGATGGCAATAAATACCCAACATTAACGAAAGGCGGCGTTTCTAGCTCGTTTCTAACGCGTTTGTGCTAGCGCGTTACGGCCCGTACGTGTAAGAAGCTGGTGTAAGACGCTGTGGCCTCTCCGCCTTACCTTCAACGCGTTTCGAACGCGCTGCCCAAGGCGGTGGCAAGTCAAGTTCAAGTCGAGGAGCGTTTATGAATACGGGGGGTATACTCTCTCAGCAGTCATGTGATGGCGTCGGCAAACGCGGTGCACGTTCCGGCATGTGTAAATGGCTGCGTAAGACGCTGTGGTCGCTCCCCCTTACTAGAGAGTACTGCACGTTTCTAACGCGTTTGTGCTAGCGTCCCCTTGAGCGGGAGATCCGATGATTCCCTCCGGAGCTTCGCCCACTCATCATCATTCACCCCGTGGATATTCTGTGATCTTTTTGGTGCGGGGCGGGATTCGAGCCCGGGTGCCCACGGTCCGGAGGCGAGCGTCATAACCACTGGGCTATATAGCCAGTTTGTATAACTTTTATATGGGAACTATATGGTGGCATTGTATCGACGACTCCAACACAACTTGCTATGGGTGAGAGAAAGAGAAAATGAGAGTGAGAGAGAGATAGAAAAAGAGAGAGAAAGCGAGAAAAAAATTACCAACTTACTTGGCGAGGCGGATTACATCCCGGGTACTCATGGTCCGAAGGCGAGCTTCATACCCACTACGCTATACAACCACGCTTGCAGAGCGCTGTTTCATCACCATTTATGCCGTCGCCGTCGTCGTCGCCGTCGCCGTGACGTTCCGTTTGACGTCAACGGCGATGAAATCGTCGCCGCGCGCTGGACGCTGTATGTGGGAGTGAAAGGGTGCGAGGGACGCGCGCGTTCACGGGGAGCGAACGCACGGCGAAGAACAAACGCGCGTTCTGCGCCGTGCTCCCTTAAGGGCTGCAGAATTAAGCGTATCTTTCCTCCTTTACAATCACCATATATATCTAGAGCAAACGTGACTTCTTCCTTCGCGCGAAAGGCCGTGGGGGCATGGGAGGGAGGGAGGGGAGGCGACGTTTAGCTGCGGCACCAAATGCGTATTTATATAAAAATGTTGCGAGGCGAGAAGGTGATAAAGACTTCCGACGCTGCTCGACTAGTTTCCCGTTCTGATCTCGTCGAAAACCTCCGAGCCACCCCCAGAGGCCCTGGCAACAGTCACCAACGCCGCGCGCGTTCGGTGAGAATGCGGGCAAAACGGCGACGGCGTCGACAACAGTTCTGCGCGTTGCTGGTGCTGCTGCATGTCCAAGTTTATACAGCTGATAAAACTACTATCCTTACTCCGTATAGCTTTCTACTATGTTGCTATCGCAATTGATGCTTCGCCTTTCGGGTGAAACTGCGACATTTTTTTAAGCGATGCTTTCTTTGCCTCTTTTCCCTACTAAGTGGGCGCTGCCGTTGCTTTCCGGACTTGCTCGCGCGCGCTGCTTGGTTTCTTGCAACATACCAGATGGCGCTCGCCTCCGCGCATCCTGGGCCCTCTGTCATGTGTGGGGTATACTTCACCCCTTCTCACATTCTGTCATCATTGTTGTTCACGCTTTACGTTAAGGGTATAGAAAGCCGACTGGAAAACAGCGAATTAGGTTTTGATTTATCCTACATGCGTAATGGACAAATGGTGCAACAGAAGGTCCCTGGACTGATGTACGCAGATGACATTGTGCTACTAGCAGACAATAAAACGATTTTCAGATACTTGCGAATATCTGTGCGAATGCAGCAACAAATCTAGGCCTTAAGTTTAGCACAAAGCAATCAGGAATGATGATCTTTAATGCGGAGACGAGTAACTTCGTGGTGCCAATTCAACAGCAAGTAATACACAGAGTGAGGTAATATAAGTACCTCGGCGTACACATAAACGAAGGAAATAATTACTCAAGCAACCACCAAGATAATCTGAAAATAAAGGGGAACCGGTTTGCAGCAATAATGATACGCAGAGCACTGTGGGGCCACAATAAGTATGAGGTAGTGCGTGGAATCTAGAAAGGAGTAATGGTGCCAGCGCTAACATTCGCAAATGCCATTCTATGCTTAAAATCGGATATGTTGTCGGGTTTGGAAGTTAACCAAAGATCAGTAGGCCGGTTGGCTTTGGGAGCCCACGGTAATACCACAAATGAGGCAGTGCAGGGTGACATCAGGCGGGCCTCTTTTGAAGTCAGAAAAGCACAGAGCAAAATTAGTTTTGAAGAAAGGCTCAGGAACATGGATGCTAAACATGGGGCTAAAGTGCACAAATATCTCTACATGAAAAGCGTGGACACAGAATGAAGGAAGAGGTCAAGGAAGTTGCCAACCAAGTACAGGATAATCGAAACTGTAAATAGACAACCAGGAGTCATCAGAAGGAAAGTGAGAGAAATAGAGACCGTGAATTGGATGCAAAGAATGGAAACAAAAAGGACAATGGAGATTTACAAGAATGACAAAAAAGAAATTAGAAGGGAAAATCTGTACGAGAACACATAGGGCAGTGCCTTGCTATTTGAGATTGGAGGTTGCAAACATACCGGAACAAATATTCGGAACTAGATGAGGCATGTGTATGCTGCAGTAAAGATCCAGAGACCTCTCAGCACATCCTAATGCAATGCGACGGGATCCACGCAGCGAGAACCGTAGGTAGCGTGCAACTCCCAGAAGCGCTTGGGTTTAAAGTGGAAGGATACATCAATAGATCAGCCGTAGAGATAAGGAAGAGACGATTAGAGTACTGGTGGAAAAAAAGCAGGGAGAAGATGGATATGACCTGATCTCTTAAAATCATAGGTAGCGGTACAAGGTAAACTTTTGAAAAAGAAAAAGAATAATGAGCGGTATACAAAAATTCTAGAGAAAGAACATGTATAGTATACCTGATTAAATCAAGCAGGCTAGGTGACTATTTGTCGCCGCCCCGTTTAAAAGTGGATGCCAATAAATCATCATCATCATCACCTGGGCGTCGCCGCCGCGGCTGCTTTTCACAGTTAATGCGTATGGCATGTGCTCTGCTTGCTTTCCTATGCGACAAAAATGGAGGTGGTTAGCTAGCTGTGGAGGTTGCGTGCGGGGCTGTGATATTGTAAACACTACAATGGTCCATAGACGGAAAAGAAGCGATTGGAGCTGGCGTGTCAACAGCGTGCTGGTCAAGTATGTAGAAGGAGCACGTAAACGTGCGCCAGAAAAATAGCTCCAAAGCGTGTACTCAGCGTCGAGGACACCCAGGCCTGAAACAGGCCTGAAGCGTCGCGTGGAACAGGAGCGTCTTCGTTAAGCAGCGAAACGTGCTGCAGACCGAGAGTGTATGCATACAACATATACATACAATTTTAATAATTAATTGAATTACGTGCAGCCCCACATTTCAATTAACGTTTAACAGTTCTGCCACGATGCGATGTGCCATATGAGGCCACGATAATGCTGAACCTTCTTAGTCATTATCAACAATGACGCACAACAACTCCTCAAGCAAACACGTCTCCCTGTTTGAGTCTGTGGACAGTGCAGACAAATGGCACTTCTGCACGTAAGGTAACGTTTAACATCGACTCATCACTGTCCCACTGGACTAAACAATGAATAAATACAGATTATCTACCGACATCACCGCTAATTATCGTCAATCAAAGCAAGCAGCATACAAAGCTTCGCTTACACCAATTCCAACAGGGAGTTGGATCCGCATGCTTTTTCGTTCCAAGTTTCATTTTGACGCCTGTTTCCTTGGCCTACGGGCTCTAGAACGCCTCAAATTGTCTAATTTACGAGAACCCGCAACTCTGAGTTCAGCAGCAGCCACGCTACTTAGCCGTCGATTGATCACATCGAGCTTGCAAATCTGAGTGTGTGGAAACCTGAATGCCTCATATAATCCTCTCAAGATGCTGATTGCGGAATTCGATACTTAGGGCAACTTTATTCAGCGACAGAATTCCGCTAACTTGTAACGTGAATGTGTACAAAAAATGTTATAATTCATAGGAAACTTGATGGCAATTTAACATGCACTGATTGGCTCGCTGGTTCACAAAGTACAACTTGTATTATACTAAGAGTGCCACAGTGAAAACAGGATGGATGCGAACTCACAGCTAAAATAGTCTCGATAGTACAGGGATTTACGATGGAGGCGTTGTTGCACCTCTTTGTCTATATTTGTATGCGTGAATTCGCGAACGTTCTTCAAATGGATTGGTTTTTAGGCTTCTCCGGATTGCCGATGTGACATTGGTGCTTTTATCTGGGCCCTTTCGTAGAGTTATTTATTGAGACCCTCAGGGGCCCCAGCGCAAAGCCAGTACATGAGGGGGTGGGCAGGACAATGTGGGCACTAGAAGTTAGGTGGGATGACATTGAATAATGGGTTTCTTCAAGAGAAGTCTGGAGGCAAGAAGCATCAGGGATAAGAGCGCTGATGGCATATATTTGGTAGTGTTGAAATGATTCCGCGACAGCCTCTTATGATAAAGAAATCGTGCTCAACCATTTTTCAGGTTGGAATTGTCGGTCGCACCGGTGCCGGAAAGTCATCGCTATTTATGGCTATTCTTCGGGTTCTGAAACCAACGCATGGAAGCGTACGCATTGACGGCGTCGACATCGCATCCGTTCCTCTGGAGAAGCTGCGCTCTGTCGTCACCGTGATACCGCAGGCAAGAAAAGTGTGGCGAATGTTTGCATGTGTTGAACAAAATGGTTATTGCAGTACTTGTACCTGTAGCCACTTCATTGCTACACTTTTAGGTAAATGTACGGATTTGTTGGGATTGGTGCTGGCTGGCGACAGCAGCTCTTACTTAAGAGATGGCATTTGATATTGAACAAACTGACGAAACCTAGCGAAGTGTGTAACTAAAAAACGAAGAAAATTTGAAAAAAAAAGAACTGTCAGCCCTTCCAATGGGGTGGAGATGGAAGACCAGCAAAGCTGTACTATGGTGGGAATTATGTATTTTCAATTATGACTATTAAGATGTGATGTTGTAATTGCTTATTTGAATCGTAAGGGCAACTGATAGTAGCGCTGGCGCGATGCCTACGTGACGGAGCGGCTAAACGCCGTTGTCGACACTATTAGGGGAGAGGCGGACGAGAGCCCAGAGAGTGTCGGCGGCACAGGCGGCAGAGGCCGGCAGGGCCGCGCGCATGCGCCACAATGGGAGAGCGGGCCCGCACACGCACAGTCTAGGGTGCCTCGATGCCCTCCTCGCCCACCGCTGCTCTTCCACTGGGAAGTCGCGCCCTCGCACACTTCCACTCGCACATACAGCATACGGCCAGTGAGAGTTTCTTTTTCTACATCTAGATGCGACCATCGAAGGGTGAGCCCTTAACAGATTCGCTGTAAAAAAACTGAAGGAACGAAGAAGCTAAATTCTTGCTATCATATGAGTCTTTCCTACTTGCTGAAATAAGAATAATTAAAGGTGTTTTTTTTTTCTTCTTCAGCGAAACCTTTCCCAGAAACATAAAAAAATTGGAGGAAGCTTCAGCTTCGCTTTTAAGAGTGGAACGCGAGAGCATTCAAACAACCCTGACTGCTTCTCACTCTTCCCGACAGCTGCAGCTTAAGCAACCGTAATGGTTACTGGGATACACTGGCGGCGAACGCTATGCACGATGGCGAGCTTTCTGGTAGAAACGCGGCCTCTTGCATGGGGGATCCCGGAGATATATCCCTGCTATCCTTATTTCATACATACGTCCATAACATAGCACCATCAGTTCTGCCTCTTCAAACTCCTCATTACCGGTCACAGCGATTGTACAATATGTCCAATTTCATGCGCATCTACGGAAAGACTAATTCATTTAATTACTCCGCTCTTCCAAGAGCCATTCGTCTTTGGAACGACCGTCCTAACGCCATAGTTCTTGAGAGGGACCAGGAAAACTTCCGACTTCTTCTTACAACGCATTTTTCTAACAACTCCACATAACCTAACTTACTATTTTTGTCTACGCCTTTCCCGTTATTAATGCGCAACTACGCGGTAAATATTGTTTTCTTATAGTCTAACTATGTCTTGCCCTCCCTGTAATCCTATTGATTATGTTTTTCTGTGTGAAATTTTGTTGTTGAATGAGCTGCCACTTTGAAAAAGCGTTCGGTTTGTTCCTTGTACATAGTGTAACACTATATTACTGTATATTAACGCATTTATTACCCGATATTTTTGTATATGTATTCTCATGTGTATTTTAACTATTATTTAAGTTACCTTTGATTGTAGTCTCCCCCCTTACACAATGCCTCTAGGGGCCTGTAATGTGTTTTTAAATAAATAAATAAATAAATATTGCACAGCCGCGCCAAAAATTGCATAATTTTCAGGTTTCCGTTTTTGTTTCGTACTTTTAATATTTCAGTCTAAGAAGACTTACCTAAAAGGCATGCGCTGTGGGTGTTTTGTTTCATTACATTTGTTTGCGGATTGCCATGCTCAAAATTCCGAGGAATAGCTTTCCCAAGAATGCAAGACAAGGTATGACCAACATTAATGATAGAATGGTGTGGAAATATAACCCACATATAACGCATTTCCTATAAGAAGGCGTGGCATATACATGCACCTAAATATATTCGGAGGGCGTGTGTGGTTGGGGATGACTTTCTCCGCCTCCCGCCGACATCGCACGCCGACGCCTGTTGCCGACGCCAAATTTTCTGCGACACTGGGCCCTTAACGCTATCGCGTTAAAACAAACTGCCCACTGAGTAAAAAAGTTTTTCCCACGCTAAACTGATCCCAACTTCCGTGTTTTTTAACGTGCACAATATGCACGGTACACCTGCGTCTTTGCATTCAGCCCCCATCAGAATGCTGCCGCTGCGGCCGGCATCGAACCCGCTACCTTGTAGGTACTCTGACGTCTCGGTTGGGACGACATTTATTAGGCCCGGGAGCTCGTCAGCGAACCGGCGCAGCAGATAGGCGATGATGATGAGCACACATACAGGCGCAAAGGAGGATAGGTAAAAGTGTGAGGATGATGATGATAACATACAGATGAGAAAGATGTGCGTAATAAACATCCACACTACCCCCCCGTGACAGCGGCAATCCTGGCCGGCCGTCAAGGTGTCGAGGCACGCCGCTTGAAGGGCTTCATGCGGGAGACGTGGAAAACCTCGGTATTATGGCAACGGCGGTCTGTGGGGGCGTCAAGAGGGGTTACGCGATAATTGACAGGCGAGGTCTGTCCAAGGACTATGTACGGCCCGATGAACCATGGCTGGAATTTTTCACACAATACAAGGGTTCGAACAGGAGTTAGGAGCAGGACCTCGTCACCAGGTCGAAAAGATACAAAGGTATAACGCGATGGCATTCGTCGTAAATGTTTTTCCGGACTTGTTGTCTGGCCTCTGTGTTCAGGCGAGCAAGCTGGCGACAGTGGTCGAGTCGGGAAACGTACTCTTCGCACGATGATAACGACCAATTAGCCTTGGAGTTGAAGAATGAAACGTCCAGAAAGAATGTAGGGGAGCGTCTATAAACGAGGTAAAATGGCGAGTAGCCAGTTGTGCGTTGCACGGCCGTGTTATAGGCGAAAGTGACGAATGGTAAAAGGACATCCCAGTTTTTGTAGTCTGGGTAAATGTAAGCGCCGATCATGTCGGCAAGTGCGCGATGAAAGCGCTCGGTCAGGCCGTTAGTCTGGGGGAGATAGCTAGAAGCTGTCTTGTGGGCAGTGCCGGAGGCTCGAAGAACTTCGTTTAGCAGTTGTGAAAGGAACGCCTTTCCAAGGTCACTGAGCAGTACTCGAGGAGCACCATGGCGTAGAATAATGGCTTCAAGAACGAAGTCAGCCACTTCCGAAGCACAGTCAGTAAGAACACAAGCTGTCTTAGCGTAGCGCGTCAGATGGTTGACCGCGATCACTATCCATCGATTGCCAGCAGTAGTGACCGGAAGGGGGCCAGTAAAGGTCGATCCCATCAACCTCGAACGGTGCTGCGGGGCATGGAATCGGCTGTAATAGGCCCACAGGAACAGATGTTGGGAGTTTGCGACGCTGGAAGGGAGAGCAGGGACCGCCGTATCTGGCGACGCTAGGAGAAAGGCCAGGTCAATAGAAACGACTTCGAATGCGGTCATAGGTTTTATGGAACACAGGGTGGCCAGCTGTCAAATCATCGTGAAAGGCGTTGAGGACACGAAGTCAGAGATAGTGTGGTGTAACTGGCACCCAGCGTTGCCCGTCAGGATGGTAAATACGGCGATACAGCACGCCATCGTCCAGCTTAAAGTGCGCGAGTTGGCGATGGAGGCGTGCGTTAGGTGGACGAGAAGCCCCAGAGAGGTGATCTATGAAGCCTTGACAGTACGGGTCAGCCAGCTGACGAGAGGTGAGTGGCTGATCATCGTCGAAAGGCAGTTGGTACATTGAGGCCAGGGACGAAACCGTAACAGTGTCGGTCGAACTGGTGACGTGCGAAGCGATTGCAGAGGCGTCGAGCGGGGCCGTAGGAAGCGGGCAGCGAGAACGAGCGTCGGCGTCTTGGTGTTTGTTTCCAGACTTGTAAATGATTTCGAAATCATACTCTTGGAGGCGTAAAATCCAGCGACCTAGGTGTCCAGACAAGTTCTTGAGCGTGTAAAGCCAGCATAAGGCATGGTGGCCCGAAACGATGGTGTGAAGGCCGTGGACATAAGGGCGAAACTTCTGTATCGACCAAACAACAGCCAGGCACTCGTGTTCAGTCATGGTATAGTTCTTTTCCGAAGCGCTGAGTACACGGCTGACGCATGCAATGAATCTCTCTCGCGAAGAGTTGTCGCGTTGCAGAATAGCACCTATACCGCGGCCGCTAGCGTCTTTGTGCAGGAGAGTCGGTGCGGCCTCATCAAAATGGCAAAGCACAGGCGCAGACGTGAGGTCGTCCTTCAAGCGTGCAAACGCGAATTCGCATTCCTGGGACCACAGAAAGGGTGCACCGGAAGCTGCTTGTGTAATGGAGCTGCGATGGAGGCAAAGTTCTGGATAAAGCGACGGAAATAAGAGGCGAGGCCAAGGAAACTGCGGAAGTCTTTGGGTCTGTCAGGACGAGGAAAGCGAAGAACTGCAGCAGTCTTGTCAGGGTCCGGCTGAATGTCATCTCTGCTCACGACATGACCCAGGATCTTAATGGCTTTGCTGGCGAAACGGAATTTCTTGGTGTTCAGCTGAAGACCAGCGCGGACGAGGCACGTCAGAACTTCATCCAAGCGTTGCAGGTGCTGAGGAAAAAAATACAATGTCGTCCAGATAACAAGAGCAGGTCTCCCATTTCAGGACACGCAGCACGGTGTCAGTCATGCGCTCAAAATTTGCGAGCGCGTTGCAGAGCCCGTAAGACATTACATTGAACTCGTACAGTCCATCAGGGGTTGGGAACGCCGTTTTTTTCGTTATCGTCTTCGTGCATGGAGATTTGCCAATAGCCGGAACAAAGACCCAGGCTGGAAAAGTATTCCGCACCTTGGAGGGAATCAAGGGCGTCGTCAATGCGCGGCATAGGATAGACGTCTTTTCGAGTTATCTTATTGAGCGCCCGGTAATCGACGCAAAAGTGCACGAAGCCATTTTTTTTCGCTGGCCAAGACAACAGGAGATGACCAAGAACCAGCCGAGGGGCAAATTACCTTGCGTTCCAGCATGTCGGCGACGTTGTCTTCGATGATACGTTGCGCTCGGCTAGAGACACACGGTACGGGCGGCGCCGCACGACAGATGTGTCGTCTGTCAGAATGTGATGCTCTGCAACGGCTGTTTGGCCCAACGTCGACGAATAGACGTCAAAAGAATTACCGTGCTTTTTTAACAAAGAAAGCACCTGTTGTGTCTGCGCGGGTTTCAAGTCAGTGCTGATGACTGCTGTAAGCGCGGCGGCCGAGGAAGAATCACTGGAAGATGGGTCCCCAGAAGCGACTGGTGTAAGTGGCAAGACGCAGACAGGCTCCAGATCGGAGACGCATGCAATGGTTGTGCCTTGCGAAACTAGGATTTTTTCTGGTGTTTTGTTCGTGGCAGTGACCAGTGCCGATCAATGGTGGAATCGAACAACTCCTGATGTAAATGCTATGCCTTTAGTAAGCCAACGGAAAGAAGGGAACACCAAGACGTCACCATGATGAATGTCGTTGGATAGGAGGGTAACAACTTGGTTTTGTCGTGGAAGTAGCGGTCAGGTGAAATGGCGTGTGGGTTTTTTCGTCGCCAAGCAAGTGTTCGGTGTCGGTAAGGTGAACCACACGCTGCCCACAACAAATACCAGCAGACGCAGAAGATAGAAAATCCCATCCCAAAATCAGCTGGTGAGAGCACGTGTATAGCACAGCAAACTGTATGTGATGGAGAATGTTGTCGATAAGTACACGCGCAGTACAGAAGGCAGAAGGTCGAATAGTGTTCCCTTCGGCTGAAACTAGCTTGGGGCCAACGTAAGGCGTCGTAACTTTTTTTAGACGGGAATGCAAATAAGCGTTCATAACAGACAAAGCCGCACCAGTATCCACTAAAGCATCCACGGGCACCCCTTCGACATAAAGACGAGTCATATTGGATGGGCGCGCTCGAGGAATTTCAGTCTTCTTTGTGTATGCAGTTTTTCCTCCGGAAACTGCAGCGCTTAGTTTTCTGCGCGAACGGTAGAGGTAAGTGAGGCAGGCCGAAGTGGTGACGATGAGCGGCGGAAGGGCGATGGGGAACGGCGTCTGGCTGAACGGTAAGCGCCTCGTGCTTCAGGTAATACAGGCGGAGATGGAGAGCGCTACGAAGGTAACGCCGCCCTTGGTAAGAGGCAGCACTATAAAAATCGCGCTCACACATATGGTAGCCCCGACGTTCGTCTTGGTGGCGCTTGCGGCAAAAACGTGATATATGGCCGCGATAGCAGCAATAATAGCATGTAGGACGAGACGGACGCCAAGGGGGGTAGGAGGGGCTGTTCGGTGTATCGGGTGACACTGAGGTCAGATGGGCCGATGAAGGCTCGGGCGGTGATGAAGGGAAGTGAACCGTCGGCGCAGTGGCAACCGACGCGTAAGTTGGTAGTGGCAACGGAGAAGTGACGTGGCCGAGAGGCTTGGCAGCAACTTGCGCGCATGTCGGTAGTGCGGTATAGTCGGTAATGCGTGAGGGACAGGACCGTCTACTGGCACAGCGCAGGTCAAGGACGCCAGTTCTTCCATGATAACGTCACGCAATGACGCACCAAAAGGCTGGCTGGGACACGTCGAAGGTGAGGGTAACCGCATCGATTGCAAGTCTTCGCGTATGAGCGCGCGTATCAGTGTGCGTAGATCGTGGTCCACCGTAGAATGGGCATCGTCAATGTCGGGCTGTAGGCGGACAGACTCGAGCTCATCGAGGCGCTGACAAGTGGTGACGACGTCAGCGATGGTAGCCGGATTCTTAGTGGCGAGGGCATTGAAGGCAAGAGTTCCAATTCCTTTGAGAATGTGGCGTACCCTGTCCGACTTCGACATTGAAGAATTCACACGTCGGCAGAGTGCAAGGACGTTCTCGATGTTGGAGGTGTATGACTCGTCCAGGTGTTGTTTGCGATCATCGAGGCTTTTCTTCGCGAGAGTGGACCGAACGGCCGGTGTGCCGAACACTTTACGAAGCTGGTGTTTGAAGCGAGTCCAGTCGGTCAAGTCTGTCTCGTGGTTAAAGAACCACGTCTTCGCCACACCAGACAGACAGAAGGAGACATGGCGGAGTTTATGAACATCATCACAGTGATTGGCGGAACTGACTCGCTCCTAATCGTCCAGCCAGTCTGACATTCTCTCCGCGAAGACCAGCGAAAAGATGGGGGTCACGCGGGGGGCTGTTGATGATAACGGAAGGAGGCACTTGCGATGTCGGAATGGTGGCAATAGGGGCGCCAGGCTGCACGTCCTGCGGCATGTTAGCTGACGGTGGGCGAAAGCGGTGACCTGAACGAAACTCCAGGAGGCAGACCGGATGGCCAGAGGACGTAGGAACGAAGAGCACACTCCACCATTGGTGACGCCTCGGTTGGGACGACGTTTATTAGGCCCGGGAGCTCGTCAGCGAACAAGCGCAGTACACAGGCGATGATGATGATCATATATACAAGTGAAGACGAGAAAAGATAAAACTGGGAGAATAATGATGATCACATACAGATCAGGAAGATGTGCGTAATAAACGTCCACAGTAGTTAGAAGCAGAACGCCATATTCCCTGAGCTGACTCGTGCTAGACCCATGGCAGTGCAGCCGTGGGCAACCTAGCCAAACATTCCTTCCACGCAGTAGGGAACGTATAATATCGATGCAAAGATGGGTCATGCTCTCGTGCAGCTTCGTGAATTAAACCCCCGACATTTAAACAGCGCATATTGGCTCAATGGCCGCCAGATACGACTATCGGGTGGATCTGTAAAAACGCCACCCACCGCGACAGCTTAGTGGCTATGATGCTGTGCTGCTGAGCATGAGGTCACGGGTTTGCTCCCGGCCGCAATTCGATTAGGGCGAAATGCACAATCGCCCGTTTACTTATATTTAAGCTCACATAATTTACGGAACACTAGGTGGTCAAAATTAGTATGGAGCACCACATTGCGGCGTGACTCAGAGTCACATAGTGAATTTAGCATGTAAAACCTCAGAATTTATTTAATTAGGGGAAATGTCATGACCAATCATTACTTTATGGAAGTCCATGAACGTGTTAGCAATTCTTACGCTGCTCATATTGCTTCAGGTTTAAAAAAATACAAATTTCCACTCCGTTCAAAGTCATGACGTAAGAATTATCTTTTCTATTGCCGGTATGATTAAACCCCCGTCGTTTGCTTATGTTGTGCCGGCTTTTTCGCAGCGCGAGATCGTGCCGTCGCTATGATTTTGCTGACGTCTACCGCATTGTGTGTCTGCGTACTTAAGAGCGTCTTTTGAGGCAGAATGCAGGGACATCTGACTAATCGCAACGCCGGCAGGATTGTCAATTGTTTCTTTTCATCATGTTCTAGGGCGCGCAACTCGTATACTGCATTTAATAGTTCATAAATATTTTGGAACGCGCTTCAAAAGAAGCGTACATTAAATTGGGACATAAAACTGCAGTGTCGCACTGCAGTGTTTCATTGCAAAGACGATGATAGTGATAGAAATACAGTGCATAAGTTACCCCAAGACACGCAGCTTTCTACCAAAGTCCCAGCAGAATCAGCGCCCCTGTCTTGTGGATTTAGTGGTTGGGATGCTTTCCGCGTTGCTTTGCGCAGTTGTGTGTTGGCATGCTGGTCGAAGCCCATGTCAGCCTTCTAGCGCTTTTGAACGCCACAGCTAGAGTGATAGTGTTCGCAGTGGGGTATACAAATCTAGTAACTCAAACGTAAGTTTAGGGACAGCCTCTCAGTTGAGCGCCCTTTTGGGCGATGCGATGGCCCAAGGACTCCTTGTTTCCTTGAAAAGTCGCATTTGTTAACCTGCACGCTGAGATCAGCCTTGGCTAGACGGCTGAATACGTCGGTGAGCACGCGTTCATGTTCCTCTTCTGTGTCGCTGACCCCCAGAATGTCGTCTAGATAAGATATACAGGCTACTTGGGGAAGTTCAGCTTGTATTGCGTCCCTGGCCCTTTGGAACAAACCAGGTGCTACCGATACGCTGTCCGGCAACCGAAGAACTTTGTAGCGTCCTAGCACCGTGTTTATTGTGAGCAGCTCAGCGCTCTTATCTTTTATCCAAAGTTGCTGACGAGCCTGCGCCAGGTCCAACTTCGAGAAAATAGGCCCTTTTCCAAATTAAGCAAAAAGGCCCTTGCTGGTCGGTGGGGGTAGACATTGCTCCTCACAGCCAGGTTGACGGTGCTTCGATATTCCGCGCAAATCCTGAGCGAGCAATTCCTTTTTTCGCACCACCACAATGGGAGCAGGCCACTCTGAATATTGTGTTGGCTCCAAGGTTCCCAGCGCCAGGAGGCTATTCATTCGGTCACAACAGCACCCTTCCAGGCAACCGGCACGCTTAAGCGTTTAAGTAAACGTGGTGAAGCATCGTCCTTTAGCTCGATGTTAATAGGCGGTTACGCCGCGCCAGGCAGAGACGCGCTGAAGACTTCCAGGAACCTGGCGGCGAAAACTTCTTGAATCTAACTGATGTGATGAAGGCCCGTTACTTCTATCTGCAATGCCACGAACCAATCTCGGCCAAGCAATGCGTTTCCGTCATTCTTGACGACCAGTAACGGCAACTTGCTATTTCTGCCCTTGAAATTTACTCCCACCACAATTATTCCCTAAAGCTTCGAGACCTTGCTTGGTCCAGGTGACGAGCCGAGTGTCTGGTTCTTGCAGCTACCCGTGCTTTGCCCCTAATAGTTTTTTAAGCTCTCTCTGGCTGATAATGGACCGTGCTGCTCCCGAATCCACTTGCATTTTCACCTGCTCGCCGGCAATCTCGACATGAATAACGTAGCTCGGAACAACGCTTGTTTCTTGACTAATGCAAAACAAACGACTATTCCATTCCCGCAGCGACAGCAATTTCGTATAGCTGATCTTGTTCTTGCGCTTGAGTACACCGACAGGCTTTTGCTATGTGCCCCTTCCACGAGCAGCTGAAACATACGGCGTTCTTGAACTGGCAACGCATCGCCCTGTGCTTGCCAAAACATCGAACACAGCGCCGCTCAAACTGCTGAGCAGCAGAACGCTTTAGCCACTGCCTAACCATGGTGGGTGCAATCAGTAGTGCGTACGAACAATGGCGAACGAACCTTAAGCTGAGTCAGAAATCAATACGGACCCGTAAGCACAAATGCGAGAAACGTAGGAGTTGAATGCCCTGTTGATTTTCTCTTAGAAGTTAAACTATTCCAGAAACAATGCCTTTCTGATAAAGTACCATTGTCGTTGCGATAATTTACTATACAAACAAACGAAGGTTTCTAGAAAAAAATACGAAATATCTTGCACTAGGAAAAATACTGCTATCCTTTCTAAGCATAAATACTGGTCATTAAAACGTAAATTTCGAAGCAAATAATAGGGAGTTTTAGTATAGCTGAAAACGCTTACGTTAGCATTAGCGTGCGACGCAACGCTAACGCAAAGAAAGGCTGAACTGCGCGGTACAAGGTAGTGTTTTAGAATAGCGGAACGGAGCACAACGCTAACGCTAACGCAAATACACTTGGGCGCCATCTCGAAGCGGATACAGCAGGCATGAGCAAACATGAGCAAACTTTCTCGTTAAGCCTACTCCGCCGCTAATCGAGAACGTATATCGAAAACAGCGTCCATTTTTCTCCTATACGCTGCTGTCGAAGCATCATCACACAAATCTATAGCAAACACGAGCATTAGTGGCGAACGAATGAGCGGAACAGTGCAGGCCGACGACTCGATAGATCCGAAGTGGACTGCTCTCGCTTAAACAGGCGCCGCCATCTTGCTCTATGTACGGAATCCCTTGAATGCGTTAGCGTTGAAAGCTATATTCTGGAAATATCGTAGGTACGTAAGAGTTCTGGCTACGTTTACGTTCTGCGCATGCGCAGTTTGCAGCACGCTACGCTAACGCTAAATCCTTGCGTTTGCTGTTTTCCGCTATACTAAAACTCCCTTATAAATCACCTCGAACTCCGACCAAAGCGCAAGCTTGCCACCTGTCCCAAAGCACTCTCTCAAAACATCCAGAGCGACACATGGAGGATGTGTTCCGGGTTAACTATTTGGATTGACTCTTTTGGAGAAATATTATAGAATGAGTATAAAGCAATCTCTGCCCAGGATACATTGAACATATAACTATTAATAGTACGGGTAAAGAATATTCGACTGACACGTATTGGTGGAATGGTCGAAAAAGAACCTGGTGTCTCAATCCTAGATTTGTTAGCCACTGTGTCGCTGACACGAGCTGTGTTCTGGCCCACGTTCAATTCGTGGTTGAAAACTGCAGACTGTGTCCGCAAATGGCGGATAACAAGCCAAACCATTGTGTTTTGTAAATAATAGCTAGTGATGACCATAACTAGCTATTCTAAATAATAATAATGAGCTAGTGACGACCATTACATTTTCTCTCTGATCCAGGACCCAAGTCTGATGCAGGGTACACTGCGGGATGTTTTGGACCCCACTCGCTGCCATTCTTACGAGGAAGTATGGCTGGCATTGCACCAAGTATACTTGGCCAAGTTCGTTTCGTGTCACCCAGACAACGTAATGCTGCGTGTGGAAGACGGTGGGAAAAACCTCAGGTATGACACTAAAGAAGTCATCATGATGCTAGCTTACACCAACACGTAACAGTTAACGCTATACTGTAGAATGATAAAAAAACGGAAGGACGGGAGTGGGCTCTCATTATCGCAGGGAAAAAAAGCGAGTTGACCTTAAGCATGCGCTACGATTGCGTTAGCGATCTCTGCTAGGCATCTCAACCAACAACAATAAGCACTGGAGCAGACACGGACAATGGAGGAGGACACGACCCGTTGTCCTCATCTGCTCCAGTGCTTTACATCGTTACTATGCCACACCGACAAGGCCAAACGGCAGCACTGGTCAATTACAAGTAAATAGTCCCTTGAGTATTGCCAATGGAATAACACAAGCTGAAGGCCTTCGCAAGGTGAGTGATTACAGCGTGGTTCGTGACACAGCCTTGGTCAAGCCTAGCGGCCGTTTGCTTGCAACACGATTTTAGATTCTTATCAGTGTTAAATAAAAACCGATACAATATTCAAATTCGCCACATTTATCTAGTATTATGTGATACGGAGCCTGTTTGCCATGTCTTAAGTTCGGGGAAAGTTTATAATTATTGCCTAACCTTCTTTCATTCCTAACACCCGTTGAGATGTACTCGGTACTCGGCTATATTAAGAGAAATGCTAGTTACCTTTCATTGGAAGTGTGTCGCGTCAAAATATTTCTTCTGAAGAAATGATTTACTGCACCCGCAGCCTTTGTTTAAACTGGTTAGCCACTGGTTGATCAGTTTAAACTTAACAACCAGTGGCTAGACTGTCAATGATAAAGATATGCGAAAATGCAATTTGCTCTGATGGCCATTTGTCCTTGATCTCAGCTAAGTGGCGTTTCAAGATATGCTACTTGTTCAGAAGAATATAAAGCCTATAGATAAATCGGTAGATACAACAGAACTGTATATAACTGAATCGCGAGCCTTCAGACATCGCATATCCGTTATCCGAATGTTAAAGTTCTAGGTGCATGTTCTTATTTAAAATAGCACACTTTTATGAACTCGCAGAATCACAATTTCCAGAGAAGCTGTTTTTTTAGCAGTTGCAATAAAAACTTCACTTCCCTGTAATTAGGTAAACCACACACTTTAAAACGTTGCCCCTATATGGCTGGTGACCTCGAAACCTCCCAGCACTTAACGCCATTCGGGCATTTCGTTAATAAAATTTACAAATGCCCACACATTTTACTTGTCGAATATGTTTACCGTAATATTCCTCTCATTGTCACTAGATGTGATCTTGTTGGAGTTTACAGTTTCCGTAGGGCCGCATATTCTGCGATGTTCCTAAAGCACAGTTACAAAGCTCCAGATAACCTGTGTATGTGAATTACTGCTAAGGCCTGTAATTTAACCGCGCACTTCAAGTTTTGTTTCCGCAAAACCTATAATATGCTTTCAATTTTCAACAACTATAACCACTCTGCCTTTTGTAATTTATTGAGAACCTTATAGAAACACATTACGAAACTCGTATAGCTCAAGATACGCGAGAACGAGGAGAGTTCAGTAATTATGTGCAACGCTCCCGATTTGGCCTGGAAAGTTAGTTTCCTCAAACATTGCACTGAACATAATTCTCATCTCCAGTAAACATAAACGCGTAAAATAGAGTTATCTCGAGTTATTAGGAATCGTGGCTGATAACGGCCGTGTGACACTTTCACAATCCTCGTTAAACTTCTCAGCGAAAGCAGTATTTATTTCACACGAATGTGACTTGACACAAACATTTGCCATAGCCTTACTTCCATTTTAACCAAGTTTATTCGCAAGGTGGCGTTTCTTTTTTAGCCACAGAAATGGCCTAATTGTGCGTGTTTCTAAAACACTTATAACGCTTTAGAGTGCTTGGATACGTAATTTATTCTATTAGCTGCAATAAGCCGACCCACTGCAAACTTTGATTACACATTACCTACTACCGGGCTCTTACTTTTACCAAACAAAAACAAGGTTCCTCATTTACTTCCCAGCGGACGAACGCCTATCACGCGTGGAAATAATATCGAAAAAGGAGGGCTCATGAGTTATTTGTAATGCTCCTAATCATGCAGGCAAAGTTAAAAGTTTGGGACACATTGCGCTAAAGAAGCCTTTATTTATGCTTAATATTAAGATTGTGCAACGCCGTCTTTATTCCAGCAACTGGGAAAAGTAACTAACAACGTAAGCGTGCCATTTGGAAACACGTTTTTTTCCTATAAATACTTTGCGAAGGCTGTGTTTAACCCCGTCGCATTTATCTTCACACACAGATTTTCAAGTGGTCCCTCTATTGCTGCTAACTTTGAGATTGATGGCATGACAATTTATCCAATCTTGAAAAATTTAGTGTAGTTCGTAAAATCAATGACATATGCTCTGGAACGCTTAATTACGTAATGTCTTGCAGAAGCTGTAATGCACCGAAACACCCTAAATTTTTCTCGCACATGACCCATACCATGTCTATTATTTTCGGCAATTGTAAACTGTGTGTAGCGTTCAGTTCCCTCGAGACCAGTGAGAAACGTAGCCTAAAAAGTTCATAGTACGCTTTCGAGCCATGTCGAAAAATCTTTTTGTAATAGGTTGTGTTCAACTCACAGACGTTCCACTTCAAATCCTTATTTGGCTGAGCTTTTGTGACATTTTTGCGGAATTTGACCTTGGTGACGTTTGTAGTTATGTCAAGGCAGCGGACTAAATTTTTGGCCACTCGTAAAATACACTCACAACGCTCTAGCACGCTTGCATGAATAATTGATTGCAAACGCCGCCTCTCCCTGCGATCCCTCGATATGATTAAGACCCTCGCAAAGGATGTTCCACATCCGCCCACCGTGGTTATGAGTGGGGCTGGCTAACGCACCTAAGGCTAGATCTAGTAAACATAAATACCCAAGTTAGCACAATTGGTCCTGCGACGCACACGTACTGCAGAGGTTGCGGGCCCGGCTCCCGCCGCCGCCAAGTGATCTTTTCGTCCAATTTCATTTTCCTTTTCTTCATTGTTTTCTACATTCCAATTTCAACTACACTTAATTTCCCCGATGCTTTTCTTGGCTTCATTGTCTGTTGGCTTTATGTGGTTATGATTAACAAAAAAGATCCCCTGGGTTCCCCTTCTTCCGACCTAGAGAAAGGTACTCCGGCAGAGGCGTTAGAGGCTGACTGGCGATCCTGAATTATTGTTCCCTTGCTCGGAAATTGATCTTTATCTTTGTCTTCTGAATACTAATCTTCAACCCCACTCTTACACTTTGTGGGTTAAGGTCCTCAATCATTTGTTGTAATTCGTCCCCAGAGTTGCTGAATCGGACAATGCCATCTACAAACCGAAGGTTGCTGATATATTCGCCGTTGATCCTATCTCCTAAGCCTTCCCAGTTGATAGTTTGAATACATCTAAGCATGCAGCTTTCTAAGTGTGTTATTTTTATCATAAAACCGTGAAAACACATTACGGTTTCGAGCGGTTCTATTAGCATTACCAGCCTCGCGGTAATTTTATTTCAGCCTTACTCATGTTACGATGAGCATCCACAGCAACACATTTCGCGTTGAAGTGATATACTGGCACGCCGTATCGTCACCGCAGAGATGTATGAGGTACCTATGCAGCAGGGTTCCTCTCTCACATTTCTCTGTCGACATGCTGCGTCATCTAACGGTGCCGCTGGTGATATTTGGACTCAGTACCACAAATAATTGAATCATGCTTAAGTTTCCGGAAGTGGAGTGCAAAAGACATCGCTGCTTTCTGACCTAATCACAAAACTCGATTTCAGAAAAAGTGACGGAAAGCATGTGTTTCGCGCCGCGGAGCGTCAAGAAGCTAGACGCAGAGAGTGGCGCGCTCCGAGCGCTGTCAGTGCAAATGAAGTGTTTTCGTCACGATATGACATCATCACACGGGCGATTCGAGGGCGACTCCAAAAGTGACAATTTGCGCTCTCTCACGCGTTCCGGTGCGCGCGCGGTTGAAGCGAGCGAACGAGCAGGCTGGCAGGTAAGAAAGGACGCGCGTGCGCAGTACGCGCTCTCGAACTTCGGCGCGCAGCCGCCAGAAGGCGCAGCCATGCAGTTTAGTCTAAAACCCCTTGATCTTAGAAAGTAGCGACACGCTTTGATCTACGCCGCAACACCCTCGCCGGCGCGGTCAACCTCCTCTTTTTCTCCCCCTCTTTCGCGGAGGCAGCGCATCCGCCACGCTGAATGGCTGCGGCGCTCGAGACTACCCCGTCAGGTGACCCTGACGTCACGAAAACGGCGCGAAACTTGCTTTCGCGCGCCTTTAGTTTCTCCCGCTCGCCATGAGCAGTCCAAGTGGTGGTCGCCCTGCCGCTCCGAACGTGTGTTTCCCAAGTTTTTCCATCCTTTCGTAGGAATCTGAGATTCGTTCTCCGTGAAAATGCCTTGCTGCTCTTCGTTCAGTTTAATACAGAGCACTGATAACTGTGCATATAGTTTTTTTTTAAGTGAGTCGGCTGAAACTTTCGTTGACTCTTCGAGCCGTGACAAAGCTTTTTGTGTTTTCGCGCGTGCGTTAGTTTTCAAATGTATGTAATTTGTGAGTTAATGCCTGTAACCCATATTTTGTAGTTGTGTGCGTGTGTGTGTGCGTGTTTGTGTATGTGCGTGCTTGTGTGCGTGAATGTGTGTGCATGTATGTATGTGCGCGCGTGTGTGTGTGCGTGTGGTCCTTGCGCCTGATACTTGTGAAGCCAAGGAACTATTTTACTCTTATTGCGTGCTTATTGTATCTTTGCAAAGTTTCAATACTGCGAGCATTTTTTTTCTTTATGTACTTTATGTTGCGAAGGCATGAACCGCAATATATAGGTAGATAAGTGGTATTATGTATTATTCGCGCATGCTCATTAAGTACAAGCCACGCGCTTCTGATAATCTCTCTCAATTATGATAAACTTGACATCTTGAAGTCTGTAAGTTTATTATCAAGTGCCAGTCTTAGCAGTTTCCGTGTAAGCAGTCAGCCTTTTTTTTTTTTTGAGAGAGAGACTTAGGTTACTCCCAGAGGTGATGGAATGTAATTTCTCGTCGTTTCATAGTGACGGAATACAGGCGCGTGTGTAAAGTTCTATGTTGGCTGTTTCGCAAGCACAGCACGTATTTCGCACAGTGGCATTGGTACAAAGGCTTTTAGCCCACTCACTTTGGCGAATTCACTTTAAGTAAAATATCACATTTCTTCTTGGTTACCTTCTCTGAGCCTTTTAAGAGCGAAGATAGTGAACCAAATTCTCGTTTATACTCTACGCTGCTTATATTGTATGCACCCAATACACCTCCGCGTTACGGACAACCCAAGTGGCGACGTAGAGGTAAACAGCTCAGCCACTGCTTGGTACTCATTTTTTCGGAGCGCTTCCACTTGTATTTATCGAAGCGTCCTAAAAAAATGGCACGACGTTCTATCGGAAACGTACTTTCGTCAGGACAGTTTCACAAGGTATAAATTCCCATACAACGCTTCAAAGGGCCGAATAAACAAGCGCGCGCATTGATTCTAATGCGGCTGCAGCGAGCCACTGGAGGGTTCAGCGCCGCGCCGGCCCGGTGAGGGGGAGAAATCCGAGGAGAATTGAGGAGGAAAGCGCACGCGTGGGGGAGAGTGTCGCTACTTTCTAACATCAAGGGGCTTTAGTTTAGTCGCTGCTCCCGTGGTCTCTAATATTTTGCACTCGACTGTACATTTGGAAGGACCAGTTTAACAGCTATAGGTGACGCGGTCGTTTTGTGGCTTTGATACGTCACACCGGGTAGACTGGAGCGCACTTCGTGACCATACCAGCTCCGCTTTTGGTGACGTGAATAGCCACGTTTTTCCCGCCCAAAGCCGCGCTGCCCTAGCGCGCGTTTTAGCAGCGGAGCTGTTTAAGCCGGGTGTAATCCGTCAACCGCGAACAGAAAACGTTGGCCGATCCTGGCGGCCGTGCAGAGAGGGTCCAAGCGCAATGGCACATATCCCTGTGAACTAGTGAAGCTGAGCCTGGCTAAATCTAGCTAAGCATGGTTGGGATTACTTAAGCTTAGTGAGTCTTCGATAGCCAATCGATAATTGATCAATAATAAATAAATTCCGGGAAATGCTGGGGATGACTTGGTAGTGCATAGCCTAGCCCAAATAAGCTGCGAATACCTTGCGATAGCCAATCGACAGCCAATCTATAGCTAATCAATAATCGATCAATAATTAATAATTTACGGGAAATGCTGAGGATCACTTTGTAGTGCATAACCTAGCCCAAAAGCCAGGACTAGCTAGGTGCCCATGAGCTCCGCTGTCTATTTATCATTGCGCCTCCAGTGCAAGCTAGGCTGATTTTTTTGACTAGGTTGCGTAAAAGGGGCTGTAATTATTTGTGGCACTTTCGAGCTTCCAGTGGCCATCTAGGCGGCCCCAGGCCCGGGCCTCCCAATCGCCGGATTTAAAATAAAGTTATGTCACTCACTCACTCACTTTCAAGCAATTGAGCCTTACGTCTAAATTATAAAGCCGAAAGCTACCTTAAATACAAACAAAGCAGGACAGAATTTTCGTGTCACTACTCATTTAAACTTCAATTGCCACATGCACCGAACCGCCATGTTTGAACGATGTCCTCACACTGTTCCTTCCAACAAATATTTGCAGTGCTGGCCAGAGACAGTTGGTGTGTCTCGCAAGAGCTCTTCTTCGGCGTCCCCGCGTGCTCCTAATGGACGAGGCCACGTCACACATGGATAGCGACACGGACAGGCTCGTTCAAAGCACTCTGCGACAGAGCTTTACACACTGCACAGTACTGACTATCGCCCACAGGCTGGACACTGTGCTCGACTACGACAAGTGAGTGACTTCTATTAAATGCAATCAAATCGTGATGCAGAGAAAAGGTCTCCTTAAATGTATGGCTTTGTCAACGTAGTTCTGGTTTCGATGAAGTCGCAATGTCCTGCTCTAGAAGACTGTTAGGCTTAAGGATATAGCCTTCTTTGGGATAAATAGGATATATTTTTGCTCTAACGACAAAGCAATCCTAATTCTTGTCATTGATACGCTAGTTCCTTCTTAGTTGAATAATAGAGACTAGTGCAAAATTTTGTTAGCCGAGTTACTTTCCTGGTGTTCTGGGTGGGATCAGTGGTCCTCGGTGGAGTCTCCCTGTATGGAAAAAAGTAGTTTCCGAATACTACGCATTAATTTTAACCTTTTCGCATTGTAAAGAGTTGATATATAGTTATCCAAAAATTAACTTCGAACGGGTATTGAATTACGTAATGGAGGTCTCAGTTAAATGTGGTCCTATATTTGCCCGAACGCAGAATGTACGCTGTATGAGCCTCAGTTGTCAGTATACCAGATGGCAGCATAAACTGCCCTTAAATTACTCCACCATTTTATTCTGGAGAGGCACCACATGTTACTTTAAACGATACTGAAATGGGAATTTCATCGAGCTTAGAGTAAGCGTATATCCTTATAGCAGCGTTTTCATTGGACACCTTTGCTTATTTAGGGGTCTATAGATTACGTGGGTGTGAAAGTAACACAATAAAGTAGATTGCACTCGTTAACGTGAACTAATGGACTAGTTATTACGCCGATTCAGTGTGCCTATGTAGAGTACGTATATAATACAATGCAGGAAGAGGCTCATTGCGACGCAGACAGTGGTGCAGGAGAAGCTAGTGGCGCACGTAAAAGAATGTAAAGTTAGCTCACATATTGTACAACACCAGGTAGAAGACGTTGCTTACTATGACACGCGAAGTGAACTCAAAGAGGAAATCGCAGAAACCAATACTGGTGACGTGGACGTCACTGCATTAAAAAGATAATACAATAATGATGACTATGCCTAACAGTATCCATGGCCGCGATTTTGTAGCGCTGCCTTATGACTTATTATCCCTTATGACCGTCGCTCTGACCACTGGCAAAGCGCGATAAGCGCGAAAAGACATTTTTACCGGAAAGGCGTAGCTACAAAATACCGCCCACGTTGCTCAGACGAATATATACAATAAGGCCGCAACTTTTGCTGCAATAATTTATAGCGGTTCAAAGCGGTAAACAAAGGATGCCGCTACCGCCGACGATTCCACAAGGGAGCTTGTGTGCCGGTTCTTCCAAGAGGTATGGACCACATAAACGGACAGGAACCTTCACATGTAAGACGGCGGTGCCAATATCCAGTGGGCCTAGTTTTCCGGGAAGCAATGAAGGACAAATAGATAGGGTTTGGAAAGTTGAGCGTAATCGAAGTAGATGTTAGGTGCAGTGACATCCCTTGTTCGACCATTGCTTATCTCTTCGAAGTGTTGGTCTTCCTGTGACCCGCAGTGTCCTCTTTATTAATTATTAATATGGCAATGGCAATAACATTGTTAGCGTAAGAAAAGTATTTGGCAGAGAAGTGCAGAGATCAGAGTCACCGATCTCGGCGTGGGAGAGCTTAAATGCTATGGGATGTTCCGCAAGTGTTAGGCAATGTGCAGAGTTCAAGACTAGCCACGAAGCGCTAGCTGTTGCAGCGAAAGCTGTATATAGCTAGGCGAAACGAAAAACCGTTCGTCCCATGTTTCGCTAAACGGATCCATTGGTTGTGCCGTCAGTTACGTCGTTCTCTACGGCGCACCCAAGCGCGCGCGCCATTGGCAGTGCCGTCAGTAGACAGTTTTAGTTTAGCGCGCGCTAGACAGTACGTACGCAACGTGCGGCGCGCTACGTACGTTACGGTTGAGGCTGTCCCCCACAGCATAAGTTTACCGCGTGCAACATCTGAAACGTGGAGTGCGCCTAAGCGTCAACACCCTTGCCTCGGAGTGCTACTTGGCGCCGTCTAGTGCCTAAGCAATAAACTCGTATAGCCAACATTGGTTGTCACAAGTCAGGGCACGAGACAAGCTTTTTCGCGCCGTTCGCGCCGATTTTGTGTTCAGGCGAGCAGCAGCAAGGCAAGAAAATGCCGTCAAGCATCTGTGTGGAATCGCCGCCTTTTGGCTACTCTTTTATGGCGAGAAATAGACGATCTGATGCTCACAACCCGCGAGCGGTGGCTTTTGAAAGGTGACTGCAGCCTTGACGATATAGATTACCGCATAATGCGCGATCGTGAAAGCGAGTTGCTGCGATACCGCTCGCGCAACGGACTCCTCGATGTGGACCAAGTGGAGTCGACGTTGTTTCGACAACAATTCCGCTTCGAGAAACGGGATCTGAGTGAACTTGTTCGTCTGCTGCTGTTCCTCGACAAAATATGCAGTGCTCAAAAAGTGACGGTGGTCGGCCGTGATGCACTGTGCCTTTTGCTCCAGCGGCTCGCCTATCCAAACAGATGGTGAAACAATCGTGTGGTGCACAAATTCGCAAGCAATTGCAGAACAAAAATTCACGTAGTCAGACTCGGAACTTACTTTCTCAGGTTGACTATATCCTTCGCAGCGTAATAGGATAGCAGGAGCTCCGTTCGACTGCGGACATTCCGGGAAATAAACGGCATCCCAGTGCTATCCTGCATCTTTGCAGCGATCACGGTCCACTGCACCGCGAATGGATTTAAGCTCCTCACATAGGCAAGGAGTTCCAAATCGAGGGCGATACCGAAATGTACGGCGGGATTTGCTCGCTGCCATGACCACTGACCCGCTTGTTTTGCTGTCGGTCGCCGCCATGTTCTTAAGCTCTCGGCAGCGCGAAATCTCGCGAGAGGGCCGCCGGTAGGGTACGCAACGACTGTAGCGAGCACAACGCAAGCCCGGAGAACTAGCGCGCGCATTCCATACGCGCGCAAACGCACGCATCTCTCATAGGTTCAGCGCATGCGCAGTCGTGCCACCGCTGGCGCGTTGCGTGCGCAACGCCGTTGCGCGCGCTAAACTAAAACTGTCTAGTGACGTCGTTCTCTGCGTCGTACCTGCTCTGCCCGCAACGCCGGCTCCTCGGCTCGCCGTTGTCGCATGCGTTCGATATCTCGAGTTAGCTCGGCGTCATGGTTAGCAGCATCCGCCGCCATAGGCACTTACGTTCCACTTCGCGATTTCAACGTGGACGTTTCGTCCCAGCCGAAGCCAAAGTGTCGCTCGAGAAACTCCCGCCGAAAGCGGGCGTTGGCCCCAGCGAACGCGTTCCCGCCATTGCCACGTTGACGCTGCTTAGGGAGCCTACATGCAAGCGCTGTAAAACGGCGTTGCATGCAGGCTCCCTAAAGCTGCTCTGCCCGCAACGCCCCCTCATCGGCTTGCCGTTGTCGCATGCGTTCGATATCTCGAGTTAGCTCGGCGTCGTGGTTAGCAGCATCCACCTGCCATTGGCGCTTGCGTTCCACTATAAACACAAACATGTAACGAATAACTGAGAAACGCTTCAATACTGCGTCGGGATTAACCCACTGCTAAACGCCGGGGCCGCACGTTTCAGCTTCGCTGGTTAGCCATCTGTACGGAGTGCTTGGGCGGTGTTTATTTTTTGTATTAGATTGAGAACTAATGAGAATTGTCTGAATTTGGGGCAACTACTTGAAAACTGAATTTAATGGTAAGGACAACAACGCAAACATATTACAGTCCAAGAAGCGGCTAGAAAAGTGGCCTCAATGCTCATAAGTAATTTCGTCAACAGGGGAAACACATATTGAACACAACAGGGGAAACATATATTTGAACACGTAATTAAGGCTGAGAGGATGTTACAGCGGTGCTGTAGCAACAAAAAAGTGAGAGTTCCCAGGTTATTGATACACCTTACACGTGAGAAAGACTCGTAAAAGTCGGCGTAATCTCCCATACTTTGAAGCTTATAAAAACTGCCTTAAGAACGTGACACGCGGGAAACAACATTTCGTGAATGTGTAAGTAGTGGTCTTGGGCGGGCTCCTAACGTACGTGGCGATAGCGATAGCGATAGCAGTCGCTATCGTCGCTAAGCTGTTGAACAGCGTAGGCTGGTTGCAGTTTTTCTTTTGTGCCGTTGACACGGTCTTGAGAAAATCTCATACAGAGCTTACCAGTAGAAGAATAGCCGAAGTCGGTATTTTATTTTTTTTTTGCATGGGTGCCACACTACACTGAAATGCCTGCAGGTCTTCTTCGTGAGGGAAACGCAGAAGTGCCTTGTGGAACTTAGTGTCCATAATTACCCGTCGCATTATGTAGGCTGCATGGCCTGTCCGTAACGCGGCAACTCTAAGCACTTTCCCTCTTTTGGCATTTGTCCCCGAACACAGCCGCAGCAAATGGCGAGCAATCCCTGCACATGCGGCGGCAGAGCGATTCGGAGATATAGTTGTACAGATGTGTGCAGATAACGCAAGAAAATAAAAGGCCGAAATTAATACTCTAAAGGATGTTGACAAACGGCAGGGGGGGTCGGAAAAGTAATTCCATCTCAGAAATGTGGAAGGTCGCCGTTCTCGAGCCTCGCAGAAAGCAAAACCAGGGGCGCTATGACGTAAAATGATTCCAAACTGTTTTGATTCCAAACTCCTGACGTCAAATTTACGTAACCACCGACGCAAGCATCGGGCGGTGACCCGCAGCATTGTCTGAACAACCCCACCAAACACTCTCCTCGTTTATAGGAGGTCACCTTTGTTCGCTTTCAAAACCAAGAACATTGTCTACACTCAGCGGTTTTTCTTATCTAATTGGCTGACAAGAGGCGAGGAGCACGCTCTAGTGGAGAGTGTTTCCCTGGGGCCGAGCCAGCACAGTGAAAATAGATAACCGTACGAAAAGGGTGGTGCCGGCTTCTCCAATTGCTCCGCTTCGCCTTACTTAGCCTGCGGTGGCTGGTCGAAAATCGCGGCGGCATGCAACGGAAGGATAAGAATGCCGCTAAAACGGATCCTCAGCAAGGAAGAGTTGGCAGAGCGATGTCGTATGTATGCCGAAAGGGCTCGATAACGTTTTACTGCAACGCAAAAAGGTTTATCGTGCGCAAATAAATACATGCTCACCGGCAGGCGCGAGTAGCGAGGGCATGAGCAATAGGCGGTCAGCCATCTTCTATTCCTTTCGGAACGGGCAGTCTGTGGCTAATCAGAAAAATTTTCAGTTTTGTTCGGCATATTATTGCATTGTTTCGCGTACACGTCATTTTGACATGGTGAGTTTTCGCGGTTTTGTGAGGTCGCGTGACAGACAGGCAAAGTGGGCGTAGCCAGAAAGCATTGGACCAATAGCAGAGGGCTAATGGTGAAAAGGCGTCGAATCAGGATTGATTATTTTTCTTTTGTGCGTTTTAATCATGCATAATCAGCGTGTACACGTTGTATCAGCTGGGGAGCTATCGCGGTTTTCGTGACGTCGAGTGATATACGCGCGAAAGTGGGAGTGGCCCGAAAATGTTTTGACCAATCGTGGAGGCTGATTTCAGAAATTGGAATCAAAACAGTTTGAAATCATTTTACGTTATAGCGCCCCAGCGCGGGGCTTAGTTCTTTGGCCGCAGAGAACCCGCATCGCCAGCACGGTGCATCGTAAGATGCCGCACGCGCGGTCAATGACACGGGGAAGGGGGTGTCGTTAGGAGCTGTGTGGCCCAAAAGCGCGAACAGAAGCGCAAACGGCTGCCCTCTCGCGGCTTGCCGTAGGTGGACCACATGCAAACATTAGGGGCCGATGGGCACGATTCGATGGCAATTTAGAATCGCTGGGATCATGTAACCCGACGCGTGGGCTCTTGAGCGACGGGATGGCACCAGTGGCGTAGTCCGTCTTTGGAATGTCAGTTTTACGAGCCCTGCCGGAGAGGGCATCGTGTATCGGTGGTCGCGCTTCGTTGAGGTACCCTTTACTGCATGCAGTGCGTGATTTTCAGTTAAGGCGCAAGAACGGGGTGACTGGTTGTTTCTTTCTCCGATAGTGTTCTGGGAAACGCCGGGAGAAAATAACATGTCGCAGAGTAGAACGGCTTGTGCGATGTTTATCTGTTGTTGTTGTTTTCGTTCTCTCCCTCTATCTCTTTGAATGTACCGAGAAACGCAGGGAGAGAGTGAGAGAAATAGTGATCATTGAGCCTAGTTGACCCAGTCAGGTCACTAGGGTGTCGTGATTTGCCCTGAGGGATTTTGACAGGAGCAACCGAAGGGTAAAAATCAGGCTCCCGAATTCTCACGAGGGATACGGAAGCAGGAAAGGCGCTCTGGACTGTCGGCTCTGCCGAGTTAGGTTCGCCGGTTCCAGTGAAAAGGATGGGTCTGGAGGTGCGAGTGGCGTTATGCACTAACGGCTATGTAGATTTGTTACGTCAGACTCGCCGTAAATAGCTGTCGATGTATATATTTTGTACATAAAGTCGAATCTCCATGTGCGAACGTCTATGGCGTCCCATCTCTGATGGTAGAGGAGAAACGGTGACGGCGGCAGCTGAAGAAAGGCTTCCATACCAAGTAAGCTGGTCACGCCAGCTTGGAGCACTCTGTGCTACAAGAAGGAGGACGGAAACTTTAGTAGTACAACTAGGATCAGAAGCGTAAAAGGCGTGGGTACGTTTTTTTCTATCCGCTTTATCACGTGCTCACTGCTTATGCATTGGGTAATATTCTGAAGCTCCACTCAGCTCTCTTACTCTCTGCACCACGAAAGATGCGTACTGCTAAATACCAGGAACTAAAAAGGGGGTTCCATCGTGCCGCAGAACATTGCTAGGCTTAAGCAACAGCGCTGACAATGTATTGCGCTAGAAGCTAGCAGATCACAGCTATACCGACTACACTATGTAATGTATACATCATGCAAGGTCGGAAGCGGCACTCGCTCTCATGGAATTCCGATGGAACTCCGGTGTCACAGGGGCCAACTGCCGATCACGCTAGCCACATTCAAATGAAAGTAGCAGGCGAATCCGCTAAAAGCGGATGCTTTCGATTCATTAAAACGTTATTGGACCCCTATATACTTAGAAATAGAAAGAGAGAAAGCAAGAAGAGAAAGGGTAGGGTGGTAAACCAGACGAACGTCCAGTTTGCTGTCCTGCGCTAGGGGTGAAACCTCGAGGATTCGGAAGCGGGAGAGTGTGAGCACTGCACTCACTCAATAAGGTGCACAGCTGGACTACAATTGACCACTCAGGCCGGTGTTCCTCAAAATATGCAGTAACTTACGAATAGCTTTCTATGCCACCGACGGATGTGGGCAGAGTCCAATAATTTTTGTTACAGAAAATGGTCCTCTAGAGTCCAGTCAGTTTATTGTGGTCTGAAAAGAGATATGCTGAACGTCGTATTGAGGATAACGGCAAAATACGTGTGCGATAGTTCCTGCAGACCTACAGGTGTCGTACACTGGTGTATCGATCATTACCACACGGAAAGAATACGCGTTCGTAACTGCCGCACCAAGCCATAGAGGGTAAGGTAGTATTGAAAACCCGCGGGAGAGGCTAGGTGACCTTGGAGCCTTGAGATAGAGTACCAGAATGCGTAGGTGACAATTGGATCCACTTGGGGAGCTCCGAAAACATGTGTCCTTGTGCGACCAAGCCAACGAAAGTCCTCTTGCAGCGTCCGTCCTCACCAGTGAAGTTGAAATAGTCGATATGCCTCCTTCGGCAGACCGGGAAGCCTGGATACCAGTTACAGCAAGGCGTTGCGTCGTCGTGGGGTATCGCCCGGCGCGGTGGTTCGTCACAAATGCGCTGTGCTGCTAACACGAGGTCGCGGGTTCGATCTTCAGTGGCGGCTATCGTACTCTGAAGACAACAAATAAAAAAAGACGATGGTTTACTAAGGGTTGGTCGTACGTTAAAGAACCCCGAGGTGGCTGAGGTGGCTTTTTCCCTGAACCATGAGGTGGCTTTTTTCGTAACCCTCACATGCGCCGTCTATTATAGCCCATGTGTTGCTTTAAAACGATAAACCCTTAGAGTAAGAAAACTGCCATGTGTGACGTAACTCATGCTATTAGTATGTCTGGTTGCGCTGGAAAACAAAGTTTTTCATACTTCTGGAGGCCTGCACGTTATCGGAGAATCATTACCAATTGCTGGAGCGGGAGTGACTCGGAGTAATGAAACTTCCACACTTCTTTTCTTTGCTTAGGTACATAGGATGCTTACTGTCTTTATCTTTAAACCTGACCAGTACTTGTAATTACGCAATTATGTCGTTGACATTGCTATGCTTGCATTCTCACTGAGACTTAAGATATTCTTCCTGCGTACATTTAGAATTCAACATGTGCAATTAACGAAATGTGCACGCAGTGACTCTCTTTTCACCTTCTGACACCGCCTGCTGCCAAGTTAGCGATAGCAACCCCGTTACCTGGAGTAACCCGTGTTACTTTTTATCGTACGCAGGATCCTGGTGATGGAAGATGGACGGATGGTTGAGTTTGGGCCGACACAATTGCTAGCTTCGAGTCAGCAGTCAGCCTTCCATGGAATGCTGCGGCAAGCTGGACTGGCTAGAAGTTTTAGTGAACCGTCTGAGTGTGATTTGTAGGGCGTATCGCGCTGGCCGTTAACTCGATTATCGCAATAAAAAGGACCACTGGAAAGCCATATGCGGAAGCTTGGAGCTATGGCTGTTGAGGAGCCTCTATTAATTTAGGCACCTCGCCGGAAGCACCTCATGGGTTGCCTCTTACAATTTATTTTCTTAATTTACGTCTTTTCTCTCTGTGTCTCCGCGACAGAATTATTTAGGGCTTAATTGAGATTAGAATCTCGATTAGGCCCTTTCTGGTCCGAATTAATTAAGGAAGTGATAAGTCTGCCTGCTTAGAAGTATTCAAGCTCTTAGAGTGGGCAGGCTTAGGAGTGAGGATCAACGGCGAATATCTCAGCAACCTTCGGTTTGTAGATGACATTGCCCTATTCAGCAACAATGGGGACGAATTACAACAAATGATTGAGGACCTTATCCGAGATGGTGTAAGAGTGGGGTTGAAGATTAATATGCAGAAGACAAAGATAATGTCCAATAGCCTGGCAAGGAAACACTAATTCAGGATAGCCAGTCAGCCTCTAGAGTCTTTAAAGGAGTATGTTTATCTCAGTCAATTAGTCACAGGGGACACTGATCATGAGAAGGAAATTTACTCAAGAATAAAATTAGGTTGGAGTGCACAGGGCAGGCATTGCCAAATCCTGACTGGGAGCTTACCACTGTCGTTGAAAAGGAAAATGTACAATCATTGCATTCTACCGGTGCTAACAGATGGGTAGTAACTTGGAGGTTAACAAAGAAGCTCCAGAACAAATTGAGGACCGCACAAAGAGCGATGGAACGAAAAATGTTAGACCTAACGTTAAGAGACAGTAAGAGAGCGGTGTGGATCAGAGAGCAAACGGGGATAGCCGATATTCTTGTTGACATTAAGAGGAAAAAATGGAGCTGGGCAGGCCACGTAATGCGTAGGATGGATAACCGGTGGACCATTAGACTTACAGAATGGATACCAAGAGAAGGGAAGCACAGTCCAGGACGGCAGAAAACTAGGTGGGGTGATGAAGTTAGGAAATTTGCTGGCGCAAGTTGGAATCAGCTAGCACAAAACAGGTGTAATTGGAGATCGCAGGGAGAGGCCTTCGGCCTGCAGTTGACATAAATACAGGCTGATGATGATGATGGATTTTATACGTGCATCTGCAAGCTAAAAGTCTGAAAAAAATCAAGAAAAAATCTCACTGGGGTTTCTGGCAATGAATTGAAGGTATTTCTCATGAAGTGCCCGGAAATCTGCGTGTTGTAAGCAGCTTGTTGTTCCTCAGAATTCTTAATTCGCACTTAAGGTGGCGTATTTCCACAGAATATTTTATGACCATTTTGGTTCCCTTCGAGGCAGGCTATGCGCAGAAGGCTCCAAAAATAGAGCACAAAGGCCTAACCTGAGCGTCATTCGACGCATGGGCATTTTTGAAATTTCAGGAGAGGAATGCTTATCTACGAAACTAAGACCTCATCTTTGAGTGATGTGACGAACAGTGAGCCATGTTTAGGTACGAAAAAAATCTTGCCGAATTGTGTGGTTAGCACTGCTGACAATCACATTTAGCAAAACGCATTGTGTCTTTTTCTAATAGCGATTGTAGGGAGACTCGAGACGAACTTCCGCCGTTGGCGTCAGTGTGATATTTCGTAGAAAGGCCAAGTGTGATAAGATCCTATCGCACCCGCGTGCCATGTGTTGTAGGTAAAAATCAAGCGTGCCAGGGTGAGTCCTGGACGGCGGCTTGAAGCACACTGTTTTCCCCTCGCCCAGTGTTGTGCGCACCATTGGAGAGGGAGAAGGTGGAAGGTGAGCGCGCGTCTTCTCCTTTAGTCCAGCCGTTGCTGCGCATGGGGCAACTAAGCGCACGCCCACACGCGCTATCTTCGACGTAATCTGTGGTGGGTGCAATGCTTGGCGAGCCCAGGTGGCTGGGGACTTCATGTGAGCTGTGTACTCGCGCACCTAGCTTTATCACACGTCGTGTAATACAGTTTAGGAGACAAGTTGAAGCCAGAGACAGTCCGAAGCGTTCGCTCGCCGTTGCTACCGTTTTTTATCGCGCCAGCATTGCGACAGTGAGCGTCCGTGGTCACAGAATGAAATCTGCTCGTTTGGCGTTGCGCGCGTGACAACGTGCTTGTTAATTTAATTAGTAAGGGAATGTTTACTGCTAATTGTACAGCCGAGAGAACCACCCTTGCTTTCTGTAGTCGCCTCATACTGTGCTATCGCTATCGCTGAATGGCCTTTCATGCAAAACTTCAAGTTTTTTTTCTCAATGTGCGATATTTCCTGAAAGGCATTAGGACTCCTGCAAGAATCATTGTTACACAAAGGGTTCAAGGCCACTCCTGAAAAGTAAAAAAAAGACTATCAAATGTTATATATTATTTTAGCCTTGTTGGTTCTAGTTATTGCAGTATAAGGCTATGCTGGAGGGAATCGCGACATTATTTGAGTGTTGTCTAAAAGCCAATCGTCTCACAAATACCGTGTATTGAAATGTTAGATATATAAAACAATGTGATCCGGGAAAACAATTATACAGCGCTACTTCACTCTCAGGGACATAGCAGTAATTCAAAATAGTATTCAGTGAAATGGGGGCAGTTTGGCGGCCATTGCTCAGGTGATGGTTTTAGGTGACGATAAGATGGTAGCCGGTAAATGACAGCGAAAGACAATAAAACAAGTATAGATGATGTGAGTTCATTCAAAGAATGTCAATCTATTTCCTACGTTTTATCCATTAGAGTCTTTATTCACAAAACGATAGTTGAATCCCCACTTCAAACAAGTAACGATCTCTGGTTTTCAAGCTTTCTTTTACAATGTTTCAATGGATTGATATTACGGAACAGCCTGTTCGCTCTTATGTCACCAAATGAGCTCTTTGGCTTACTCCAGCAGGATATCTTCTAGGAAGCCTTTGCAAAATATATAGCTCAGGGTTTTGATGTAGAACATTCCAAAAGGTTGCCAGCCCCAGTGTTTATTATTACTCTGTCACATGCCCAAACATGAATTTATCGTGCAACGATCCGCGCTGCACTTACTAAATTTTGAGGGTACTGATTTTGGGGGTCTCAATTTACTCATAAATTTCGCGCTTCTTGCAACATTGTGCTATCTTTAGGAAAAGAAAACAGCACCGGCATATATTTCGCTAACATTTTGATGTATAAATTGTACCTATATATATTTAGTCCGTCGTTGGTGGTCCGCCATTGGATTCCGTGGAGCATTTTGTGCATGGATATTCGGAAACTAGAGGTAATCTCCGACTTTCTTCTAAATGAACCCTAATTAATCTTGGGACGCCCGAAGTTATTTGTAAACTTTTTTTTATATTGTTCACTGGTCATTGTGATTTGTCTCGCAAGTATAGTCGGCTCCTTCAAGTTACGCACGTTGTGAGACCAACGCAACAACGAGGCGGCCGCACATACAAGTTCGAGAGCAGAGCCAGGTCCGAGAGCAGAGCCAGGTCCAAGAGCATAACCAGGTCCGGCAGTAGGTCGAAAACCCTGAGTCACGTGAGCTCTAAGTAACAACAGGTGAGCTGGGCAGAACGCTGTCTCCCGAAGTTACAGAGACACAATGACAAAACCAAGCCACACATACAGAGATCACGAGACGCAAACACAAACACGAACATTGTACAGGCGCTTGCGGCCCTAGTGCAGGAACTGCGCAGGAATTCCGCGCACAGCTAAACGAGGAAGAAAGCCGAAACAAGGCACCAGCGCAAGAAAGTTCGCCCTAACCCCGAACACCGCCACTGCCGTCGCAGCGCGCGTGCACTCTCTCGGTAGTGCAGGAGAACGTCGAGGAAATGAACATCGAGGCGCCGCCCGCGCCGGATCCGACAGCGCAACTGATCGAAGCGAGAGTAACGGGCCGCGAAAGAGGCATTCAGGAAAACAGGAAAGCCATCCAAGAGTTACATGTGCAAATGGCGAAGGGCGTCGACGAGCTCCGACAGATAATAACGCTACTACATGAGGCTTTCACCCCTCTGGTAAACGAGCAACACCACAAGAAGCCGCGAGTCTATCCACACAGAGAGGCTGTGATCAAAACGGAGGCATCACCGTTTGGCAGTGGAATTGTCGTGGCTTCACTCGCAAGAGGGCGACGCTGCTGCAGTACATTGCCAAACAAGACACACCACCGGATGTAATAGCCTTACAGGAAACAGGAAAATCACTAAGAATCACCGGTTATCACGCTCATGCAACAGCAGAAGCACGTACGGCCACACTCACGAGCAATCACCTCACTGCTCAGTGGCGATGGTGTTGGGCTGCTGAGCACGAGGTCGCGGGATCGAATCCCGGCCACGGCGGCCGCATTTCGATGGGGGCGAAATGCGAAAACAACCGTGTACTTAGATTTAGGTGCACGTTAAAGAACCCCAGGTGGTCCAAATTTCCGGAGTCCCCCACTACGGCGTGCCTCATAATCAGAACTGGTTTTGGCACGTAAAACCCTATAATTTTTGTTTAATCACCTCACTGCAATAGACCACACTTATGCGGACACGGGAATCGATCACGTGTTCATGGAAATAGTACCGCAGCGCAGGCGAAGCACCAGTCGTTTTACACTTACTACATACAGCGTGCCGAAAAAAATGCTGGGACCCCTAGACAACTTGGTGCCGCAAGCGAGGCAGCTAGCTGGACAAAACCGTCTCCTGATATCATGCGACTTGCACTCGGCGCACGAGGCGTGGGGGTTCGTCAGACATACCAGAAAGGGAACAACCTTGTACAATGTCATGAAACACCACCGGCTTACGATAGTGACGGATCCGACATATCCAACGAGAGTAGGCAACAGTACGGCCCGCTACACCTGTCCCGATCTTGCACTCGCGTCCAGACTTCAGAACGTCGAGTGGGAAAACACTAACGAGACGCTAGGAAGCGACCACTTCATACTCGACATCTCGGTGCACGTGGGAAACTTCCCAAGAAGAACGATACGCTCCACCAAAATCACGGACTAGGCAAAGTTCCGGAGCGAAAGAGAAACTCAAGAAGCCCAAGCGATAACCGATCTGGAGGCCTGACTTAGAGAACTGCAGGAATCGGTAGCCAAACCCTCCAAGGAGGTTGCACTCACCACGGAGAATCCGGCAGTGGACACATGTGGGAAGCAGCGCCACAGCCTGCTGAGAAGATGGTGAAGGCAGAGCCCAACCGAAGGCAAAAAATTCGCATTGCGAAGCTAACGGACGAGGCAGAGCGCCTCGCAGAGCAACTTACGCGACAGGACTGGGACCATTTTTGAAATCCCTCCAAGGAACACTGGGCTTTGCGAAAGCCTGGGCCATACTCAGACATCTACTAGATCCAACCCAGAGAAAGAGAGAAAGCAAGCACACGATGAGTCGAGTACTGCACAACTTCGGAGGCACAGATGATCAGCTATTGTGTGCCCTACAAAGAAGATACATTGGCCAGCCGATATTCGGTGCACCGCCAGCGGCTGACCACGTTGGACTGAAAAACAGCGAGCTCGACCAGGACATAACGCGTTCCGAGCTGACACGAGCGATCGCAAGACTCACTCGAAACACTACTCCGCGCAAGGACGTAATCACCAACAAGTTGCTACGTAACTTGGATGATGCAGCCATGCAGAAAGTACTGGAACTCTTCAATGCACACTGGAGCAGAGGCACCTTAGCCCCGGAATTAAAGCATGCGGAGATTACGATAATACCAAAGCCGGGAAAGACGCCCTGCCTGGAGAACTTAAGACCTAATTTGCTCACGTATTGCCTCGCTAAATTGATGGAACGCGTGATTTTGGACAGGCTACAGACGCATCTCGTAGAACGTCAACTGATGCCGAACACGATGTTCGGTTTTCGGCCCAACTTGCCAACGCAAGACGTGCTTCTGCAGCTCAAAGATAAAGCACTGACTGCAGCAACGCAGTGCTGCCCAAAATCAATTCTCGCACTAGACCTAAAGGGGGTCTTTGAGAACGTGGGGCACGAAGCCTACTAGTCAATCTCAGTGACATGAATTGCTGCCGACGAACGTACAACTACATGAGGGCTTTTCTCACCGATCGTACAGCCACAATATGGCTGGAAAATGTGAGGTCACAGCGAGTACACACACCTAACAGAGGAACGCCACAAGAAGCAGTGCTGTCGCCAACACTTTTCAACGTTGCCATAATGTAACTCCCAGCCCAACTCGAGAAAATACCGGGGATCATACATGCCTTGTATGCAGACGATATCACGATATGAACGGTCGCAGGGTCTATAGGAGAACAAGAGGCATTACAGGTGGCAGTAGACGTCATAGCAAGATACGTGGAGACATGCAGACCGCCTCGCGCGCCGGAGAAGTCGGATCTCTTTATAATCGAGAAGCGATCACGAGGACTATCAATAGTCCCGGCACCAACCATCCACCTGCGAATAGGTCCTAGAGAAATCACCAAGGTGGACAGACTTCGTACCCTCGGCTTACACTTGCAAAAGGACGGGGGCGGAGGATACGCCATACCGAAGCTACAACACACGACCACGCAGATCTTGCGCATGATTTAACGAATTACCAGCAGGAAGAGGGGACTCAAGGAACAGGACCTTATCCGATTAGTGCAGGCTTTCATTGTGAGCTGTATTGTGGAATCGTCACCATATTTAAATTTCAGTAACGCTAAAGTGGAGGTACTGGACCGGCTGATACGCAAGGCGTATAAACAAGCGCTCGGACTTTCACCCAAAACGGCTACTTTTCGTCTCGAGGAGGCAGGGGTGTACAACGCACGGGAAATCACAGAGGCCCACCTGGTAAGCCAGAAGGAAAGGCTACAATAGCGGCACGCTGCGTCTTAGAACATCTTGAATATTCCGTATGGAAGACCAGCGCACTGACAAAAATCCCAACACAAATATCAGAAACTATGCACGTCTCACCGATTCACAGGAATAAAATATGCCCCCAAACTTCCACATCGGGCGGCGACAAGCCCGAGCGAAGGCGCTCGCGAGAAAGTATGAAAACCACCCCAATGTCTTATATGTAGACGTGGCCAGCACCGCAAGAAGCAGCGCTTTCGTCACCAGCGTAGTTGACAATCACGGGACCGAAATAAATGCGTCGTCGGTTTCCAAAGTGAGCGCTGCGGAAGCAGAAGAACTAGCGATAGCGTTAGCCATCACGAGGAGACCGCACTGGGAGTGCATCATAGTTCTGATGGACTTTCAGACGATATGCAGAAATTTTTCCAAGGCCAAAACTTCCAGAGCCGCACATCGCATTCTGAATAGAGCGCATCAGCTCCCACAATACATACAAATCGTGTGGACTCCAGGGCATGAATCCTTCCGCGGCGATCAGCAGGCGCACGCCTACGCCCGAGCGCATGCACACCGGGAGCCGCGAGAGGGCCGCGCCGAGCAGTTTCATCCCGAGCCCATACCATTAACCTGCACGCCCATACTACAACACTGTCGCCTTTCACAAAGAACATTACCGCCGCCTCACAATGCTCTGACGTGAGAAGAAGCCGTAATATGGCGAAAACTCCAAACAAACACATATGCACATTTGAGGCTCTACCACGCCATACACCCTGCGCTGTATTTCTGTAAATGCCCACACTGCGATCAATGCGCAACGCTTTACCACATGGTATGGGCTTGCGCAAACACACCACAGCTCACACCCAAAACACTCCCTCCCCACCACACGGCAATGGGAGGGAGTCGACGGACCAGCTCAACCTGGTCAACCGAGCAAGAAAGGCAGCTAAGGCCGCAGGACTCCTGGACTGAGGGAACCATCCACTGCACAGCGAAGAACTACCTACTCTCGTGTGCTCTTTTGCATGAAGTTTATTATCTCTTTTTCTCTTGTGAGACCAAATGGCATCGGTGAAGGCATAAACACATTTTTCACAGTGAAAAAAAGAAGCTTATGTGTATATATCGCTGCATCTATATATATATATATATATATATATATATATCTGGCACGAGCTCGGCTCGTGCCTGCGTTAGATCTCTGGTGGTTTGTCTGAGTAATCGGGTGATCTTATCCTTTTTCTTGTTCTTTTTAACGTATATTCTCCGTAGTATTACCCGCTCCAGCTTAAGCTGATGTCCAAGAACTCCCCCGGGAGGGGTATTCCCCGTTGGACAGCTTCTCTTCCTAGTCATGAGATACCCTTGGATTTCTTCCCACGCAACGGTGTAACCAGTATCCCCGTGGCAATCGTTCCGGCGAGTGGAGGCTTCATTAAACTGAACAATCCTCAGGCTACCCAGGAGGCTCTTCATGCTGCTACTCCATTGTACCAGACCATCTCGGACGTAAGGCAGTTCGGCCGGGGAGGCATTCTTTGTAGGTCGCCAGACAAGACATGTGTTGCGGACTTACTCAAGTGCACATCTTTCGCTGCCATTCCGGTGAGTGCATTTATGCCTACTCACCTCGCATGCACCCAGGGAGTTGTACGATGTGTCGACTCAAGTCTTACCCCGACAGAAACATTAGAAAAGTTATCTGCAGCTGGAGTGATTGCCGGATATCGATGCAGTCGAGTGTTGGACAATACCAGAGTACCAACAAAATCAGTGATAGCCACTTTTGCTGGCACTTCCTGCCCATCAGAGATCAAAATATAGCCCCTTATATTCAGAGTAGATCTACTTGCACCGCGTCCGCTTCAATGTCGCAATTGCTGGCGATTTGGCCATAGTATCGGTGCATGTAAATCAAGCCAACGTTGCTGCACATGTGGGGAAAGTCACGCTCCCAGCGATTGCACTTCCGAAAACGAGAGATGCTGCCTTTGTGAAGGAAACCATCCGGCCAGTTCCTCTAACTGTTCTGTGCGGGCCCAAGAAGTGCAGATCCTCGAAGTTATGGATGAAAGACGTTGCTGCAGAGGAGAGGCTGCAAATATTGTAAATGAAAGAACATTTGGCTATACAGGAGTTACAGCTAAACAAAATACCATACTTGACTCATCTCTCACTGCAACCATAGAAAATGCTGTTCAAAAGGCCGTGGCTAAGGCAACGGATCAGTTGTTGGTAAATCTTGGTGAAAGCATCGCAGAGGCTATTTCCTCGCAAATGAATACCTTAATGCAAGCTACTGGTCTATGCTCAGTAACAAATCAACTTATAAATTTGGGGCAGCAATCTGTCGATGGAAAGATGGAGACAACTGTCTCGGGAGATGGCACAGCGTGCAATAGTTCCCCTCCCACTCATTCTGCTTCCGCCAGCAGGACCATTCAAGATTGCGAAATGAAAGACGCAGAACATAATGCTCGTGCTCAAAAAAGAGCTATGTCAACAATCAGTGAGGATTCTTCCTCACTTGCCCATTCGAAGTCAAAGAAATGTCAGTTGAAGTTTACGTTGGAGGATAGTGCATCAAAGAAGTCCCCTTCGACAGCAGCAACTTCATCAGGATTGTTAAAGGTTCTTCAGTGGAACGGCCGATCACTATTATCAGCTTCTGTAGATTTGTTTTCTATTACAAACCAACTTAATCCAGATATAATAGTATTACAGGAAACTTGGTTGACAACGGAGAAAAACTTTCATTTAAAATTTTACAGATCTTTTCGACTAGACCGCCCTACAAGAGGTGGTGGACTAATTATATTTATTTCGACTAAAATATGTCATAAAGCCAAAATTTTATTCGAATTGATAGACTCTGAGTGCGAAATTGTGGATATAGAACTGACTCTACCTGGATGTTTCTCTCTTTATATTGTAAATACTTATTTTCCTTCCGGTGTGCGTGACACTCGCTCTCTTGACAGTGTTCTAGCTAGCTATGAGCGGGATGTTTTACTTACTGGGGATTTCAATTCACACCATGTCTCATGGAGTTTAAAGACAAATTCATGCGGTAAACGCTTGTGGAATTGGTCGTTAGATAATAACCTGTCTTGTGTAAATTCTGGGGCAACTACATTCGTGCGTGGCCAAAATCAGTCTGCAATTGATCTCACATTCTCTAGCCGTAGTCTCTCTGTGTCTTCGTGGTCGACTGTTGATTGCGCCTGTAATAGTGATCACACCCCGCTGGTCTTTGAAATAGTCCGCTCTATTACAACAATCGATGAACAAGTTCGAACGTTTGGAAACTACAATACCTTTAAGCATTCTTTGCGATCTGTGATTTCGTCACTTTCTGAGGCGTGCAATGAAGAAAAGACGAAGATTATTTTTTGAGCCCTTAAAAAATCTAGCAAGCAGTCGGAATTCAGAATTATATCTAATGATGGTTACTCCTACAACCCTTGGTAGAATACCTACTGTTCACGCGATTATAAAAGAAGGAAAGCAGCCTGGAAAAAATTGTTATATATAACCAATGTCCAAAAAATTAGAGTGATTATAAATTCTACAGAACTATATTTAAACATACAGTTTCTAAAGCAAAATACGACTGATTGCAAACATTTCGAATATCTATCTAAATCTAAAAACAGGCGAGCGCTTTTCACTCTTCTTCGTGGCAGAAAGATTCTTCCGCGTCCGAGTAACATTGACTCGATGGTTTTCACTAGTGAAGAAATGACGCAAATGGTAGAAGAAATTGCAGAGGGCTTAGAAATCCGGTTCACGTCCTTGTTATCGCCATCTTCCAAGCTACGCATACGGTCCGATCATTTTACGGAGATCACTATGTTAGAACTGGCCACAGCAGTTGAAAGTATGCCACATGCCGCCCCTGGTGTTGACGGAATAACCTCAAAAATGATAAACATTGTATTCAAGGAGTCCCCAGGTGATCTTTTAGACGTAATGAATTATTCTATTTAATTTTCGTGGATACCGTCCAGTTAGAAACTCGCTAAAATTATTCCGATTCTTAAAAATATTGTGGCGGATACACGCTTGATAATATTCGACCAATTGCTCTAACCTCCAATTTAGTGAAATTACTAGAAAGAATTCGAAATTTTCGTCTTATAAAATTAATGGAGGACAAAGAAGTGCTCAGCCCTTTCCAAATTGGCTTTAGATCTGGCTGTTCCATTTGGCACGCTCATGTGGACCTGGAAAGCCGTATAAAACTAGCTCGTCGCCAGAGACAAATTGCAGCTCTAGTAACTTTAGATATATCTAAAGCTTACGATAGTGTAGAACACGAAGTTTTATTGAATCGATTAATTAACCTTGATTTCCCAAAATACACAACAAAATGGTTTAGCGAGCTTCTGACTGACCGAAAATTTTATTGTTCTTTGAAAGGATGTTCTTCAAATAGACGTCGACAATCGCGTGGAGTTCCACAAGGAGCTGTCACGTTCCCTTTATTATTTAATATATTACTAAGCTCTATACCTTGTCATAATGACACATACACATATGTCTACGCAGATGACATTGCTTTTTTTTCATCTGACATTGACATCCACTCTTTATATAATCAATTGCAAACATACCTGTGCGCCATAGAAAGCTGGTTACTGAATATTCGCCTCTCCCTAAATGTCAGTAAATGCGCAATAATAGGTTTTCCTTTATTAGATCTAATACATATAAACCGAACTTACCGCCTACAGAACATACCTCAGGTGGACTCGGAAAAATACCTGGGCATAATATACAATGACCGGCTAAATTGGCGCACGCACATTGAATACATAAATAAAAAAGGAGTGCGAGCAATTGGAATGCTAAGAAGGCTTTGCAACAGTCGATCAGGAATGTGGAGAGACTCTCTTGTGATGATTTATAAAATGTACATACGGCCAATTTTGGAATTCGGATCTGTTGTATATTCAGGTGCCCCGGGAAGCTTTACGCCTGTGCCTTGGATTGCCAAAGTTCGTTGCCAACAATGTATTCTAGCTAGAAACACATTTACCTTCTTTTTTGTGCATATTTCGGTTATTAACGGTCCAAACATTCTTAAAAATGTATGAATTCCCTATAAAATTACAAATAATTTTCATTTCCCAGCCTGCAATATTTTTTCGATCTTCCTGGCCCCGGTTCCACACTCCTCAGGTCGTATTCGTGCAGGTACTTGTTGGTCCCTTAGATGTACGATTATGTGAGATCCCTCCAATTTGCAGTGAGAGAGAGAATCTCCAAATTATTTTCGACGATATATTTCCAAACAACGCAAAACTCCTTTCTTACATTATATTAAATGGGCTATTAGAAAATCACTTATTGGAGTTAAAACTAAAAGCCGTCATAGCGACAGATGCCTCGCAATCAGAAGAAAAATCTGGAATTGGAATTTTTTCTTCCGCTTTCGACTGGTCGTACTCCTTAAGACTTCCAGACTATATACCAGTATTTCTAGCTGAGTTTCTGGCGGTTACATTGGCTCTACGAAAAGTGCACTCATCAATCTCGGAAGTTGTAATCGTAACGGATTCTTTGTCATTATGTTCAGCTCTCACTGCAAATAGTGGCTCACAAGTTTCGCGTACATTCCAATGTCTTATTCCTTGTAGCTTAAAACTAATTAGATTGGTATGGGTGCCTGGTCACAAAGGATTAGTTATCAATGAATTAGCTGACAGCTTAGCGAGAGCTGCCCTTAGTGGTCCAATCCTTCCGATTCTTCCTGTATCAGCTTACATAACCGCGGCTAGGTTCAGGAGACGGGCAGTCATGCAAGAGTCCTGGAACCTGTCATTAACTGATTATCGACACCTCCTATTTCCTTGGAACAGAAAATTCTGCCATAATAGAAAACTCGAAGCCCTCTTTACCAAATTCAGATGTCGCATTCCTACATTAAACTTTTATCTGCATGGATCTGGTCTGGCGCCCTCCTCCTTGTGCTCATACTGTGGTGAAGACGAAACAATCGAACACTTCTTCCTGTCATGTCGCCGTTTCTCCTCATTAAGAAAACATGCTTTAGAAGCAAAATTTAACAGTGCTGGATTAAATATTACGATACCCAATATTCTATCTTTTGGTGCCTCTTCTCTCGGACATTGTCATAGGGATGTTGGTGGAGCTGTTGTGAGGTACATAATTGAATCAGGACGATTTCCTTGCTAAATTCTTAAATTTTACATGAATAAATTCCTTTCGTTATTCAAAAATTTTCACAAGTGATCCCTAATTGACTCCGATAATTGTTTTCCTTCAATAACCCGATTCTTCGCCAATTCCCCATAGTGGGTACGAGCCACTTTTGAAGGCAAGCAAGCAAGCAAGCAAGCAAGCAAGCAAGTATATCGCTGCACGTGTAAGCACATTCCTGTGCTTCATGAATAGGAACAAGCAGAAGTACAGTGTGAAAAGAATCATGAGGTAAATTTATTGCCCTCCAACAATAAGCACGTCATTAAGTAAACAAAAAACAATAAAACCAATAAAATTCCTCTTCTTAGCGTTAGACAAGTGACATTAACATTTTAATTATTTACGCAAAATGTTAATTTTTTTCCTTTGTTTTGAAAGTGGTTGGCCATTGTTTGTTGCTTTTTTTCTGAACTCCAGGCAATAACTTTCGGCTTCTTCTGAAGAGACGGCCCCGATACTTGCCTAATTGCATTATCGGTCCCGATACTTGCCTAACAGCCTTGTTTTTACCTATCGTATTACACAAAATTGTGGTAACCTGTATTTATTTGCATATTCAAACACACTACAGCTGGTACGGCAGCCAACGGTATGTATAATGTAATAAACAATACGCTTGCGTCAACAATGCTGCAGTGCTCATGAAAAAAAAGAGACTTCAACAAAAGCTTGATCAAAAACTTCCACAGCACAACGTTCGGGATATCAGTAAACATCCACGAGAACAATCGAGTAGCTTCTTCGTCGAAGGAACGAGGGCGTGGCAGATGGTTTCAAAAGCTGCGCAATGTGCTCCTGCTAAGAATTCATAGCTTGCGTATCGCGTACCTATTATAGTTTTTTGCGACAAAATAAAAAAAAAAACGAAGAAAGAAGGCATATTACGCGTGCGGCACATTGACTTAGAGTTCTGCTTTAGTGTAAGTTCACTTATGTGGCTCAAGCATACGAGGATTCTTCCAGAATATTTTAGCCTACGGAAATATAAGCCACCCAAAAGCAATGCATGCAGCTCTCTTCTCTTACGTGTCATTGTACTCGTCGTAATGTTAGAGGAGCGGTATATTCTCCCAGAAAGAGCAGTTTCTACGAAGGTAAGTGTTTTTGATGGGTTAGGGCAACATCGGCCAGTTGTACTCGCTTTTTCTAGTTGTTTTTCTTCTTTTTAGCTGTGAGTTATGCTACCTTTGATCACACAAAAGCCAGTCTATTTCGAAAGCCCAGCTAAGAAAAAAAAAAGAAGAAAAGAGCATGCAATTTAAAACAGAAGCGATACGATGCGTCTAACGAATTAACAATACACTAACAAAGTAAGTCCATAGATTAGGGAGAAAATAATGAAAAAGAAGAAAATAACAATTGAGAGCCTTTCCACTACTACGAAGATGGACGCCAGCGAAGCTGTGACTATAGTGGGTCTGCTGTAGTGAATATTGCTATAGTGAATTTATATATAATGTGATTGATTATATTGAGCGTCTTCGGCTTGTTCGCCAAAGAGCAAGGACATCGGCGTCTTGTTTTCGCCCGGCGCGATGGCCAAGTAGTGCGTTTGCTACGCCAGGTCCGCCCCACCATCATAATAGACTAGCGTATGAGCTACAGCGTGCATGCCCGCGGGACACTGCTCGGCAGCGTCAGCAGCCTGTGAGATCTCTCCCGCTGCTGCTCTCGGCGGCTCTTAACCACATATTCAGCGCGGGTATGAGCCACACGTGATTTCTTTCTTTCTTACCTTCCTTCTTTCAATCTTTCTCTATTTCTTTATTTCTTTCTCTTTGTTTATTTTCTTCATTCTTTCTTTATTTCTTCCTTGTCACAGGCTCATACCCGCATATCCAATGCGGGTATGCCCCACACGTGATTTTATTATCGTTAATCGTGACGTAACTGACGAGCATGTGATATTATAGATGTCATGACCTATCAGCCATGTAAGTCACCCGTTTTGACACCTGTGCTAAGGCACAACTGCCGGGAAATCGCCACGCACATGGAGCCGAATTGCTGATGATGGCACTTTTTTCCTACACGCGGACGCGACCCCAGGGGAACTAGCTCTTAACACCTTCACTGTAAAATAATATAGCAACACAAGAACAACACAAGCACGTTAACAGGTCAAACGTATAGAAAAATTGAATGCACGTAATCTACTGTTCCCAGATACTTTAGCTGGCCACTGTTGACGAGATAACCCTGTAGAGCCTGAGAGATAATGTCTATTTGTTGGGGCACGACCAGTGTTCAAGTACGCATTGCACAGCGAAAGAAATAAAGCGTCGAAACGACTGCGAAGCATTTTGGGCTTAAGCTCTCACATATAACATGCAATTGCGATGCAACTAAGAGCGTTAAGGAGCGCGAATGTGCCTTCTAAATCGTAAGACAGCTGTACATTTTGTCTCAGAAGCCAACGTTGTTACGTGATATTTATCGCTGGATCACGGCCGAGCCTCGTCGACGTAGATATCTGTTACGTAATGAAGCGCACAGCTGGCCACTTCCTGAATATTACAAGTGTTTGCCTAGCGCTTACACATAAACTGAACAAATGCTTCATTGTCCACAGCGTCGCAAGTCGCCCTGTACCCTATCCATCATCTATGTCAAAGACTTTATGTGTTCTCAGAGGTAGCTAAGCTTCGATACCTTCGAGGTGTTGTATCACAGCGTCAAAGTATTCCGATAAAATGATCTCTCCTCAGGTAAGCGCCCATACCATACACCCGGCTTCCATGCTGATGACGTAGTGTTCAATGACACGCTGCCTAATAGAAGGGCAGCCAGAAATACGGAAACATGCATTTACTTAGAAGGTATCAATCTGTAGGGTGGAGTCTCTTCGACCGAGCGCGAAGTGGCTTATATGATATCGTCCGTAGAATAACAGAAAAGGCTTGTTTTCTTTGTGACCGCATGCTGAGATCAATGCGCTACTCCCATTGTTCATTTTACGTGGCAGGTAATGAAGAACATATAACACGCATACATTTTACTCAGGCTAGGATAGTGTAAGAGCTCGTGCAGCCATGCTGCCGAAGATTCATTTTACCTCATTTTGCAGCGGATGTTTTCGGGAAGAGCTTCACTTCGGATTTGAGAAAGAAATACAACCTTTATAGGTAAGCAGCGTACACGGTGTTTACGCACTGACTACTAAAGTAGAGTCTGATTTTTTATTGGTGGACGCTTATATTACAACAGCCTGGTCATTCACTCAGATTAACCTTAATTTAAAAGGTTGTGACGTCAATTTCACAAATATACATCCAGGTATTTCAAACTCCTGAATTGCCACAACTTTCATACCCTGTCGAGCCACAGCTTCCGCATGCGCATTGAAAGCAGCTTGTGGCAGTCACGCGCGCCATTTTATGATTATCTTCCAACAGGGCGCTTTTGAGAACAATAAGTCGTAAGAACAAGGCCATGGCAAATATTTGTGAAATATATCGGTTACTTCTTGCTGGCGGTAATGTGTCACGTTGACTATTCACCCGCTTTCATTTTTATAACCAGAAACCGCAACTCTGCATCCGCCCTAATATTACGAAGAATTAACACGCCGACAATTACAGCCTAAAATATTACGCTGCGTATTTGATGGCACATGGTGAGGAAGGATGTTATGAACTTTGTGGAATTATCAGCGCCCGATTAAGATCAATTTGTAGGTATAGAAGGTTGCATGAATTGGTATACAGTCAAGCCCAGATACAACATTCGCGTTGGTTGCGCCATGAGTGTTCGTTATATCAAAAGTTAGTTATAAATGGGCTTTCCGTCAACATTACGGATAAACAGCTGCACAATTAAGGCTCACGAGATACACATTCTTAAAAAAAAAAAAAACGACGCGCGCTGCGGCTACTGGCAGAACTCGGTGATCGAGGTTTGTTTGAGTGTTGGCATTAAAACGGCACCTTCCGAGTTGGTCAGTCTGTTGACAAGGTCGTAGGTCGAGCACGTGGCATATATATATATATATATATATATATATATATATATATATAAGATGCTTGAGCGAGGCATTTAGTTGCATTGAGCTGGATTGCCCTGTTTTCTTGATACTAGTCACGGGAGACATCTCCATGAAGCACGTCTAGCACATATCAGAGATGTTCTCCGAGACATCCACACCGTCTTCAAGAGCAAAGAAAAAAATCTACTTCCCTGTTTGCCCGATTCGGCAGGACGTGTATCGATGTTTGTTCCCGAGGGTTAGCTGACATCCGCATTTCGTATTTGTGAACATTCACCCGGCAGAAGAAGAGCTTCTTCTTCCTTCTGAGGTTTTATGTCCCAAAACCAGTTGTGATTATGAGGCACGCCATAGTGGAGGTCTCCGGATTAATTTTCACCACCTGAGGTTCTTTAACGTGCACTACAACGCAAGCACTCGAGCGTTATTACATTTCGCCTCCATCGAAATGCGGCCTCCTCTGCCGGGATTCGATCCCGCGACGTCTTGCTCAGCAGCGCAACGTCTTAGCAAGCTGAGCCACCGCGGCGGGTCTGAAAAAGAACGAGATTGAAGAAAGGAGTTCTTCCTATTTCTGCAGGCGTGATCTTTCTCTGCGATACCTTCGCATCTACGACTGAGATCCGGGCAACGTGTGCTTAACTATTAGGTACACATTTTTTAATCGTACACTGCAATTAGTAGGTTTTTTAGTGATCACCATTGTTGACACCGTCTGCGAGCTTTTGAAGAATGCCATCTTTAGTGCCATTGTGTATCTTGCGTCGTTGATGATGAGGCTCTTCCAACGTCCAGATCCGCGTCAAAAAAAAATAATAACAAAAGCTACAAGCATTTCGCCACTGGCTCTAACGGCAGTCCCAAACTGTGTTCGAAAGCTTCGCATAAAAATGCAGTTGATCCAACGAGTTAGAATCTACGTACAGCGAAGCTTTGTGTTAGTGCAGAGCGAGTCGAAACAGGAGAACACGCACGCAATCACGCATGCGCGTGCGCAAACACACACTCCGCCAAAAGTCCGCCTCCATTCCACCCTGTGAAAGGGGATGTATAAAGCTGGGGCGGACGTTCGACGACGTTACTCAAGCACCACCACGACAAGTGAGGTGCGTCACACGGGCACGCACGAGGGCGAAAGTGCAGCATACATCCCCTTTCTTTTAGGCCATCCACCAAGCGCAAGTGCCTCATTAAAATAAAATAAAAATTTAAGTCTGTTGCGTCAGAAAATGCGTAAAGTACCACTTACGCACATCTCTGCAGACATGATAGCTTCAGATTGTTATTCGAATGTACACGAAAACATAGATGTTTTATGCGGGAACTGAAACACAAAGCCCTGTTCTACCTGCCGTTTGAGGTCTGTCTGAGTGGCCGCGGCCGCTGCGTGGAGCTACCGTCGTACCTGTTAGCACAGCATACATCCTCATTCTTGTAGGTGCTCCGCCTAGCGCAGGTGCGTTAATAACTAATTTAACTTATCAAAGTAAACTGGGTCAGAAAATTAGTTCAGTACGAATTACACACAACCTGCAGTCATGATAGCATCGGGCTGTAATTCTAATATACGAGAAAACATAATTCTGTTACGCGGAGAACTGAAAAACAAACCCCTTTTCTGGCTGACGTTTTTTGGGTGAGCACGCCAGGGAAAATCCTGACCAACTAGAAGTTAACCGTTTCGCTGTAAAAGATTTCATGCTAGAATTGTTCGTATCAGCAAATTCCAGAAAATGCGGATGCTAGACACATTAGTGAAGACAGCCAGCCAGTTGCAAATAGCAATTACGAACTAGAGGTTTTGTGAATTCAGCCCGATACTTGGCGGTATATATGACATTCGGTTCTGATACCGCTCTGCGTATTCGCAAGGTGAAAACCGTAGCGTTTACACATACGTAATGCCATGTCATGCACAACGCACGCACTACTGAATTATCTAATGTGAACAAATGGCAGGATGTTGAGTAAAGTACAAGCGCACATACACACTGGGTGCAACTGTTGCAGCAGGAGCGCTTGAAAGTTTCCGGCAATATGCATTTTACCTGTCATTATACATTACGATAAGATAATCACCTGTAATCCTGTAACTAATGTTCTTTTTTGTTTCAGACTGCTCATAATTAATATTGCCTGAAACATTTTCCCCAAAATGATTCCTCCAAGTGTTGGTAAACTCATCGTCCTTGCTATTGGGACCAGCATGTGGATCTGGATGGAGGCATACGTGAACTTGCAAATATCACTGCATGGAGAATCCATCCTCAAGCCCTTGGAAAGGAAAGAGCCTATGGACTTTAACAGCAGTAACTACGGAAACCACACAACTTTGAATCTTTCTGTACGTATCTTCTTCTACAAGTCACCATCAGGGCGCTGCACTGCCCGAGTTGATCGCCAAAAAAAATTGCCCTTAGTATTGTTTGGGAATTGGAAACGCGGAAGCGCTCTACTTAGATGGCACGAGGAAAGCCTTGTGGGAAACATTGTGAGTGCTTATAAACAGCGCGAGGTGCGCTAAAAGTTCATACGAAACTCCGCGGGTCTTCATTGTCAGATCAGCCAGTCTCCTCGAAGTCTGTAGCGCACAGAATAAGTTTACAGAGAGGACAAGAAAGAGGCAACGCGATCTTCATGTCATTTTTTGAAATTTCGGCTGTACGCTACAGTAGTGATGAATTAACTAGCTCAGAAGAAATGATTGTATACTCTCTTTGCAATCTTGACTGGGTCCCCGCTCACTCGGGAAATCCCGGCAACGAGGAAGCGCATAAAGTGGCCCGAGGGTTAACAAACCGGGTAGCGCTCTCCTTGGAACCGGACCCCCCCCCCCCCCCCCCCCTCCGATGGGAGAGGTGGTGACTTCCTACAACTAGTTTACCAACCTATATAAAGAGAACAGGAGAATATACTCAATACCTCACAGCAACCTTACGAGAGCGCAGGCCACTATCCTCCGCCGAATTCAAACTAACAGCCTTATCACTCCTGATCGCTTAGCGATCTTCACAGATGGGGAGGTTGACCCAATATGCCAAAACTGCGACAGAAATGCCATAGCAAACCAAAGACACATCCTCTGGGAATGCGAGGGTCTTGCCCCAACCAGAGAGCTTCTGCCAGCTCCCTCTGAAACGACATGGGAGACCCTAATACGGTCTCCAGAAGAAAAGCTACAAAAAGGAATCGTTGCCTGGGCGGAAGAGGTCGCCGCAGACAAGCGGCCATCTACAACGCCCTGAAATTTCTCTTAATAAAGTTGTTTCCTCCTCCTCTCTTTACAATGGTCGCGAACACGTGTCAGCAAGCATTCTTGTTTGGAGAAGTAAAAGAAGTGTGAATCGAATCGATGATGATGATGATGATGATATATTGGCATTTCCTTTGTAACGGAGCGGTGAAAAATAGCCACCTAGCCTGCTTGATTTCATCAGGTACGCTATACATGCTTTTCCTTCTAGCATTTTTGTATATATCTTCATCTTTTTCTCTCTTCCTCAAAACTTCTCCATCTACTTCGTACCGCTACCTATACCCGTAATGGATCTGGTCGCATCATTCTGTTGCCTGCTTTTTCCCCACCAATACTCTAAACGTCTCTTGATTATCTCTTCTGTTGACCGGTTGGTGCTTCCGTCCACTTTGAATCTAAGCGCTTCTGGAAGGTGTACGTTGCCTACAGGTTTCCCTGGGTGAATACATTCGCATTCCATTAGGATGTGCAGAGTGGTATCCGGCTTTTTGCTGCAGCAGACACATGCCTCATCTTGTTGTGAATATTTGCTCCGGTATGTTTTCTTCCTTAGGCAACCAGCTCGAGCCTCAAATGACAAGGCAATGCCCTGTGTGTTATCACGCAGGTTCTTCCTTCTAATTGCTTTTTTTTGCATGCTTGTCAATCTCCATGGTCTTTTGTTTCCATTATTTGCATCCAATTCACTCTCTCTGTTACTCTCACTTTCTGTTTGATGATGAATGGTTGTCTATTTATACTTTCAATTACGATGTACTGGATTGCCAACTTTCTTTACCTCTTCCACCATTCTGTATCCACGCTTTTCAGGTACACATACTTGTGCACTTTAGCCGCCCATTTAGTTTCATACACGTTCCTAATCGTTCTAAAACTAATTTTGCACAGCGTTTCTATGCCGTGAAAAGAGGCCCAGCCCATATCACCATGCAGTGCTTCATTTGTGGCTTTACCTTTGGTCCCCAATGCCAACTGGCCTACATATCCTTGGTTAACTTTGGTTAACCAGACAAAATATCTCATTTTAAGCACATTATGTCATTTGCGAACGTTAGCACTGGCACCATGAATCCTTCCCAGATTTGGCGCGCCACCTCATATTTTGTAGCCCCAAAGTGCACTGTCTCATTACTGCTGCATTATCGCTACCCTTTTATTTAAGATAATCTCGGTTGGTGCTTGAGTAAACATTTCCTTCGTTATGTATACGCTGAGGTATTTATACTGCTTGACTATATGTATGACTTGTTCAATAATACCACGTAATTACTCGTCTCTTTATTAAAGATCATTATTCCCGATTTCTCTGTGCTTAACTTATGGCCTAGATTTGCCACTGAGTTGCCATACATATTCGTAAGAATCCGTACACCTCTTGCATTGCCCGCTAGTAGCACTATGTGGTCCGCATACATCAGTCCGGGGACCTTTTGTGGCACTCTTTCCCCATTACAAATATGAGATAAATCAAACCGTTATTCACTATTTTCCAGTCATCTTTCTATGCCCTTAACATAACGCGTGAACAAGAGGAGTTCAGCTGGCGTCTTTGCCATTACCGAATGCGGCGTGTTTTGGTAGGATACCAGGAAATGACAGAGACGGTCTTGCATAGTGCGCTTTACTCCCGCGGCGTTGTCATTCAGTACTTGCTTCAGAAACACGGTGTTGGTGGTTCTCACGAGCTTCTCTGCAGCTCCGTTGGATGCGGCGTGGTATGGAGGCGTCCTCGTAGGCTTAATGCCCCGTTGTCGTAAGAACTTAGAAAGTCGTCCGAGGTAAACTTTGGACAGTCATCTGTCACCAATTACCTCGGGGTAACCATAGAGTAACGAAGAAAGTGTTCAAGCACTGTATCGTTTTTGCACTAGTTGTTGCATGCATGCAAACACCTCGGTCCACTTTGAGTAAGCGTCTACCAGCACTAGCAGATTGGAGCCATCTTTCGTAGCGTAGTCTACATGAACGCGCTGCCAAACTCTAGTAGGGTAATGCCAGGGTTTTAATGGGCTGGCAGTGTTGGCTGGGGGAGACTTTGACAAATGTGATAGTTACGTTCTTCGACGTTTTTGTCAAGGGCAGGTCACCAAACATAAGATGAAGCTAAGATCTTCATCCGTGTCATACTGGGGTGTCCATCGTGCAGTAGTGCCAGAGCATCCGGTTGCACTATAGAGAGCTCGTGCCGTCTGCATTGCTATGAGAACACGAGCTACTGACACTTCTTGGATTTCCGGCGTGCGAAACTACTGGAAACACGAAAGTTCGCACTTATGTGAAAACCAAAACGGAAATTTTCAGTCTATTACAGTTCACTACGTATCAAAAGGCTGCGACAACAAGGAGGACAGTCGTTCTATACTGCTCCTGCTGCACGGATTCCTTGACTTCTGGTACATCTGGAACAGGCAAATACCCATACTGGGTGAGCACTTCTGGTAAGTAGCTGCCTGTTACATGTTATTGCTATACAAGCTGTTTACGAGAATTGCAGCGCAATAAAACACAAGGGCATAAAAAAACGACCAGGACGACCAGGACATCCTGGTCGTCCTGGACGCGTAATAATCTACCAACACGCCCAACTCGCCACGTTAACGAGCTGTTTGCATGGCAAGGAGAATATAGATGTCATCTTAAAATGGTGTAATTGGATGACGACGAACAACTGTCTTTCCAAAAATAAAAGTGAGAGAATGACTACTGGCCTCGCCAGATCATCTGCGGAAGTTTGTATTTGCCTTAGATGTACATGATAGTGGCAGAAGCGTCTTTCAAAAGAAGGTAAAGAAGCACCACGCTATTTTATATTTCTGTGTGTTGAAGACGCAGAGAATAACGCGTGGCCTTGCTCGTAAGGCTGGCGGTGACTCTCCGGTCGCATTAGGCGGTTCCAATTTTTCGTTAGAGAGCTTACAAAAAATAGAAAAAGAAATGAAGGATGCCTAACCTTGGCTTTTAAGAGTGCAACGCGATAGCATTCAAAGATCTCCGATTGCCTCTGACGCTTCTCTACAACTGCAGCTTACGCAACCGTAATGGTTACCGGGAAACGCTGGCGGCGAACGCTATGCACGAAGGCGAGCTTTCTGGTAGAAACACGGCCCCTTGCGTGGGCCGATCCCGGAGATATTGCACAGCCGCGCCAAAAATTGCATAATTTTCAGATTTCGGTTTTCGTTTCGTACTTTTAATAGTTCAGTCTATGAAAATTCAACATAAAATGCATGCGCTGTGGGTGTTTTGTTTCATGACATTTGTTTGTGGATTGTCATTCTCAAAATTCCGAGGAATAGGTTTGCAAAGAATGCAAGACAAGGTATGAGCAAGATGGTGTGGCAATATAACCCCATATACCGCATGTCATATAAGAAGGCGTGGTATATTCATGTACCTAAATATATTCTGAGGGCCTGCGTGGTTGGGGATGATTTTCTCCGCCACCCGCCGACATCGCACGCCGACGCCGGTTGCCGACGCCGGATTTTCTGCGGTGCGGGGCCCTTAACGCTATCGGTTAAAATTGTTTCGGCGTTTATAACATAACAGCTGACAATAAAACCACATTGCAGGGCGATTATGACCCATAGCTGTATTCGGGTCTTGGGAGCTGCATACCGGGGCACAATTGTATGACCGTTTTTCGAAACGTTGTTCAATGAATTCAACAGCTGTTGAATTGGAAGATGGTACTATTGAAAAATATTCGTGCTGTAACTAGTTGTGCAGGGACTACACAGTGGAATTATGAAAAATGTTTTTGTCGCGCTACATAATTTTTGACAAACATTAGCCGAACAGTGTAAATGGCGTTGCACGCACCGTACTTGCTTTTAATCATTATTATAGTGAAACGCATTATTTATATGTGAAATGTCTCTCAGATATTGAATCCCCAAACTCAGCCATGCCCGAGTACTAAGTTGGATAGCATAACCTTTATTTAATATTTATTTGAATGATCTGCATTTGCAATTATGTATTCACAGGCCACGCTACATGTTTGCGTCATCGACGATACACTGCAAATCATAGCAGATGCAACAGAAGAGCTACAAAGCACGTTTTATTACCAGCACTTGCACCGTTAGAGCGAATAAAATATCAATTCACTCTCGTAAGCTCTGAAACTTCAGGCCAAAGAAAATGATAGTTTTGGGAAACAAGCGTGAAAGTATTGGTTGTATACATTTTGGTTAACATTGTATGCTGTTTAGTTTGGTATACAATAAATATAACGAACGTCGTATGTTGAATTTAAGTTATATGTTGTTTTTCGCATTTTGTTTTTGGATTTAAGTCACATCTGGTTTTGTGTTCCACATCAAGATTATTACGAGTATCAATGCTTCGACTAGAAATAATTCAAGTTGAATGGACAAACTTAATTTTAATTCCAATAATACATTAGTACCGCACATGAAGACATTGCAAATAATTATCTTTCCTTGGGGTAATGACAAGAAAACTATAGTGATTTTATGAGGCGGAGAGCACCAGATGCACAATCGGAGTGCTTTCAACGTACAGTGGTCCGCACTGCCTGTAATCGTTCACGCTCACTCTGTCTGCGGCAATCTAGAAGAAAAAAGTAGGGACAGGTAACACACCAATATTCAGAAGTATAAATAGCAGCCACACACCACTTCGTTTTCTTCAAGTTCCTTCAAGTTCTTTTTATTTTCTCCCTCTCATAACAGCGTTGTGGCTCCTGACTTACGTGGTTATGGGCTTTCTACAAAACCGCTGGACCCAGAAAACTATGTCATGACTTTCCTGATGAAGGATGTGAAAGACCTGCTGGACGTCATAAGTAAGCGTGAACATGGCGATAATGCGCTGTCGTGATTCCTGCTTACTATAGTATTGGCGTAGGCTAAAAAATAATGAAAGCTCATTTTGTGCGGTAGTTTTGCCATAGTTCCGAATTTGGTACATCATGTTTTACGGCACATCATTAGTTTTATACGTTATAGAAGTAAGATTATTGTCTACCGCTTTGAAGTCTGCTTCTTATCACAACTATCTATTATGGTCAACGTGTAAGTTTCGAACGACCATTATTATGTGAAAGTAATGTTGGGAATATCTCCACTTTGATAGAGGCAATGGTGGAAAATATTGGACAGCGTAGCTAATTAAGTTTGCAGGGTTGAAATTGGGGCCCACTTTGTTATTCTACCGTGTTTTTCATAAATGCGCAAAACTTTCAAAACAGGAGCGAACAAACATCATGAAGCGCAAATTAGGTTTATAAATTATTCAGCTAAATTATTTTTATGGAGTGAAGCTGCTTCTTCTTGTCAACGATTTGGCGCTAAAACATAAAATGTTGCCCTTGAAGGCGCCCGCATCACTCGAGCATTTCTCTTCACGTTCACTGCCATAGACAGGAATAATACGTGTAATTAAATCAATGTGTGTGGTTCTAATAAAAGAAATGAATTTTCTTGAGTGACTTAATTTCATAAGGGAGAATGTGTGGAGTCAAATAAACGATTGACAAATTTGACTTCGTATCTTTTGCTGTACAGTGTAATCTTGGTGCGCCATTCTCCTAAGCCTTTGAGTGTAAATTGCTCAGAATTTCACTACAACGCAGCGGAATGCATTACTGGCGAGCACGTGCAGGTAAAAAACCACGTGGAGTACTGCAGTTTCACATCGCCGTTTATGTAGTATAACCATGCTAAAACTACCGGAATGATTCATATTGAGGCGCGAAGTAAGAAACGTGATGCGCATTTTAGTTTATGTATCATTACCCTAGCTTCTATTTTCCGTCTCCAGGCGTTAATCTTAGCAGGTTGGCGCGCGTCTGTACTACTCTTCCACCAGAGTAATTCTTAAGCGAGAACACTTCATCGGAAGGATTACAGATAGCTGGTGTACAACTTCCAGATGTAAAAAGTCTAGTGGCCTCGAACTGCAGGTTTAACTGGGACAGGAAGCAGAACGAAAATATGTCGTAGCCGGAACATCTTCGTGATCCGCCTAGTGCCGAGCTTTACCGCGCAGATAAATAGAAATCCTCATACCGGCTGTTTAGCAGTGTATTCTCCAAAGCATGCCGCCAAATGCACATAGTTATCTTGTTCCGTCTGGGCTGACTATAAGCAACGCTATTATACCTGGAGCCAATGTGGAAAACAAGTGCAAAAGTGAACAGTTGACACCACCGTGAAGGTTTCTTTGAAACATTTTGGCTATGCATGGGGAAGTTGCTGAGGCCGGAGCCGTAAGTGTCCTTCGTGCTACCGCAGGCGGCAGTCTTAGTAAATTACGCTGTCAGAGGAACCCGTATTCATCGCCAACTTTCAGTGCAGCAGAATGGCTAGCTGCAGAGACTCTTATCGCTTTGGTTGGCTCTTTCGCGAAAGCTCCAGCTTCTTGATTCTGCAAGCTAATTGGCGGCGAATTGTTTTCCTCTGATGAATAATCACTTCTAAACCTGTAACTTTCATTTCAGAAGCTCCTTTTGCACTATGTCAGCGTAAATGGACAGAACCCGCGGTAATTTCACATTTAGCAAGCATTGTTCTAAAAATGCACTGCTTTGGTCATACTTCCTAGTGTAGGGAATCCAGCTTCCGGTCACATATGGCTAAAATAAAATGAGTTTATTGTCTGAAACACGTTAGCGGGGCTAGTTGTTTGCGATACATGATTCAATGTGCAAGTGTGACCGGACGAGGGCAGAGATAAAAGCAGTAAAACACGCAGATACTTTCAACTACAGATTTTTGTTATTGCACGTAAACAATATATAGGGTGTTTCAGCGAACACTTTCTAAAATTTTTTGAGGTTACTTGTGGCAGATAGCACAATTCTAGTTCATGAGCTGGTCTACTCGAAGAGGCGGACATTACTTGCACAACAAAATTGAAATGCATTATCGACTAATTACCCGAAATTCACTTATTAAGTTTTTTACCTAATTACTTTATGGGCCATATTGCAATTTAGAAATTCTAGCCCCGGAGTTTGCAAGGCGGATTCCCTTGGAAAGAATTCTGAGGATGACACCAGTTTCGAGCAAATAATTCTGAAACTTTGTGGACAAATGCATTGGTGTTCCAATCCCTTCCCAGTGTTGCCAGGTCCGACGAGACGGCGTAGCCAAAAGCTAGAGAAGTTGTAGCCCAAATGTAGCCAAACTGAAAAAAGAGCAAAATATTTCATAGCCAAATATAGCCACTTTTATTTGCAATTTTATTTGTGTATAGATTTTCACATTCGACTACGGCAATCCTTTTTTGCACAACCCGTCGTAACAAAATGTCCGTGCCGCCGTGACGGTCGGCCCTTTACATCAACAGCCACATCATGCTTGCAGAGAACACTTTTTGGTAGGCCCCGGAAGCTCTTAAGTTCCAGCGAATTACTTCAGAGGGCGAATCAGTGCTTTCATTTTATGACAGATAATACTAAGTCAATATTTTTAGTTATTTACAGTGATATTAACTACGAACTCTGCTTTTTAGCTGTCGTGAACACAAAATAATGTTCAGCGTCATCGATATCTCACGTTATCTCTGCCTAAGGCGTAGAAGTTCAGCTGTCCAGCGATCTGCGCACGGCTTCTTTTTTGATGAGCTAAAACAAGTCTTTCGTGCTATGATATCTCGCGTTATTTGTTTCAACGTCCTACCTTGTTTTCTGCTTTTTTGTTTGTTTTTCAATTAGCTTGGCCCGGATTAGCTGAGACACACTACCTATATAGTGTCAATTTACATCAACCTGGCCGCCAACTTAGGTCTCCAGCACGCCAAAGACCTGCGTTAAGAAAAGGGACAGTCCACAGATGCCACTCACTGTCTGAATCGGTGTGAGCGGACCTTTAAATGATTACTGCGCAAACCGGCAGACTAGTGTGAGAAGCGCGCAGTCGTTTTCGGCGACGAGCACGTCCCGAACTAACTCGCTCGAAACGGTAAAAGCCGCGACGGCTTTTAATTGATAACAGTGGTAATGCTGTGAAAACCGGTTATTCTCAAAAAGCAAACAATTTTAGAATAGGGGCCCCTAAAGTTTGGGGCCCTCAAAGAGCTTTGCGGGTGTTAGCGTTGGGGAATGCAGGAATGAAGAGTTTTGGAATAGGTCTTTTGCGTTTGCGGATAGCGTGTTGCGTTTGCAGCGTCACTACGGCGACAAAGAACAGCTGTTATAAATAATAAAATAAAATATACCATTTTACAATAAGAAAAGTAGTTTATACTTTCGTGTTCTTGCCTTTAATTACAACTTAGAACTTATCCTATTAGCAGCATGCAACTCAACTTGTTGCGCTCAGTTTTGCACTTACTTTACGCACCTTCACCCAACCAAGTCAATCCGTAATAGGCCTACGAGCCATGAAATCGCCAATTGGATTTGGAACCAGCGGCGCATAATGAATCAATCTTCATTACACATGTTGTTAAAAGAAAGCGATAACCGCAATCACTTCTAGCTTACGAACTGCACACGTTACCACAAATCGAACCCCGTTTTTTGCTCGGTTAGAGCCGTCGCTTCGATGGGCGCCGCCATGTTTGTTGACGAAAGCTTTTGGGGTAGCTTTTGGGGCTCCCGCTAAATCGATGAAATAGCGTGCCCGACGCAAAAGCCGAACATAGTTTACGTCGTGCGCATGCGCAGTGGCTCCAATACGTTTGAGGCCCCTTTTCTAAAACTTTAATAATTGCTGGGGCTTTACGTGCCAAAACCAGGATATGATTGGGATGCATGACGCAGTGGGGGACTCCGGATTAATTTTGGTCACCTCGGTTTCTCTAACGTACACCTAAGTACACGGTTTTTCCTGCATTTCGCCTTGATCGAAATGCGGCCGCCCTGGCCGGGAATCAAACCCGCGTCATCGAGCCAGCAGCGCGACACCTCACAAGCTAAGCTAACACGGTGGGTGAAGTTCATGTGACGGGTGCATTGATGTCATCGTGGCAAACATGTTTCGATATTTTCATTTTTTTCGGGAAAAACAGGTACAAGGTTTGCCCGCGAGGCAGAATATTGGCAGAATGAGTATCTGCATCCATGACGTTACGAGAAAACCATCTAGAAGTAGAAGCACCAAAGCCCACCTTTGGCTCGGGGTCTTGCTCTCATTCTTCTTTATACGTTCTCGTATACATGGCCTACTTCCCCATGTTTGGATTCTCCTCTCTGAGGAGGATCCGATCTTACGTCCAACCTATCGAAATGAAGCTCGAATCTAAGCAAGAAGAAAAATTAATCTAGCACGAAAACAAAAATGGCAGTAAATTGCTTCGCGCCAGAAACGTGGAGTAGGTCGAAAGCTGTGCCCGGTGGGATGCTTCATCCGGAAGACATGGCCATGAACACACTGGAGCGTGTCATCCACCCGTGCTTCCCTCTTTCATGTCGGCGCCATGATCGCCCGACGGCCCCGAACATATGTTAGTGCTCTCCCTTCCTAAGCATAGCCATCTTAGTACAGTGTACTGTGAAAAACCCATTTCTCCCAGGTTTATCCCGATGTCCGGGGATCGGGTGCCTAATGGTCAAGCAGGGTGTACGTTTAAGTTCATCAAAGATCAAAGCCACCAGATCAGACAACGGCGCAGAGAGGTTAGGGAATGGGAGGGGCGGTCATTTCGCGCACGCACACACGCACAGCCACGCGGCCGGCTCAACCAGCTAAAACACAGCCTTCGAGATTTTCTTCTACCCGATCAGAGCCACCTCTGGAGCGTGGATTATGGCGCCACCTATAGCCCAAACACAGCCAAGTCGCAGATTTTCAGTAGCCCAAATATAGCCACATAGCCAACTCGTCCAAGTCGACGCCATAAAATTTTTTCCGTAGCCCAATTTGGCTATATATAGCCAAACCTGGCAACACTGTCCCTTCCCTGTATTTTTGTACTGCGAAACCCAAGCGGGATGAAATGTATTTAAACGCCAGAAAAAAAATGTATGTTTTCTTGTCAGTATTGTTCTAATATTGTACTCGTTACAAATCTTCGTCTATAAATCTTTTTTGTTTAGCCCGAACTATAATCAGATTTGGCAGTTTCTAGCAAGAAAGATGGCGAGTAACCGTGCAAGAATGGTTTAAACATACTTTCTGCTGACTCCTTGTTTATCGGCAAAACTTGTTTGTCAGTATCGTGTATTCATACTTCGTAAAGTAAGTATAAAAATTGTTATTTCTTCTTTCACGCTTTCCAACGATAATGCTTTCCTTTTCCTATGTGCTGAAGACCCGAACCATACTAGAAAGGTCGTTCTCGTTGGCCATGGCTGGGGAGGCATGATCAGCTTTTGCTTTGCCACAATGTACGAGGAGCTGATAGACAAGATGATCATCATCAATGGCATGCACCCAAAGGCCTTCTCTAAGCAGCTTCTTCGAAGCCTGAAGCAAATGAGGATGTCGTGGTAAGTGCCATGTATCTGGGTTTTGGCTAAAAGAGAACTTCGCATTTAGTAGTGGTGATTTGAAAAGAATAGTATTACGTACATATGCGGAAATTACATGCTCTTCACTTAGCTTTCAACATTGCAAGGAAAGGATATTGTCTAACTAAATGCAAAAAACAATCAAAGAGAGCGATAAGTGGGGCAGCGACACAACTGATGAGCCCCTTTGGGTACATGGCTGGAAAGCAGTGTGTATTTTAATCACAACAGCTCTTCCGACTCACTGACTTTACTACTGGTAATTTAGTACTGCTGCTACTACCACTACTACTTCTACTACTACTACTACTACGACTTACTACTTTACTACTACAAAATTCTTAGTTTGTGCTCCTAATGCAGGCAATAGTTGCATAAGATATGCCTAAGATCACAGCGAGCATCGTCGTCAAAATGTAGATCAAAAGGGATTGATAAATAATAAGAAATAAATTTATTAATACTGTTTTAGTTGACACATGTTTGTGAACTTAAACAAAAGCAGTAGAATAATAGAGTTCAAAGATGGCACCCGTAGACTTATGTATAATATAGTTGAAGTAGAAGCGCATGTAGATGTGCCGTTTGTTAGCCGCATGGTTAACGTTTATTATATATGAGTGCGAATTGTACCCATCCCGTTATGCAACCCTGGCCTTACACTGTCGCCCTTGAATGATTTAGTCGGGGAAGAATGCGAACGCGACTCGTGTCCTGAACGGGATTACACCTGTGTTTTTTTAACAACGTCAAATTTATGCATTGTGGACGACAGTTCAGTTTTTTAAGACAGAACCTCCCTACCTGTCCTTCCTTTCTTTCCTCATCTACCGTGGAAAATTTTTGCGCGGTAAACCTTATTATCAGCTTGAAAATCCTCCATAACAAAAGCTTATGTAGTGCATTTAGTTTTTATTCAAACAGTTTTTGAAATGTTGCGCTTACAGCTCCTCCGTTTTTGCAGGGATTACACTGCAAGGCCACATTTTTTACTCACAGTCGTTTATTGAGTATTTTTTCTTAAGGGCACGATTGTATCGTGGGCAGTGCGACCGAGCAAGTGTGATTGTCTTTAATAGTTGAGACCGCAAAGGACAACGGTAATAGTTTGTATATATTTATACCTGAAGACTCGAGGAGAAGACACATATGAAAACTGAGACAGGCGAAGCGCTTGATCAAAGTTGTTTGTTCTTAAGTATGGAAGTTAAATACATCTGGAATGTGAGGCAGGCACAAATAACAAAAAGCCATACAAACTGACAAGAAAACACTGCATAATAGCGTCTGCGTAAGCAGGCGTTTGCTGTGTCGCGCCACCACGTAGCCGAGCACATGAGGGTTGGACCCTCCCGTGTGTAGCTGTGCGCGGCTTAGCCGTGTCTGGGGAAAGGGGGATCCTGGTGGTTGAGCCGATGCCGGGTGTTCGGACCTTTAGGGCTCCTCGGCGGAGGCAACACACCTATTTGGCCTCTGCTTCACATAGACGGCGCCTCCAGACTGACCCACCTGGAGGAAATCGGCAGTCACCTTTTCCTGTCCCCCTCTTCAATCCTTTGTCTTTCTCTCTCACTTTTTCCATCTGTCCTGTCTTCTAGTCACTTATTCTCACTTCCAAATTTATGGGCGGCGAGGGTTAACCTTGTGTATTATATCCAGCCTTGGTTACGGAAGCCAGAATTCTTGGTCCCTGGTCCCAGCCGACGTCGGAACGAACTGTTTTAAAAGCGCTAGTACGCTTTTTAAAAGAAACAGGACTTCATGAAAAACTATAGAATTGTGCGGACAGATGTGTTTTTTTGTTTTTTTCCTTCTTTTTAATCTTCTCTTGTTTTCTAGTATTTTCTGCCCATACCCCATGCCCCCGTGCAGAGTAGCCAACTGGACACTTAACCGGTTAACCTCTCTGCCTTTCGCCCCTCTTATTTGTCCTTCCTTCCTTCCAGCCTTGGAGATATATATTAGGTTATAGTGGCGGTGTATAGCTGGCGTGTGCAGGTTATCTTCAAACCTTGTACCGTCCCCTTGTTGGGCTCCATGGTGGGCGGCTACCATCGCTGCCGAAATCAATAAACCTGTATGGCATTCGCATCATTCCCTAAACTACCTGATCGTCCTCTCTCAAAAAGAGGGCGCACCGAAGAAACAGCTCAATTCTTCTTTCAACGCAAAGAACCCTTCCCACGATTCCTTGTCATTCATAGTGAAAACCCTGAAAAGACCGTAAGAATGATTTCACCTTTCACTGTTGCGAAAAATCTCACCGAAACAATTGGTCCCGGTTACAAAGTTACAAAGATGGCGAGCGGTGACCTCCTTCTTGAGGTCCGCGACAAAGAACAACATGAGAAACTCCCAAATCTGGCCTCACTCGGTGGTGTGAACCTCACAGTGACTCCACATCGATCCATGAACACAAGCAGAGGAGTGATTTCCGACGATGATCTGCTGTACCTGACCGAGGAAGAGCTTCTGGAGGGCTGGAAGGAGCAGAATGTTACCATAGTGAAGAGAATAATAATCAAACAGGAAAACAAAGAAATTCCAACTAAACATCTGATCGTCACCTTTGCGTCCAGTGTGCTGCCAGAAACGTTAGAAACAGGATACACGGAAGTCCGAGTCCGACCATACCTCCCGAATACTCGAAGGTGTTTCAAGTGTCAGAGGTATGGCCACGGTTCACAAAGCTGCCGAGGCCGACAAACCTGTGCGAAGTGCGGTGACCACGATCACCCCTCAGATGACTGTGATGGCGCACTCCACTGTTCGAACTGTGACGGTGAACATGCAGCTTCCTCTAGAGCGTGTCCTGGTGGCAGAAAGAAAAGGATATAATCGCCTCAATGTAAAAGAAAACATTTCATTCCAAGAAGCACGAAAGCGTGTTTCTTTTCTTCATTCCACAGGGTATGCGGCGCGTAGGGGGCAACGCCGCAGCAGACTCCGGCATCAGCCCGGCCCAAAAAGAGTGTGGCCGCGGCTATGCCACGAGCTCCCCAGGCGACAGCAGCCAGCGCTGCTGTGCTGTCTCTGAAGGAGGGTTCATCGACCTCTGGATTGGTGGCCTCCAAGGCCCTGCTTTTCGAGGTAAGGCCTACCCCGAAAACACCCCGCTCGCTTGAGCGGAAGTCCAGCGGCTCCTTGGAATCGATGGACACGACCCCAAGCCAGGCGGCGCATCCAGCTCCTCCGGAGCGACGCGATTCTCGCGATCGCTCCAAGAAAGACAAACCCCGGATTACGGGGCCTGGAAAGGCTCCGTAAGCCAACTAGACTAGTCTCTTGACACACAGCCCAAAAAGACAAACAAAATGGATATACAAATATTACACTGAAACGTGAGAGGCCTAATGCACAACTTCGATGACATTAAAGAACTTTTACACAAGTACAATCCAAAGGTGCTGTGTGTTCAGGAGACACATCTTAAACGTACACAAACAAACTTTCTTCAGCAATGCGCCATTTTCCGGAAAGACCGGGACGACGCTGCTACATCGTCAGACGGTGTAGCTATATTTGCCGACAGAGGCATTGCATGTCGGAAACTGCAACTCCAAACTCCTCTTGCAGCAGTTGCTATCGAAGCAGTGCTATTCAATAAACTGGTCAACATCGCGTCTATATACATCCACCCAAGTTATCAACTCTCTAGAACAACATTTCAAAGCTTTATTGATGAACTCCATCACCCTTACATAGTCCTTGGTGATCTAAACGCACATAGTACGCTGTGGGGCGACTCTCGCTGTGATGCGAGAGGACGACTAATAGAAAGCTTTCTACTCTCTTCAAGTGCCTGCCTGCTTAAGAAAAAAGAACCAACATTCTATACCCCTACACACAAAACATTTTCTTCCATAGACTTAAGCATCGCTTCCAGTACAATTCTGCCATATCTGAAGTGGGATGTGATTATTAACCCTTATGGAAGTGATCACTTCCCCATCGTACTAAACCTTACAAAACAATCTGAGTGCTCTACACACGTTCCTCGATAAAACGTTGACTCAGCTGACTGGACGCGGTTTCGTAAAGAAACACATTTGCCCTGGGACGATGTCTGTGCACTTGGTATTGACGATGCAGTAGCATATTTTACAGCGTTTATTATTGATGCTGCATCAGTATGTATACCCCAAACAAATGGGTCGCCATCGAAACGACGTATTCCATGGTGGAATGAGGAGTGTAGGGAAGCCCGGAAAATGCAAAACAAGGCCTGGAATCTCCTCCGTAACTCCCCGACCACATAAAACCTAATTAACTTCAAGGCGATTAAGTCACAAGGTAGAAGAACACGCCGCCGCGCTAAACGGGAAAGTTGGGAAAAATACATATGCAGCCTCAACTCTTATACAAAAAACGGAAAGCCTGGAACAGGGTAAACAAAATAAAAGGCCGCGAAACTCATCCTCTACCTTTAGTAAACACACAAGGAGACACTCTTGAGGACCAGGCTGATTGTCTAGGAGCACATTTTGAGCATATTTCCAGTACATCTCATTACACAGATACATTTCTAAGATATCAGCGACAAGCAGAGCGACAGCCTCTGGGTCGGAAAGACACAGCCAATGCAGCATACAATCGTCCATTTAACATGGCGGAGTTTCAGGCTTCACTGAATTGTTGTAACGCGTCTGCTCCAGGAAATGACAGAATACTATATGAAATGATAAAACACTTACACCCTGAAACCCACAAAACACTACTGTCACTGTTTAACACCACGTTCTCTGCCGGCTACATTCCGACTGCATGGAAAGAAGCAATCGTAATTCCTATTCTCAAAGATGGCAATGAACCTTATTCGTCCAGTAGCTATAGGCCTATAGCTCCGACAAGTTGTATATGCAAGCTCTTCGAGAAAATGATTAACCGGCGCCTCATCCATTTTCTTCAAAGCAACAAAATACTCGATCACTTACAGTGCGGTTTCAGAGAAGGTGTGTCCAAACAGATCACCTTGTTCGAATTGAATCTTATATTAGAGATGCTTTTATACATAAGCAGTTTTGCCTCTCAATATTTCTGGACCTAGAAAAGGCTTACGATACGACATGGCGCTACGGAATTCTTCGAGATCTTTCGGCGATGGGTGTCCGTGGCAACATGCTAAACACAATCGAAAGTTATCTGTCTAACCGCACATTCCGTGTAAGAGTGGGTAACGCTCTATCTAGGCCCTTCACCCAAGAGACCGGTGTGCCGCAAGGGGGCGTGCTTAGTTGCACGCTATTTATTGTAAAAATGAAGGGCCTGCATACAGCCATCCCACGCACTATGTTTTATTTCGTTTATGTCGACGATGTGCAAATAGCCTTCAAGTCATGCAATGTTGCCATCTGCGAACGACAAGTGCAGCTTGGAATAAACAAATTGTCCAAATGGGCAGATGAAAATGGTTTCAAAGTTAATTCACAGAAGAGCACTTGCGTACTCTTCACAAACAAGAGAGGCGTAACGCCAGTCCCAACTATTGAAATCAAAGGAGATGCGCTCTCTGTGAGCAGCGAGCACAAGTTTCTTGGAATAACTTTAGATTCTAAACTCACATTTATTCCTCATACCAAGCGTCTGAGGACAAAGTGCCTGAAGACAATGAACCTCCTAAAGCGTCTATCGCGCACAACATGGGGCAGCAGTGATCGAAAGTGTCTCTTAAACGTTTATAGCAGTCTTGTCCTCTCAAGCCTTGATTACGGGTCTATCATTTATAACTCTGCAACGCCAAGTGCATTAAAAATACTAGATCCCGGGGGGCTATGCAGGATGCGCCGAGTTTGGCGAAACTCGGGATCTTCACGAGCTCTGGCGACGCCCCAAGATGAAAGAACTAATGGTAGCAAGACAAAGTTTGTCCGTCGGCACGCCTCCAGTTTCATTGGTTTATCTAGATTAACTCTGGGTGGCTATCATCTCTTGGGCGTTGCCATATGGGCGGTCGACAAACTGGGGCTCACGTGATCATACGGTCGGTGCATGGTGGTACCTTCTTTCACTTGTCTATCGTTCCACCGACTGCATTATAGGCACAAGCATGTTATCAAATAAATGTATTTAGTAGGATAATATTAGTCAGATTAATCTGGGTTATAAGCATTTTAAAGGTTTACAAGACGTGCACTGAACGTGTATGAGCCTAATTTGCCGTTTAATACGTTTCGCGTTATACCACGAGGGGACGCTCGCCCTCCTCTTTCTTCCTCTGGATTGGATTGGCGCGGCTCGCTACGCGCTTGCGCTAGCATTTCTGAGCAGAGATCGGTGTGCGCTGGTTTCCGCACTAGGCTTTCAAGAGATCGCTCGTTGTTCCTTCTCTTTCCTCTGGATTGAATTAGTGCGGCTCGCTACCTGCTCGCGCTCCCATTTCCGAGCACAGATTGGTGTGCGCCTGGTTTTCACATTGGGATTTCAACAGATCTCTCGTTGCTCGCGCTAAAGAAAAGCTGCGAGACAAATGAGCGTCTGCTCGCGCAGTAGTGGTTTGCCACGCGCTTACCGTGTAAGCACTCACGAATGCCGGAAAGCACTCATACTAGGGTCAGAAAACTACGCTTTATTTTCTTTTACTTTGTGATGCACCTTGAGACAGGCTAGTGCCGAGCGATGGCTTCTAACAACCGCAGGAAAGAGTCTTTGTACTGGGTAGCCCGAGCGATCCGTGGCTTCTAACAAACGCAAGAAATGGTCTTCGCAGCGTACGTGGCGGTTAATTTATTACCACGACATCTATTCCAGGAATGACTCCAGCAGCGGTGCAGTGACATTTTCACCACCGCTGACGAGGTGGCGATTCACTTTTTGACAATAAATGTCTATTTTTTGCGTTTGAACGCTCGTGATGGGGCCCACAAACTTCACGCTGTGGTTGACTGTTTCCCAGTGCAGATTGAGGCTCGCCTTGTTAGCATCCACTAAATTTGGAATACAGTTCTATGCGACCCACGCGTTACTGCGAATAAAGGCCCCTGGTTGAACATTGGCTGCAATAATGGCTTCGTCTCGTCGGTCGACCTTGAAAAGTCGTAGCACTCCTGTGGTAGCGCAGACCATGCTGAAGACCCATGGTGCACGATCTTTTAACATCACAGTAATTTTGGCGGCTCGGTGGAACGTTGTCGCCCTTCATCAGACGGCCTCGATTGTACTTTCCCTTGCTGCGAAGAAGGCACTCGTGAAATTGCACTATCTTCCCAGGGCCCCCGAGCGGAGGTCGCGCCAGCAGCTCGTCCATCATCACCTCACGGGCGTAGTTCTTCCAGTCGGCGATGGCATGCTTCGATAAAGGAAACCAGTCGCTGGTCATCTCCTTCAACAGCCACACATCTATGCTATTGCTCACGCAGTACGTGAGCCAAATCACTTGCCGCCTAAAGAGGTGGGACGTTCGGACGGCCGAGGCGGTCCGTCTTGGCGAAGTAACTTCCTTCGCCTCTCTGCCCGTACAGTGCAGCGGTACCGTGTAACTGCAAAGACTGCTTTCGGCACCTGTTGCACCGGAAGGCAGCCGAGGCGTCCATTCTAAGTCTTCCTGTACAATGTGACCACTGCAATGGGACCAACCAACCACAGGTTGGCTGGTCCGCTTGGAACCCTAGGTGCTTGCAGGAGCCCCAGTACTCCAATGACGCCGCCGGACCTGGCCTGGCGCTGGGACACGGTGGACGCACGGCGCTTGAAGCCGGAGAGAGGTGAAGCGATCGCACGAACTCTTCCTCTGCAGCCTAGTCACACCAATCTGTGCTCCGAAAGCATAATTTGCCCGCCAGGCTGCCTCCGCAGACGAGAGCTTTCGCCTAACTCGCTACACAGCCAGCGCACTGACGTATTGGAAAGGCGAAAATGACGTTGAAACTCTACGTCGGTCATGTAGGTGAACGGGTCCAGACGGTCTATTGACGCTTGCTATCGCTGGATGCGATGCCACAGGCTGCTGCTGCCGCTACCATGTTCCCGAGTTCAACTCGGGGAGGGTTTCACGATGTACGAGTTTGGCACGAGTTCGCCTGTCAATTAAAACCGATAGGTAACGCCCCACGCGAGGCATGTAATTCTTGTGTGCGCGCCCACCACAATTGAGCCACGCCCAACTTATTGTTCGGCAACAGTGACGCGGTGCTGAGCAGAGAGGCATCATCAATCTTGACCGCCGAGATAAAAAACGCACAACGCACTGTCATCGGCGATGTACTGAGCGCCGACTGTCGCTGGCTTATACATATGCGTATATCTTCTCGGGCTGTGATGGCCCCACAACATGGTTTCATAGCCTGCACTGTGGCGACGTAGCACACAGCAAATACTTATCGGCACGTCACTGTAGCTACTTGGAAGGTGTCGATGCGCCGTGGTGGACGACGATGCTGAGGAGTGTGTAGTGTTTTCCAACGACAACGTATCGCAGCTGTCCTTTGAGATGACTGATCAGTCATCGGCTGTGTATCGGAGTGGTAGTGTCGCTAACACGGTCAGTGTCGGGCATCGCCCGCTTTTCTAGGCCCAATACGATGACATTTCTTCATTACAAGCACTGCACACTAAACAGTTGCAACACCTTCCTGCGTTCGAAGTCTCATTTCATAACTGCACACAAGAGCCCTCACCTGCCAAAATGCGATTGTTGCGGTGTCGTTACGCTATCCATCTGCGATCGCTGTTAGCTCCAGCACAAACAATCGGCAAGCGCTTTGGATTGTACAACACACTCAAAATACTGCGCATACGCGCACAGAGATACCTTCACTGGGCAAGCGATGAAAAGCAAATAATTGTTACGCTGGGCAGCTCGCTCTTCGTCACAATGCATCATGGAGGTTTCGCGCACAGAAATAAACATGGTACCATACAGCCATTTTGCAGCGACAGCCGTTGCTGCGCTATATATGGCTAGAGTCCCGTTTTTCGTTGGTAAAGCAGCGGCCTTAATAGCCGCAGTGAAGCGCCTGCGGTGAACAGCCGTGCCGCGGCGATGCGTTGCCCTTCCCCTAATAGACAGGGAATGGTCAGGTCATTGTCATGACTGACTTAATCGAGAATAGCACTGCAGCGCCCCTGGCGACTTGTCACCGTATGAACTCCCTCGTGTGTGCGACCCTCTAGAATGTATCCGCTTGTAAGCTGTCGCCACTCACGGCAAAAAAGTGCAAAATCTAATAATTCGCTCGATCTCCGCTTGTCATCAGAAATTTATAGCATTCAAAACAAAAAACTTATACTTAAAGAAATAAATTGTTCATTATTTTATTTGTTGTAATTTAACGTATTCGATTGAAGGAAAGCTGTAGATGCAAGAATGCACCGCATGTGCCCTGTTCGCATTCTACTGAGGACAGAAAGATAATGCCCGAAAGAGGAGGCACGCCCTTGACGCGCCCGAGAAAGGCGTGGCAAGCGGCTCACGGCAAGTGTGCAGATAGACAGAGGTACAGTCACGGTATTGCTAAATTGCGATAATACGTTGATAACAATACGCGGTGCTGGCGCGTTTCGTTGTGCAGTCTTCTGTGCTTGAAACGCCGCGCAGGGTGCGCTCATGTTGTCATACGCGGCTTTATCTCGACATTTTTTTTTATCCGTTGTTCTTGCGCTTTCCTTGCTATCTCCGTTCACTGACCGCCGTCGAGCAAACTCGGGTAAAACTCGTGCGAACGAGAAACTCGGCACATCCTGCATAGCACCCCCGTTCACCACTTGGGTATCCGTCTCGCGACTGGTGCTTTCAGGACAAGTCCAATCCAGAGCCTCTACGTAGAGTCGAATCAGTGGTCACTTCATCTGCAGCGGTCATACAGCAGTTTTAAATATTTTTGGTAGTACAAGCAAATGTTGAACATCCTGCTTATTCAACAATAAACGATGTGACCGCTGCCACACTCTTCCATAACTGACCTGCAGCAAGAAAGCCATTCTCATTGCGTGTGAGGAACCTCAGTGACGAAATGGATATTCCACTTCTTGAACAATTCCCTATGGCTCCAGCAAAACTGTTACCACCGTGGCAGTGGCAGCTCATAGATTGTGATACATCGTTCGCAGAGGTCACTAAGCACGCACCACAGGCACATATCAAAATGCATTTCCTTGAACTCCAGGCCAAGTACTCATGCACAGAGTTTTACACAGACGCTTCTAAATCCCATGACGGGGTATCTTATGCAGCTGTAGGGCCATCCTTCTCGGAATCTCGTGTACTGCACTCAGAAACGAGTATCCTTACAGCTGAGGCTCATGCACTATTGTCGGCTGTGAAGCACATAAGGAAATCAAAACTTCAAAAGGCAATTATATTTACGGACTCCCTAAGCGTTGTAAAGGCCCTAATGTCATTCTGCAAACACAAAAATCCTATACTCGGTGAGCTGTATTCCCTTCTGTGTACAGCATATATATCTAACCAGCATGTTATTCTATGCTGGGTGCCTGGCCATAGAGGCATCGAGGTGCAATGTACTAACAGACCAAATGGCCACAACAATTACATCGCAAGCTACCCTATACTGCTGCTGTTCCTGCCACAGACCTGAAGCCTTTCTTACGAAAGAAACTGCGAAGCCACTGGCAACGCTTGTGGGACGCAGAAACAAATAACAAGCTTCATGTGATTAAGCCACAAATAGGTTTCTGGCCCTCCATAACGAAAACGCGACGAATTGATGTCTTGTTCTGCCGACTGCGTATAGGGCACACATTTGGTACCAATAATTACCTACTCACTGGCAACGAACCTCCACTATGTGGAAGATGTGGTGAAATGCTCACCGTCCTCCACGTACTTGTCGAGTGTAAGAAAGCAGAAACCGAACGGAAAAAGCACTTTGCGCAAGCCTTTCGTTACCATATCCCACTACATCCAACATTGTTTCTGGGCTCAGAACCATTCTTTAATGTGAAAGCAGTTCTCAACTACGTAAATGATGTAGTGCTACATGTGATTAGCCCAGCAATGTCGTAGCGCACCCTCTCACCAGAGGGTGCTCCTGCGATAGTAGTTTTTGTAGAGCACACGCCTCAGTACCCTTGCGTTTAAGGGCCTCGTGAGGCGGTAGTGCTAGTTCCGTACTCGTACATTTTGTTATGATGGCGCTATAACTTATCTTTTATAGTCACAGCACACCTCACTTTCATGTTCATTATTTTAATACCTATCTATTTTACGCACTTTTACAGCGACTGATTTTTAGGCCCTTTTACAGCCATGTTAACATCTACCTATTGCAATCAATCTCCCCATTGCATTGACTTAACATCGTCACACATCACCACTTGCATGGCGCTTTTTGGCCATATCTGGCCCTTGCGCCACTAAACACAACACATCATCATCACTGCACAATAGAGGTGCAGTAGAAGGTTGACAGACCGTAGTTAAATATCACTGTCGGTGGACAGCTTGCATAAATGTACAAATATACTCTAAATGCCAAAAACTACAGCAATTTCTCTAACCCTGAGATTCTCATTAGCGCTAAGTAGTAAAATGCGCTCAAAGACCGCAACGTTGCTACATTTAGAGCTGCATTTCAAAATGGTTCGTTTCCAAAGCAATATTCCATCATTCAGACGTAACAGTCGCTAGACATCATCTAGATTGGTGTTGGGGGGACATCCCTCTTTGCATAACTCAGTGGCACTTTCGATCGTACTGCACCGCGCTCTGGCTGAGCCGGTGAAGTTAGTCATTAGTAGAGTGACTGCGGCACATCAATGCCATTTTCTTACGATACCAGTAAACTCTATTATGCGTAATTCAGGCTTTGTTGCGCAGAGTAGTCGTTTTATAGGATACCTGCTATCGCTCTGCCTCCAAGCCATTCTCCGGCAGTATAAATTGACAGGTTATTAAAGTCGTGTACTGTAAAAAGTAAAAAGAAATCAAGAGATACATTGTATATGATTGTTTTCCCTCACAGGTACCTAATACCGTTTCGACACCCCGTAATTCCCGAGAAGTACCTAGAGATGCGGGACTTCGCCTTCTTTGACCAAGTGCACAGAGGTTTTACGAAGGACGAAGAGTACGCCCACAAATACATGTTCTCACGGGAAGGTATGTAAATACAGATCCAATTGAGTCATAAGCTAGTCCCGAAGTCAAACAAGTGATTCAACTCACCGCACGCAACACTTGTTTCGACACGGCATTTCCTATTCATTGGATGCTGTTTTTCTCGAAGACTGTGCATAGCTGAAGTCAATACGAGGCACGGAATGCAGTGCCCATGATATTCAATAATACATTTTCCCTGGCTCAAATGTATCTGAAGTTGTTATTGAGCCTTGCTCTTGCCATGTACGTGTACTAGAAATAAAAAATGAAACTCGCATATTTTTGTCACGTCTCGTTGAGAAGAGCAAGCATATTGGCTGGAGAAAGGAAAGCATCCAACACTCGACGTTCGTCATTTAAACTCTCGACAGCCAAAACGGACATTATAAAATTACGGCAGCACTTATATCCCGACGCCTATCGATGGTAACGCGATTCGCGTTCGAGCAAGGTGGTGATGTATTTTTGAGGTCACGATTACGTAACGTCTAAAGTGGTCCTTACGACACTTCCGTTGCTTCGGCTATATGCAACGTCATTCGGTATAGTCCTGTTTTGCTAGCGCGCTCACCAGTTAAAGTTCACCCATGAGCGTGGCCGTATGATGACGACTTTATTACGCTGATGAGACGGTGATGGAACGAAGAAGAAGGAACGACATCGATGCAACGACAAATGTGGGTGTGATGAGGACGGTATGACGACAATGAGGTGATGATTACTAAATGATGACGATGGCATAATGGCGAAAACGCGACGATAACTTACGTGAGACACTGCGATAACGAAACTGTATGACGGCGATGTCGTCATAACGAAGGTAATACGAGAACGAAGTGATGAAAGGACGACGATGGCATGACCGTGGCTGCATAATCACGACTGAATGTCGGAAGCATGATGAGAGTAGAATGGCGAAGAAGGAATGACGTTGATGGATCGACGAAGGTGGTATGGCGGCCACCGCATAACAATAGGATGCACTTACTGAAATGACGATGGCGGTAAAATGCCAGCTTAACGACGACGACGTGACAACGGTATGATAACGACTATATATATATATATATATATATATATATATATATATATATATATATATATATATATGATGCTGCCAGTGATATACATGCATCGTCATCACGTAATGGCGATATATACAGGGTGTCCCAGCTTTACGCTGCATGATTTATAAAAAAGAGGAACGGCGTTACGCGAAGAAAACCTAGTGCGTATTGTTTCTAGTACAGTGGAGTAGCCGCCAGTATGTTTTTCATTAGTTAGATTAAATGATTAATTGTAAATAATTATCTAACTCGAGAAGTACTGTCCTAATTATCAAAGTGTCAATGAGAAAGTTGTAGAGTAACGTGAAAGACTCCCGATACAGCTTTCTGTTGCTCAGTGCGCTACAGAAAACTGTTTTTCCGAGCATGAAAGAAGCCCGCGAATGCACACAAAGTGCCTCGAGCGGCCATGGTCGTGCGGAAATTCTGCGTGTATTCGCGGGCTTCTTTCACACTCGGAAAAACACATGTGTGTAGCACGTATTGAGCAACATAAAGCTGTAATATATATATATATATATATATATATATATATATATATATATATATATATACAAATAGATAGACTAAAACGGCTGAAGTTAGCAAAGAATTCAATCGTACAATTCTGACGTTGTCGCGTCTATCCGTGCCCGGTTACATAGAAAGCAAGTATTCTTAGTATTCGTTCGCATTCCAAAGTCTACGATATATAACCCTCTTTTTCTGTTCTCTTTCTCATAGGCGCCCTGACGGGGGCCATCAACTATTATCGTGCTGTGAACGAGAGCGAAGAACTGTACAAGCTGCAATACCGCAAGATAAACGTAACCACGCTCATCCTCTGGGGACAAAAGGACGCATTCCTCACATCTCCCATTGCGAAATTCAACCTGGAATGGCTAGCGAAATCATATGTGCTTTACTATAGGAAAGCAGGGCACTGGTTGCAGCGGGAGTGTTTCCAACAGGTTGCTGCACGCATCAAGGAGTTTGTGCTTAGTGAAAAAGTAGAGCTTTTGACGAATGAAACATCTGAAAAGGAAAGCCTGGGCACGTGTTCAGAGTCAATGACACCGGATGAAATCAAAACGGTGACCATATGTCCGTTGCTTCCAACGAACGCGAGTGTACCCAATTTTAACCTGGAATAAAAAGCACGCGTGGCTCGATCAGTTCATGTGTTTGTTTCCTCAAACCAACAGCTGCTGCTTTTATTGCGATAGCACTTATATGGAAACTCCAAGTGGATTTCTGCCGTTGGCGTCGCCGTGAGGTTTTGTATAAAGTGCAACGGCGACGAAATCGTCGCCGCGTGCTGCATGCTGTGGAGCGAACGCACGGCGGAGAGCAAACGCGACTTCTTCCGCTCCGCGAAAGGCCATGGGGGGACGGAAGGGAGGGAGGGGAGGCGACGTTTAGCTGCGGCACCAAATGTATATTTATATAAGCAATGTCGCAGTTTCGTCCGAAAGGCGAAGCATCAATTGCGATAGCAAATTAGTAGAGAATTATTCGGAGTAGGGATAGTAGTATTATCGGCTGTATAAACTTGGACACATTCGCTTTCTAACTGAATTGACAAGCGTGGTGACATCGTGCACAGGCAAACATGAATAGATCACACTGAATGACCTCAGACAACGACTGTCAAAACGCTGGCAGCAAGCGCAGCTGCTTCAGCGGGCGAAGGATCGTGCGGTCTATCGCTTCAACGGAAACTGAGCAGCGAATGCACAGCGCATACAAAGGTTAGAGCCGTGTGGAGATAAGAGACGGTGTGGGCGACCGCCACCACAGCCAGTGCAAGCGCATTTGTTGGCAGAGTAGAAGCTGCTCCCCCCCTCCTTCCCGCGCTGCCTTCCCGCTTTCTTGCTTTCGCGTTGACGATTGCTTTGCTAGTTCCCCTTGCGCCCGGTTGCAAGATAGGCATTTGGTGCCGTAGCACAGCGTCGCCCCGCCTCCCTCCCTCCCATACCCCCACGGCCTTTCGCGCGACGGTCGCGTTTGCTTTCCGCCGTGCGTTCGCTCTCCGTGATAGCGCGCGTCCTCCGCGCGCTTTCACTCGCGCCGTATTTTTTTATCGCCCTTGGAATCTATACGGAACCACACGGCGACGGCGACGCCGACGTCAGAAATTCGGTTGAAGTGCCCATATAATTGCTATCGCAATAAAACGTTGCGAGGCGAGAAGATGGCAAAGACTTCCGACGCTGCTCGACGAGCGTCCCGTTCTGATCTCGTGGAAAACCTCCGAGCCGCCCCCAGAGGCACTGGCAACAGTCACCAACGCTGCGCCCGTTCGGTGCGAACGCGGGCAAACCGCCGATGCCACCGACGATACTTGTGCGCGTTGCTGGTGCTGCCACACGTCCAAGTTTATATAGCTGATAAAACTACTATCCTTACTCCGTAAAGCTCTCCACTAATTTGCTATCACAATTGATGCTCGCCTTTCGGGTGAAACTGCGACAATTTTTACTTTATTGCAAGTCTCCATTCTATGGTGAAGGACCAGCAAGAAAATATTGCAATACGAAAAAACAACTTTCTGGCTTATGAGGAGAAAATAATTGCTCTAGGCTAATTGCCCTAACTAGGTTGATCTGAGAAGCAGCAATTGAAGTAGGAGGTAAGGCACCAAGGCAACCAGTAGGTAAGCTCTCCCAAGAAACAAAGGACCTAATAAAGAAACGACAAAACATGAAAATGGCCAACTGAAGAGATCAGATAGAATTCGCTGAACTGTCCAAACTGATCAACAAGACGAAAGTAAGGGATATTCAAAATTATAGCGTGGGAAAGATTGAGGAAGCCGTAAAATATGGACGCAGCATGAAATCAAATCAGTAAGAAGAAAGCTCGGCATAGGACAAGGCAAGATGTATGCACTGAAAGATAAGCATGGTAATATCATCAGCAATTTCGATGACATAGTAAAAGCAGCGGAAGAATTCTACACTGACCTGTACAGTGCCCAAGACAGCCAAGCTACTTTCATTCGAAATAGTGATGACCCGGATACAGAGGCTCCTTCTATAACTAGCGATGAAGTTAGAAGGGCCTTGAAAGACATGACCAGGGAAAAAGCTGCTTGAGAAGATGGAATAACAGTAGATTTATTCAAAGATGGAGGAGATATCATGCTTGAAAAGCTTGCAGCCCTTTATACGCAATGCCTAACAACTTCAAGTGTACCAGAGAACCGGAAGAACGCCAACATTATACTAATCCATAAGAAGGGAGACGTTAAAGAATTGAAGAATTATAGACCCATTAGCTTGATTTCAGTATTGTATAAAATATTCACCAACATAATTTCGAATGGAATCAGGGCAACACTTGACTTGAGCCAACCAAGAGAACAGGCTGGCTTCAGGAAGGGATATTCTACGATGGCATCATATCCATGTCACCAATCAGGTAATCGAGAAATCTGCGGTGTACAATCAACCTCTGTATGTGGCCTTCATAGATTATGAAAAGGCATTTCATTCGGTAGAGATACCAGCAGTCATAGAGGCATTGCGTAATCAAGGAGTACAGGAGGCATACGTGAATATCTTAGCAAACATCTACAAGGATTCCACAGCTACTTTGGTTCTCCACAAGAAAAGTAGAAAGTTACCTATCAAGAAAGGGGTGAGGCAAGGAGACACAATCTCTCCAATGCTATTAGACTGCATGCTTAGAAGAAGTATTCAAGCTCTTAGACTGGGAAGACTTAGGTGTGAGGATCAACGGTGAATATCTTAGCAACCTTCGGTTTGCAGGTGACATTGTCCTATTCAGCAACAATGCAGACGAATTACAGCAAATGATTGGGACATTAATCGAGAAAGTGTACGAATTGGGTTGAAGATGAATATGCAGAAGACAAAGATAATGTTCAATAGCCTGGCAAGGGAACAAGAATTCAGGATCGCCAGTCAGCCTCTAGAGTCTGCAAAGGAGTACGTTTATCTTGGTCAATTACTCACAGGGGACCCTGATCACGAGAAAGAAATTTACAGAAGAATAAAATTGGGTTGGAGTGCATACGGCAGGCATTGCCAAATCCTGACAGTGAGCTTACCACTGTCGTGGAAAAGAAAAGTGTACAATCATTGCATTCTACCGGTGCTAACACATGGGGCATAAATTTGGAGGTTAACAAAGAAGCTCGAGAACAAGTTAAGGACCGCGCAAAGAGCGATGGAACGAAATGAGCTGATTAAGTAAGCAGGTGTGCTGCGGCGTAAGTAGACCGACATGAAGAGACACTCGATGACCACGAGAAGGCGCGTGTGAAATGGTGGTGTTGATGAGAAGCGCTTCCCGTGGGCAGCGCGTGTGAAGGGACACACCTGTAGCACTGCACTGCCGACCCGGGCAGCATTGCAGGCGTAGCGTGCGTTGGAAAATGTGGCCCGACTATTACTAACTGATTGAACAAGCGTGGTGTGAGCGCGCACAAACAAGCATGAATAGATCACACTGAATGACTGCAGACAACGACTGTCAAAACGCTGGCAGCAAGCGCATATACGCCGCAGCGGGCGAAGGTACGTGCGGTCGATCGCTTCAACGGAAACTGAGCGGCGAATGCACGGCGCATAAAGGTCAGAGCCGTGTGGAGATAAGCGACGGTGCGAGCGAGCAACGAGCGCGGTTGTTGGCAGAGGATAAGTGCGCCCCCCCCCCCCCCCCCCCCCCCCCGCTCCCTCCGGCGCTGGCTTCCCGCGTCCTTGCTAAATCTTAGGACTAACGTTAAGAGACAGGAAGAGAGCGGTGTGGATCAGAGAACAAACGGGGATAGCCGATATTCTAGTTGACATTAAGCGGAAGAAATGGAGCTGGGCAGGCCATGTAATGCGTAGGATGGATAACCGGTAGACCTATAGGGTTACAGAATGGATACCAAGAGAAGGGAAGCGCAGTCGAGGTCGGCAGAAAACCAGATGGGATGATGAAGTTAAGAAATTTGCAGGCGCAAGTTGGAATACGCTAGCCCAACACAGGGGTATTTGCAGATCGCAGGGAGAGGCCTTCGTCCTGCAGTGGGCATAAAAATACAGGCTCATGATGAATTGTCCCGGAAGCAGCAATGTATTTGTTCATTTTAACGGCTGTGCCAAAGACGATCAGTATGCTTGCCTATTAGTTTAAGGAAAATTAACTACCAGGTGACGATTTAGACGAATGGCTATCGTAGTACATCTACCTGTGTCCAAATTCTGGAAGAAATAAACCAGCAGAACTTATTTACTCATCGCGCCCTAGTTAATCAATGAGCCAATTCACTCGTATTCGCTCGAACTGAGGACGAGCGGTATCTACTTCCACTTCTCGAGTAACGCTCTATGTACGACAATTATGAGTAGCTTAGTCTACTCTTTCAATGAGGGGGGGGGGGGGGTCCATAGATAGGTGGTATCCCTTCAGCAGGAGGACTGAGGCAACGTGTGCCTGGGCCCTATATCCAAGACGCTTGAACACACACGTTTATATTAGCAATATGTACAAGCGTTTTGTAAGAATTACAGAAAATAGGAAGTTAATGAACAAGTTCCAGCTTGCCGATCTCTCTAACCAAGCGTCCGTATACCCTCTTTCAGCTCCTACGTGTTCATTGTCCAGTCGCTTTCTCCGAAACCTGGTGTCAGGAGACGGATGACCTCATGTCGCGCTAATGCGGAGGCTGGTAGCACTGCTTTCTTCGAGGGCAGCTTGGTCCAAAACACACGCACATCCCTTTTCACGAACAGGAAAAGGGGGAAGCACCTTGACCCCATCTCCGGCACGCACGTGACAGTTTGAGTGGATGACAGGTGATGTGAAGGAATGTCCCCTCCTGGGGCCATTCCCAACTGCTGGCCAGGAGTCATCACGGTCGGGGATGGCGCGGACTGGGGTCGTCGGCTCGTTCGTCATTAACGCGTTCTCCGTGAGCGACTCATTTCTCAGGGTAAACGGCCGATCACACCACCACTCCCTGCCAGCAACGTTGGTTAATTTTCGGTGTGTGGAAGTGGCCGTAGTTTTTACTGTAGAAATCCACATTCCCTATATTCTTTTGTGCATAACTATGATTGTGCATTGATTATGATGTCCACTCACCGTCGAATAAAGCGATGTTGAATTGCCCGCTGGGTAAGATGTCAAGAAAAATTATATTGACCATTTAAGTTCTTTAGTGACCTGTGTCTATCACGTGTGTTGGCTACTCAAAATGCCATTCTTTATTCTCTTTCATACAAGTGAATAATTAAACAACTCAATGTTTCTATTTAATGCTTGGCTCCCTTAAATTCGCAGAACTACATTTCTAGCTCGTACCCATGCAAAATTTCTGATTGAAGTTGAAAAGCCTTGCGGAGCTGTTTAGTAAAGTTTATAGAAACTCAGCAGGCGTATTAAAAATTCTGGCGGTTTTTTTTTCATGTTTTAGGTAGAGAGAGAGAGAAACGTGGTGGGAAAGGCAGGGAGGTTAACCGGAAAAGATTCTGGTTTGCTACCCAGCATTGGGGAAGGGGAAGGGGAAATGAAAGGCGCAAATAATAGGGAAGAGAAAAAGCAGTCACGAAAAAATATTCAAGGAATTAAAAAAAAGAAAAGGAGGAGGTTGGAAACGTCTGTGAGAACTATCGTCTGTCAGATAGTCCACTCGATCGCAAAAACTTCAAGAGTGCCTTGACTGACTTGTTAAGTGACGACTGTATAGGCCGGCGTTCCACGACTGTCTGCTCCGAAAGCGGCCGGTCGTCAAGACGGGCCAGCGTGGTCGCGAATGACTGCCTATGTGCGCTGTATTGGGGACAGTGACAAAGTACGTGCTCGATTGTTTCCTCGTCGCCGCAGTGGTCACACGCAGCACTATCCTCCCATCCAATGCGGAAAGCAAACGACTTTGTAAATGCGACACCAAGCCACAATCGGCAAAGTACTGTTGTTTCGGGTCGGGATAGTCCAGGTGGAGGTCGAAGTCGAAGACAGGGGTCCAGTCGATGCAGACGTGTGTGTTGCAAACTAGGTGTGTTCCACAACGATTGTGTGGCATCGTTTGCAAGCACTCGAAGTTTCGCTGCTGCATCTGTTCTTGACAGCGGGATTGGTTCCTGTGCACCGTCTTCATGAGCAGATCGAGCAGCTTCATCAGCATATTTGTTGCCCATTACGCCACAGTGGCTAGGGAGCCACTGAAAGGTGACGTCGTGTCCTTGCTCGACGAGGCAATGAAGGAGCTCTCGGATTTCGAGGAATAGTTGTTCGTAGGGTCCACGGTGTAAGGCGGAAAGCAAGCAATGTAGCGCTGCCTTGGAGTCATTGAAAATCACGAGAAACTTCGAGTGCTTGCAAACGATGCCACACAATCGTTGTGGAACACACCTAGTTTGCAACACACACGTCTGCATCGACTGGACCCCTGTCTTCGACTTCGGCCTCCACCTGGACTATCCCGACCCGGTAGTAGCGTTTGTTAGACATGTACACATAACATAAAAAGTAACCGATTGGATTTACAATTATTCCAGTGAAAAACATAATATATCTGAGTGGCGTAATACTTCCTCACGAGAATAATTGAGGAATTACTGCCTAGTAATGGATTACTTTTGTTACTTTCCTCTGAAATGTAATAAAAATTGCACAAATGCAGCAAATAGAAAGATAGGGCCTGGCACTTTCACTGCGTCCTCTGCAGCCATTCAACGTTATCTTCCCTAACAGTTGCTTTTCAAAACATTCATCGGTCACCAACATTCCTTTTCATTTGAATGCATCAGCAGATACACTGAATACTCGTGTATGCGCGCTGGAGGGAAGGATGGTGCTGCGATTACTCAATGTGGCGACGCTGACGTCTGGATCCTGTAGGAAGTGCAGCACTTCATTGGTGATGGGGCTCGGAGAAAGGCGCTCCCGGTAGGGCCAACGAAATATGGAAAAAATACTCTGTTGGCAATTTACTGCATCAAAGTGCGAAGCGGCCGTTGCTGTCGAGCCTTAGCAGCGCTGGTTGTATTCGTCGGCCAACACGTGGTTAAGCAATAAGAGGACAAATAAATATTGGGCTCCCGGGTTTGCCTACCTGAATTTGCGTATCCGCGAGGCTGTTGCGTTGAACGACTGCGGCCCTTCTGCGGTAGCTGAAAGCCAATCCGAATGCTCGAAATTGCGAACTTAGCTGACTGAGCCACCGCGGCGGGTAAGCCCGGCCACGGCTGCCACATTTCACTGTGGGCGAAATGCCGAAATATCACGCGCCATTCCACGGCTGTGAAGCTTGGTTAACAGCGAAGCAGTTAAACACACGGCATAGATGGATGGATGGATGAAAAACTTTATTAGGGTCCTTTAGGGCGCGCGCCAGCGCGCAGCGGGCCGCTCCCACGTCGGGACAGAGAGGCCGAGCCTCTCCGCCGCGTCGCGGGCCCGTTGGACATCCCTCTCCGCCGCGTCGCGGGCCCGTTGGACAGCCCATAACTGTTCTTCGAGGTTGGGGCTGCGTAGAACCGCATCCAAACAAGAAGAAGTGTTGCTTTCACCGCAGCGTAACGCGGGACACCGCCAGAGCATGTGAGGTAAGCTCGCTAAGTCATTGCATAGTGCACATGCATTAGTTGTCTGAATTTCGGGTCCATTTTGTGAAGAAGTAGGAGGTTTGGATATGCCCCCGTCTGTAGAAGCCTTAGTGTTAAAGCCTGAGGTCTATTGAGTGTACAATTTGGGAGGGGGTAGATCCTCCTAGCCAAGTAAAACTGCTTAGTAATTTCGTTGTACGAGGAAGGAGAGTCCCGATTGTCAGTACCCTCAACGTCACTCTGCCTGGTACTCGTAGCTACGCTGTTGATAATCCCGCGCGCAGCGTTGTGTGCCGGCGCATTTAGGTTGGGCGGGGCACCCTCGATCTGGTTTCCAGCCCATGTGGGCTGGAAACCAGATCACTGTGTGTGGCTTGATCTGCTTGCTTTCTAGTATACATAGGCCCAGCTCGGATATGGTTCCTTTGGTAAATGTCCGAACGGCTGATCTCGAGTCACTGTAGATTGATGCCCTCTTGTCATCCAATAAGGCCATCACTATTACAGCCTGCTCTGCGATCTCAGAGCACGTCGTCCGAATCGAGATTGCGTTCGTTACTTGACTTTCATCGTCTACGCTAACCGCAGCGAAGGCCTGTCCGTCGACGTAGCGCGCTGCGTCTACGAAACTATTCTCCGAAGACCGTTCACGAGCCTTTTCCAGGAGGGCGTTCGCGCGCGCCCGACGTCTTCCCACGTTGTGTTCAGGATGGACGTTTCATGGGATCGGGACGACAGTGATGCGATCCCGCTGCTCTCGAGGGATGCTGCAGAACTTTGTTTTGACTACTGTGGGGGGAACGCCCAGCTCCTGTAGGATGTGTCTTCCAGCTTGTGTGGTAGATAGCCTGACGAACTGGAACTCTCCTGCGCTTCCGCCAATTCCTCTAGCGTGTTATGCATACCGAGTTCAATTAAGTCTTCCGTGTGTGTGTATATGGGGAGGCCGAGCGCTCTCTTGATTGCCTTCGTGATTAATGCGTTGAGCTTATCCCGCTCCGATCTTTGCCAGTTGTCGCATGGCCGCGACGTAAGTGAAATGGCACATTACGAACTCATGTACCAATCTCACGAGGTTGTCTTCTCCGAGGCCTTGCTGCCGGTTGGCCACTCTTCTATTAGTCTGATGGCATTGTCCGTCTTCTTAGTGAGTCATAGAGGTGACACAGAATTTCGATCAAAGGTATGAGCAAATTTTATTTCTTTTGAGCGGCGATGGCGGTCACCCTTAAGAAAAGCACGCGCACACAGACTTTTATTTTGACCGGCGATCTTTATCAGCAGCATACATTCGCGTGGAAGACTACCGCCACCTCGGGAAGCCGAAGGAAACTAGACATGCCCGATGGGACCGCCACGCCGGGAGAGCGGAAGGAAACTATCCACGCAAGCGCTTGGAATGACAACGACGACAAAGAGAGGGTGGTGCAAGCGTACGCATGGCGGATGCGGGTCGCATAGCAGCAAATTTTCGAGAAACCCTTCTTATCTACCTAAGAGTCTACCGATGTTGAAAATGGTGCCAATTAATGACTAATCTACTGAAAATGCATACGCAAGTGATGAGACGTATACGCTTTTGCATAGGCGATTTTACATCGATTTCGGCAGTTGAGTTTTTGCACACGCAGACGGACACGAAAAATGTATAGAATCCAAGCCATAGACAGCTTCGCTGTAAAGCGACCGCGTTCCGTGCATTGGGTGCATGGTAAAGAACCTCAGGTGGTCAAAATTAATCAGGAGTCCCTCATTACGACGTGCCTCATAGTCATGTTATGGTTTTTGCGCGTAGAGATTTGATCAAAAGCCGTTAACAGCAAAAATTATTTTAGAATGCCGACCTCACAAGTCATTGCAGCAGAGCGCGACGAGGATTCTGTTGCAGTTTTTAATGTTAACAGACCTCCACAAGCGAGTGTAGCCTGCATTGGTGTTCGTAGTGCTACAAGTGCTACTGTGTGGTCATAGTATGCGGTGATGCTGACCAGCTTTGATCGTGTGTCTGTGCTCCCTTTCTCTATCACTACGATTTCCTACCTCCTTACTTCTCCTTCCCCTCTCTCCCCAGTGTAGGATACCAAAACGGATTTCTCTCTCCTCATTAAACTCACTACCTTTCCCCTTTCTGCTTTCTATCTGGCACTGAAACCCCAGAACTTGTTTTTTTACGTATGTTGTACGATATAAAGTGAGAAAAATTCTCCTAGCGAAGCATTCGTTGTTCTCCCTGTGTTTTTTTTTCTTTTTTCATTTTGATGTCTCAAGAAGTTTTAAGGAGAACAGCTCGTGGTTTCTAAAAAATTTTTTTGCTGCTCTCAACGAGTCCGCATGCCCTTCCTTTGGTCGCGAGGACAAGGAGACTATTCAGTGCAGGTGAATATTTAGCTTTGCTGGAACGTCTGGTGATTCCTCCCCAACAGCACTGCCTTTCAGCAGCGTTGAAGAAACCTACTTCAAAGCGCAGCGCTAGACTCGGTAAACAAGCCGGCTCGCACAGCGAAGTGGAACAGGAGGCAAACTTTTAGCTTGTGAGCCATCCAGCGTGCGATGCCGCATCGACCTGTCCAGCCCCACGACAAAGTGCCCCGAAATGTCTCTGCTAAGAGGTACCACTCCCACTCTAATCCCACATCACATAAGAACTTTACAAGCAGCCCCGAAAACCTCTCCTCCTGAATATCTCCACTGGCATGTGTTTGCGCCTCGACGCTGAAGTGCTTAAAGCAAGAAATGACACTGTGTAGCTGAGTCTACAACACTGCAACAAATAATTTTCAACTTGCTTTTTTGTCTTACCGGTCACACGCAAGGACGACGTGGCAAGCCCGATCTTGTTCAGTCATGTATGAGCTCGCCTCGTGCCAGTCATTTTCAGTCCTTACGGTCGAACACCTCACCATTCCTTTGTGACGAAGGGACTGAGCAGGCCGGAAGCCTCCATGCTTCGGTGTCGCACCTTGTCCCACAAGTACAGGATACTCATACGCAATCCTGTATGTATATGTACATCCCATGTAGACATCACCTATGTACCTATGTACCTATGTGCATCACCTATACCTATGTGGACATCAAAACCATAGCATCGGGAGTATGCGAAGACGTTGTCTAAATGTTTCCTCAACACTCGCAACAATGAGAAAGCAATACCTGCAGCGGGTAATTCCAGTACTGCTACACTTATTTTACCGCATCGTCTCCAGTGCCGATTAGGCGGTGAAGTATTTTTACATGTCAGGTTTATCGCCGTATTTAAATTAATCCGAAAGGAGTAGCAACGAAGAAGTTCTAGGTAACGGCTCCGAAAAATCAATTTGTTGAAAGCTAACTAAGTGTCCATCTTAAGCATAGCGACAATGCTAGGGTAAACTGGAAGGGCAGACTTAGTTTACCACTGTTGATACACCGCTCAAAGCTCGCTTGGTGAAGAAGCCGCAGGAGAGCTCTGCAGGCCGAGAGAATTGTAGTCCACTTTACAACTGAGCCATTGACGTGTATTAAAGGACACCCGTCATTGTAGTGAAAACAACTGGTAGAGCACAACACACAGCGTGGGGACGTTGTGGGATAGGATCCAACCAGCAGCATAGTTTTACTGTACGTCTACTTCCATTTCCCTTTTTGAATGTTAACTACATACGCTTATCGCGAATTCATTCCTCGCATATAGATATTTACATAGTTCAATAAATATAGGTAAGTGTTAGTCGCCTCCTGTTCCTTGTCGGTGTCTTTTGCACGGTTTGTTCATATCATGAAGTATAAGTTTATTTTATTAGCCTTTATTTGCCTTTAGCATTATTTTGCTCGCTTCATAAGGTCGTTGCTAGGAACCAATTTCTGGGTTCTCCGTATTATGCTTGGTATTTCTGGATGCCTTAGTCATGCGCACCTGCCCCTGCACATAAAACGCAATGCAGTTCCCGCCACTTCGTTCGATCTACACGTGTCGTAAACAATAACGCTGACGAAACAGTGGCCTTCACGTGTGAAGCCTCCAAAACTTTTGCGACTCTTTTTTGGCCAGCTAAGATTTATGCTCCGCTGACGGCATAGAATTGTAGCACCTGGGATTAGCCATGACCCTCCGCTGACTGTTATTCTTGAAAAGCAAACTGTACAATGAACGCATTCTACCCGAATGGATGGGAACTCGGAGGATAAAGAAAGAGAAGCTTGAGAAACAGAGCTACAGATGGCGCCAGAAGCTACCAAACGGAAAAATACCGCCATCACATAAAATGCACGAATACATTGGTCTGGATCGCAGTGAGAACGGGCTGGTATTTTATTTACATTAGGAAGAAGAAATGAAGCCCTGTTGGCCATGTGAATAAACGTCATAAGCCGTGCCAAGAACGTGAACTGGGATAACAAAAGATAGGATATGAGCACTATTTCGGATTCCAAGCTCGCGTTTCTCTGTGCTGTTTACCATGCCCCCATTAAACAAATTAACAAGCCCATCGTCACACTCTTGATGCAACCTTGTAATTCGTTGAGCGGATAAACAGTGGTCAGTTAGAATGAACGCCAAAGGACGGAAAACAAAATCTAGGCAACAAAAGGATGGATGATGTGATGAGATAAGGGAATTTTTACTCAACTGCGAGGCGTTCTTTTTGAGAAATCCGGACCGGTTTCCTTTGTAGCTTCCTGCCACATTCGGGTGCATGACAATTTTTTCACTTTCATGATACTTTCTCCACCTTGCGGGATTCCGCAGAACAGATTCGCCATATCTGCAGTCGTATAAGTAGCCAAAAGCAATAAAAAACTGCAGAGAATCCAGGTGAAAATTTTGAAGCTGAATCTCCAAATGGCGTACTACTTGATAGGGAACATCTACGCCCTTTCTGGGGCTATGAAAGTCATTCGTTATCTGAGCCGGAGCCACTAATCTACTCGGGGCACTGCGCATTTTCAAAACAAGATCTTGACTGTTGACTCGCACAAGCTTGGCGTACCTGGCATCTGGCTATCTTGCGAACATTTCCATTAAATAAAGAAAAGGTCTGTTAACTCGTAGATAACTAATGAACATGAAAACGGTATGAAATGATACGTACACCTCCATGGAGGAAACCCACATCAATATTCATCAACTAAGAATGTTATCAAAAGCAGCATAATTAGTGGTAAACACTCGTACGTTGCCAATACCTTAGTACTAGCGCCATCTGCTGAGTATGCGTTAACTTACACGCACGCGCAGGGTAACGCAGATGTTCCCGCTTGCCATCGTGCGTGCCTAGTTCGCGCGCTTTTGAAGAAAAGGTCTTTGCTAACTTCACACGGGTTTGGTGTATCTGGGATCTGGCTATCTTGTAACCCCTCCCAGAAACGATAAAAAAAGTCAGCAAAGTGTCGTCGCTAAAGAAGACAATGTCGACGTTTTTGCGCGGGACATACGATACGAATAAGACACGAAATGAGATAATACTGAACAGCAAAGAAAGTCATAAAGAGAAAGAATATAGAGATATACTGAACATTTTCTCATCAAACGATTTGAACCACCATGTACAGCCGCCCTCAGAATATTTCGGAACACGGAAAATGAGAATAAGTTAAATTTTCACTTCACCAAAGCGTGAGAAATGTATGTCAGGAATGTGATGATAGTGCGAAGAAGTATCAACTCTACCTTTCAGTTGAAGGACCTGTGCTTAGGCTGTGATGAAATTTAGATTTTACTCGCATCTCGTGTTCAGAAAACTTTTGAGGGAGGGGGTACGTTGACGTTGTCTTTTTAGCGCGGACACTTGGTTGACGTTTTTTTTTTTGTTCTGTATTTCCTTGATCTGTATTTCTGAAAGCGCATTCCGTTTACTGCGACGGACATCCGCTCACATAAAAATGACTGGGGGAGTGAGCCAGTAACAGCTACAGCTGTATAGATTGCCATGAACACAATCACTACTGGGTACTTTTATTACGTGAAATAGAGGTTGCGACATTTTTGTGGCGTTTGCTGAAAGGTTTACTGAAAGCAAGTTAGGAATTTTAACGTCGCAAAGCAACACACGGTCTATAAGAGACGTGGTGATGGTCGCCTTGTCATTGATTTTGATGGACGCGGAGCCGTCCGGCGAAATCAATGACAAGGCGATCATTATGGTGGATCCATACGACGTACGGCTCCGCGAAAGTCTGTTGCGCGGACGGTTACTCCCCCACCCGCCCGGCAGCAAAACACATCCACACGATGGACGGGGCGAGCTGACGACCACGCCGGAAAAATAAACATGGCGGCACCGCCCGAAGCTGCTGCCGTCCGCCTCGAGCCTATCAAGTCATCGTCGTTCCCTGTGTGGCCCGTAATTTTCAAACTGACGCTTGTGTCCAGAAGCTTCGACCGCTAAGTAAGTATTCGTGACGATTGGGCACCGTTTCTGAGAGCCATGCTCAAGTTCTAGGCGTGTAGGCTTAGAGTGGCTGTATTGGCTGAACATGGCCTCGAAGACGTTGCCCGGCCCAGGCAGGTCTCAGAGGCTGTAAGTTGCCCTTGTTGCTTCACTTATAGAGCATCGTAGGCTAAATCCACAGCATTATATACTGCCAGAATCTGGATGCGAAAATTAGCTCGGCATTTTCCGTAAGTGGGGGTCGCGAGCGACGCGCGGACTGCTTGAATCCGTGACGCGTAGTCACGTGATGCACCGTCCGTCGCGGAAAAGACGGATTTAGGTCGTCGTGTGGATCCACCATAACGCGCAGCTGTCTGTAAGTGTTCGAGCGTTATTGCACTCTTTCCCATGGGAATGCGGTAGTGGTGGCTACGAACTGAATGCGGGGCTGTGGTGCTGAGCAGCCGAGCACCACAGGAGATGAGTCAAATGTGCACTATTTGGTAAACTTTGATGGCAATATCACGCGTGCTCCCCCCTGCCCCCCTCTCTACCCAAAAAACGCTTCTCACGAGGAGCATACTTCTTTACACACCTCCTTAAATAAAATCTGAGCGGCACCAAATTAAATGGTGCCAGCAAAGAAAAGTAGGCCGAGATTACTTGTTTGCTTTCTGTGAAATCGCTACAGTAGTTATTGTTCTGCGCTACCTCACGGAAGTGATGAGTGAAGGGTTTCGGCATCATGACATTATGACTCCGGGCTTTACAGGAGAAGCATCCACTAGCTTGAGCCTTGTCACTGCCGCTAGCTTAGACGGCTTGTCATGCAAGAAAAACTGCACCCCTACCTCCTTAATGAGAAATTGAGTAGTCCAATAGAAAGAGCGAGGCGACGACCACAAGGCTAAATATAAAAAAAAACTACATTAAGATGAATATTTTTTTGCATTTATATTTTCTTACTTTCACAAACTTAATTGCAGAAGCCTATTGACATCACTTTTCCCGTTATCCAAGAAGAGATAGTTTGGTGTTAACCTTATATATTGTGTCGAAGGGGATGCTTGCGGGGGAATTGTTAGAAACTACGCGTTTGCGTCCTTTGGTAAAATAAAGAAAAGCAGCTGCGGGGCCTGCAGGCTGGTAGTGAGCTCCGAACAAATCGCTGAGAACAATGCGCAGCTTTTTGCGCCCGATGGTTGGTGTCAAATGCACCTGGCTGTTTACGGGCTTCCAGCTTTTCTCTATGACGTGGGTTTGCTCCATAGCCATTGAAGCAGAAATACAAGTAGGTATTGTTCTGTTCACCTTTTTTTTTTCTCTTATGCGTCTCTTTACGTTCACAAGGAACGACATCTATTATTTTAATGGAATATGCTGTCATTAACCATATGCGAATCCAAAGCATATCGACTCAAATTATTCAAACAGTGTCGTTTATAGCTAGCAATAGTGTTCATGGTGTGCGCGGGTATCTGCAGTAGCTTATGGCTAGCGAAAGCTTAAGGCGAAAACATTTAACCTACTTAAAGCAGTGACAAGCCCAACGTTCCACTTGAAAGTTCTTTGAGGACTTCAGAGACTGTCGACGAGTATTACGGTAAGGAAAACAAAATCAATACCGTCGCAATAGTTGTGGAGCGGTACTGACGTCGACCACATCATTATGTAAAATTCTGAAGATGTGCGTTGTTCTCATGTAGGTATCACGTCTTATGTCAACAATTTTCTGCAGTATAAAGAAAGGTTACTCATCATGTACTGTGCTAACGACGGTTTTTGTACCATCACAGTCTGAGAAGTCGGAACGCTCATGTGTGTCGCACCTAATCTCATGAGAACACATTGTGACTTTGAAAGTCTCCCGACCACAAGTACTCGTCAAAAGGTCTCATTTTAAATTGTCGTCGATTAAAAATTATAAAGTTCGCGCAGTTTCAGACGGTATAAAATGCTCGAAACAGTGCCGCCTCTAAATGCGACTAAAGTGAGTCATACCGAGATTGCTAGCAATTGGATCGCGATGCCGACATAATAGCGTATAATTTTGTGAATAGACATCACACCTTCATGCTTTCGCTTTCACGACAGTTCAATGCTAACATCGCTCAAGCATTCCGTACAGATGGCTAACCAGCTAAGCTGAAACGTGCAGCCCCGGTGTTTAGCAGTGGGTTAATCTCGACGTTGTATTGAAGCGTTTCTCAATTATTGGTTACATGTTTGTGTTTCTAGTGGAACGAAAGCGCCAATGGCGGGCGGATGCAGCTAACCACGACGCCGAGCTAACTCGAGATATCGAACTCATGCGACAACGACGAGCCGAAGAGGCGGCGTTGCGGGCAGCGCAGCGTCAACGTGGCAATGGCGGGAACACGTACGCCGGCGCCAACGCCCGCTTTCGGCGGGAGTTTCTCGAGCGGCACTTTGGCTTCGGCTGCGACGAAACGTCCACGTTGAAATCGCGAAGTGGAACGCAAGCGCCAATGGCGGGCGGATGCTGCTAACCACGACGCCGAGCTAACTCGAGATATCGAACGCATGCGACAACGGTGAGCCGAGGAGGCGGCGTTGCGGGCAGAGCAAGTACGACGCAGAGAACGATGTCATTAACGGCGCTGCCAATTGCGCACCCGCTTGGGTGCGACGTAGAGAACGACGCAACTGACGGCGCAGCCAATGGAGACGTTTATCGAAACAAGTGGCGAACGGTTTTTCGTGTCACCTAACCATACGAAGCCTTCGCTGTAATATTATAGCTCCCCAATCTCGCAACTTCCTGTGGTGAAAGTCTTATACGTGAGGGATGAGAGGGACAAAAGTTGCTGTCCATACATGGATAGAGCGCGATTACAAAAGGTAAACATAACAGAGAAGCAACGAGACTATACTTATATACTCGGCAGATCCTACCACACTGTGTGTATCGATGTAGTGCCAAGTATTCTGGAAGTAGTCGACTACCCGGCATCATTTGGAGTTGTAGAAAGCAGTTGCAAGAAGGACCAAGGGGCTTTGTGTAAGTGGAGCAACTGCGTTTGTGACGCGAATGTCTGCAATACGACATGAGCTAGAACGACGGCGACGACGAGTTTGATCGGCGATGGCATGTCGACTGACTTTGTGTACTGCTGCGAGGAAACGTTACAACCTGTCCCATTAGGGCCTGGGCCAATCAGAATGTAGTATGACAGCATAATGATTGCTTACCTGCTCTTGTGCGCACGTGCCCTCGATCGTGCTACACAACGAGATGCACGCGCCCATCGTCTCATACAACCAGTCCGTATATGATTGTGGGCTGATGGTTCCGAACAGTGCAGACGCACCGTAGAACGTCGAACACAAACATTTATTTCGGCGTTTCTGACGAGGTCCGGCCTTCATTAAGAGCGAGATTGCGAGCCCACAGAGTTCAATTTATTCATTTTCTCTCTACGGTTGGGGCATTTAAGTGCAACTTGTCACAAAAAACATACATTCCTTGCTCGAATCAACATTTTTATCTCCTTTTTTCAGCATTCACATTAATATATGGTATATTATACATATGTACCATATTTGTCAAGTTGGATGTATATTAACTACACCATATATTAGAGATTATTCTTCTACTCTAGCATGTTGATGTTTTTTACTTCGCTTTTATAAAATATTTCAATTATTTCATTATGTTTATTTTTTATTCACGTATATATTTTGTATAAAAACAGCCTCCCCACAACCACTAAATTCCTGAGCCCATCCCATTTGCACACAGAATGCAATGAAATGCAGTTCGCGTGACTAAGAGGCGAATGGTGGTCACGGTATTGGTCGGATCTAACCAAGCGGGTGTGTACGACCTTCTTCGTGGTCGCACAAAAGTTGCAGTCAGTTCCAAGAAAGAAAAAGGCAAACGTCCCTCTGGCAACTGCAACCACATCCATGTCCAATACTAAGGTGTGCCCCCCTCCCCTGAATTCCACTAGCTGTGCCCTGCCATTATATATTTATCTCGGCCCTCTTATTTTTTTATGTGGGCGAATGCACGCGTGTTGTTGTTAATATGCGCCGAACTTCTGTTGTTTTGGAGAATGAATAAGGGGACACACCCTGGTTGGCTATGTATACTGCCGTTGGCCTTTCTGTAAAGATATGTAGGAAACTAGCGCTTGTATGTTTCTTTGTGACAAGTGGCACTTAAATTTCCCACCCGTAGAGAGAAAATGCATAAATTAAACTCTGTGGGCTTGCAAGCGCACTCTGAATGAAGGCCGGACCCGTCTGAAACGTCGAAATTAACGTTTTGTGTTCGCCGTACTACGTGCGCCTGCACTTATATAGAATATATATATATATATATATATATATATATATATATATATATATATATATACATACTTTAGACTTGTGATTTGCATAGCACGTCCTGACCTAAAGCGTAGAGGGAGCTGTATGACGATAAGGTTGTAGTTTGTCTGATCTCTTTATGCGCGCATTACGCCCTCAGCTAAGTATATCGCAGTGTTATCTTGTAATTCATGTCCTTGACATCTGACAATGATCCATGTTCACTTTCAGTCTTCCACTTATTCAAACGAACCAGCTTTGCACCCTTCAACCAAAATGGTGCTGCCTGCAGTTCTTGCCAAAATAATGATCCTGGCTATCGGGACCAGCATGTGGATCTGGATGGAGGCGTACGTCAAAGTTCAAGTGGCGCTTCACGGCCAAGCAATTCTTGAACCCCACAGACGAAGCGAACCACCAGAGTTCAAGGACAGTAAACTTGGAATGCACGCATATGCAAAAGTGAACGTGAGTGATAATTACTTCGTCTTTTGACGGTGCGTCATCAATGTGATGCAAAGTGTAGGATTTCCATCGCTCGAACAGAAGCATGCTTTGCTGTTGGCGGCTTGCTCATGAGAATACTACAGTTGCGTGGCTGTTGGCGCTCGTTGAAGAAATTGAAGTGTTGACTTCAGCAGAAGTACCCAGAGGTTTTAAAAAAAACATTCTGGTAAATATGTGCTTACTCGCTATTTAGTTCACATTGGCGATACGTGCTACCGACTCCGAAAGTTTGTGGTCTCCTGTATATTGAAAACCATATTTTGGTTGTTTGTTGGCATTTTTTGGCATTATGCACGTTTGATCCGCCCAAAGAAGATTAGCAACACTCTGAATCTCATTTAATTCGTCTACATAGATCCCAGAACGGCTTCTTTATGAATCTATCTGTTTGTGTAACTTTAAAAACATAATAGATACGAGTTTTAAACTAAACGAAAGTAAGAATTCTCGCGAATACTGCAGCAGCACTCTGTTTTACGTTGACTGCATAACAAGAATGACAGGCTGTTCCTCTAATGTGTTGTTCTTCAGTACCTAGCTCTGTGACTTCTCTGAAATTCTATTGCTACTAAACTCGTCGGTTGCCAATGGGTTTCTTTTTGTATTAGTTCGCGGTGGTGCATGAGTACTACATCAACTTACTTATTTGTAAGGGAATCCTCTAATTACTTCACGGTGGTGCATGAGTACTACATCAACTTATTTGTAAGTGAATCCTCTAATTACTTCGCGGTGGTGCATGAGTACTACATCAACTTACTTATTTGTAAGTGAATCCTCTAATTACTTCGCGGTGGTGCATGAGTACTACATCAACTTATTTGTAAGTGAATCCTCTAATTACTTCGCGGTGGTGCATGAGTACTACATGAACTTACTTATTTGTAAGTGAATCCTCTAATTACTCAGCGGTGGTGCATGAGTACTACATCAACTTACTTATTTGTAAGTGAATCCTCTAATTACTTCGCGGTGGTGCATGAGTACTACATCAACTTACTTATTTGTAAGTGAATCCTCTAATTACTTCGCGGTGGTGCATGAGTACTACATCGACGTACTTATTTGTAAGTGAATCCTCTAATTACTTCGCGGTGGTGCATGAGTACTACATCAACCTGCTTATTTGTAAGTGAATCCTCTAATTACTTCGCGGTGGTGCATGAGTACTACATCAACTTACTTATTTGTAAGTGAATCCTCTAATTACTTCGCGGTGGTGCATGAGTACTACATCAACTTACTTATTTGTAAGTGAATCCTCTAATTACTTCGCGGTGGTGCATGAGTACTGCATCAACTTACTTATTTGTAAGTGAATCCTCTAATTACTTCGCGGTGGTGCATGAGTACTACATCAACTTACCTATTTGTACGTGAATCTCATATTCTTTTTTGGGAGATTTCTGTCAGGCCAGAGCCGGACACACTGGATAAAATTGTTATTAAAGTATGCAAGGAGAAATAATCTTGCCACGGTGTTTCAAGCGTCTGTTAGAAATCATCTTCACCTTGTAAGCCGGGACGGAAAACTCGTTCTGATGGTTAGGACCAGGAAGAAATTCTAAGGGCTAAGCATTCTTTCCGAGAGAATATTTTAGTTTATTTCTCACTCTTTACTACGTCAAAGTAACACCGTCTACCCTGTGGTTTTCTAATTACAAGTCTTCTCCCTGGCCCACGTAGTGTACCTAAAATAATGAGCTATATTTTATTAATGAACGGCGTCAATCGAGGCACCGAGAAACTTTATGCTGTCGAGCTGGGTTCAGTGATAGCACTTTACAGCTTTGGCGGCTCCTATTGCAACTTCTATTTTACTGAAATAAATTGTTTGAGCATGACTTGTTGAGCATGCATAAAAGCGGGCTTGCTTGTATGACTATTGTTTGGTGTTGCTAACAGACATGATACCTTTAAATTACTGACATTCTCGAATAATTTGCCTGCAAGCTTTTGCCATTCTCGAGCGTAACCTGTGATTATTTGATATTTGTGCGAGATGCCGCTTCGGATGGAACTCGCTGACCTGGACGTCATTACCGATTGACTCGCACCGTCTAACGTTGCGCCTCTTTCATTCATTTAGTCCCCCTCTTGCGAACAATATTAGCAGCGGCAAATCTTCTGAACCGCTAAAACAACCGTGAACTTCCGCGCTCACAAATTTCTCTTGCGTCATAAATGACCCTGCTCCCCTCCCCCCCTGCCCCCTTCCGGCCCCCAAAATCCCCCAACAATGTGTTCACACGCATTTTACTTTGTTGCAAACAGTGCTTTGACGATGGATACAATACACAATGAGTCAATCGCGCCTAAAGTTCAAAGTAAAATTTTGCAGTTATTCCTTACTCAATTGTTTTAGTATGCTTCTGTCTACGCTAATGTAGCTATTACAATGATCGTCCCGTTCTTGCTGCGATGCGGCGCCAAATGAACGAAAAGTAAGCCAAGCTTTACGTACGAACTACATACGGTTTCCGAAAGGGACGCTCATCAGGACGGGCGCCGTGCCGTCTCAGCAGAGACTAATTATTCAAGGAGCTAGTGTAAAGGTATGGTTTAAGCCGGGACATGCGCACAACGTCACGAGGCGGCAGGGTAGGTTTGAAGCACTGTAGAGGGGCAAGACGTCATGGTTTACGCCGATTATAGTTACCTTAAAACGTTCTGAGGACCCGTGTAAAGCGGGAAAATCTTTTCATAAGGACCTACATGACGACATGGAGGCTCGAGAAGATCGTAGCCGTTCTTTTCGCATGAGTGCGAGTCATAGAGTCACGCATGGGCGATCTCATCACGGACATACTGTGGGCTATGTATGATTTACGACAGCAGGTAGCAGTCGTGTCGAATGGTAAAGCTGGGTGGCGGTAGATAATAAATAAAATGGCGAGAACTGGATGGTGTCGTGACGGGATGAACTGAACGTGGAGCTTACGCTAATATTATACGTTATTACGGAGAATAAACACTTCTTTTACAAAAATTTGTTTTTGCCTAGGGTATCAACATGCATTATGTTCACAAGGGATGTGACTCACGCAACGCGAACCGCCCGATAGCGCTTCTGCTGCACGGATTCTTGGACTTCTGGTTCATATGGAACCGACAGATACCTACTCTCGGTGAACATTTTTGGTAAGTGCGCGATAAGTGTTTTACGAGGAAGGAAGTAACAGAATATACAGTATTCTTTTTTATTACTGCAAACACTTAAAAAAACGACGAACTATACTCGAATTGTGTCAGCACAGAGGAATTATCTCTCCAGCTGCGCAACATTCAATCGGAAACAAACGAAAGCAATCCATTTACTAATTATTCTAATCGTAATAACTGAACTTCATAGCTACCAGCTTTACAGCCCATGCTTATATTAAGAAGTAGAAAGGGATCACCATACAACCCTAGTGCCGTAGTCTTAATTTTCAAAACAGCCATGTAGATGAAAATAATTGGCGTCAAATTATTCACTCAATTAACTAATTACGTACCTGGCACCGTGAACCACGGTTTTCTGTTGAACACCTGTGTGACTTAAAAGCACGGCGTAAAATTAAGCTACCGTTGCCATTCCATCTTCCCACTGTCTTATTCCGATTGACGCTGTGTGCAACTCACGATTATAGGCATAGTGCATTCAGCAAGCAGGGAGGAGACGGACCGCTATATCGTGCCGTATAGCCATTTTTCATTTTACCCCACCCTACTACATCACAAAGAGTTGCACTTCGAACAGTGATTCACAGTGTTGCCTGGCTAATTAGGTAAATTTAACGAATAATTTGTCGCCAAGTATTTCAGTTTCAATGGCCGTATTGAGATGTAGAAACATAGAAGTAGACTTTTATGACAATGCCCTTCAACTTTCCAATATGAAATGTCTGCCATAAAGTTTATAACAAAGAAATTAATTAATATAATCAGTTACGTTGTTGAATTTATTGCTTTCATCTTTTTTTCTAAATGATGTCTGCCTGAGCCGATAAATTTTCTGCAGTGATGTGATATGGGTACCTTTTGCGGGCTTTTTGTAAAAAAAGTGTTAGAAGTAAGGAAAAAGCACTTTATACAAAGACAAGGCCATGTACAGATACAACTTGGTTGTCAATATGGCAAAGTGTAAGATGTGTGTGATACACAGCACACCATCATCATTTATTTCACGGTGAAGTTCTTGAAGCGATCGAAAGCGTAAACATAAACATATGTGTATGTCAGGTGTGCTCAGATGAGAGACGCGTACGCACAAGCATGCAGTTATGTCTAGAAGCAAATGCCGTATCGATCGGAAATTGGAGGAAGTTTGCGTGTGTAATTAACGTAATGAGAGATAGAGAAAGTATTTCATTGTACAGAAAAAGTATTGATGGCCCGAGTCCATCGTAGGGAAATGTACTAGTGTGCCTAGCGAAATGTTATTTCAGTTATGGTAATTGGTTCCCAGGGTACACTTCCAGGATTTATAGAAACACTGCGACGACATTACCCAATGCGTCGGATAGAAATATGTCATGAATTCTAAGGAATACTAAGACGAAGCATGAGTAACTGCAGCGAAAGAGAGCTGCATTTACTGCAGCTCTCCTTCGCTGATTTAAACGCTGATTCATTGCAGATTTGGTGCAGTCGACAGGATCGAGTGTACTGCACCGGAGCAAATGTACCTATTACGGACCAATGTAAATCAACGCTATAGAAGACCGTGTGAACTGTGGCAGAGTTTCCAGCGTCACAACCTGCGCTTACAGTAAAAAGTCGGACTGAATGAGAGGGCACTGATGCTTTTTCACTAACCCACGGACGCGAACATTGTTGACTGATGGCCCAACGGCCCAAGTGGGGTCACTGGAAATGAAGTCGGCGTGAGTGAAACAAAGAATGACGCTGTTGTCACTCACTTTTGTGAAGAGTATTGTGATGGCTTCGCAGCAATGTCGGTTTTTCACCCAAGCAGCCAGCTATCTCCGCCCAAAAGATGGACAGTCAGGGAGTGAGTGAATTTCTCAGTAATCTAATGGAGCGTCAGAGAAAGAAGAGGGAACGCGAAAAACAGTTTCTTCAGATGGTGGCGCAATTGGGATTCCAGCATTTCGTGAGTTCACCGTCATAGCGATATATATATATATATATATATATATATATATATAGCTTAGCTCAATTTCTAAGAATATTCATATGACTGAAACAGCTGGCGAAAGTACTTCGATGAGATCACGAACATGCGCTTGTACCTACGAATCGTGCTAATAACCTGGCGTGATCTTCACCTCCAAAAGAACAAGGAACGGCCGTGTGCAGAATACATAGGGAATTCGCTAACATCATCTTTTGCAACTGGTCTACAGAGTTGGGACAAAGCTGTAGCTTTCAGATATGTCTCCTGACACGTACTTGTTGACTATTTCTTTGAGAAGTCGAGATAGTTATATGAGGCTGACTCCACCCTGTCGGAGACTTCTGTAAAATTGGTAATCACACTACGATTGCATGAAGACATGCAATGTTGTGCTTAACTTCGAATGCCGCAAAAAAAGAAGGCTTAATGCAGGCATTGAAGGAAGTCTGCAGTCGGTTGAAACAGCCTGCGACAACGCCCGATGATGCCCATAAGACTTCGTCAGTTGGCGACATCTATAACAACAAAAGGAATAAACGGACGAAAACTACCCTCTATATGTTTCCTTGTCGCCGTCACAAGAAATAATATTGCGTAGAGATAATTCTAAGCTTCTTTAAAAGTGCATCAAAGCGGCATGAGTGCTTAGATGTTAATGGAGGTTCAATCACTGCGGGTATTAAGAGTCAAGTCCCAGGCTTGAAAATTAAAGACTGTCCCATAACCGTTTACGGCTACGGCGGCAGAAAACAGGTTTATAAGGAGCGGGTAGATATTTGCATCTCTTATAAAGGAAAGAAAAATTTCCAGAAAAGCACTTGTTCTTGCTAGAGTGAAGTACTATTTGCTTTCATCCCGCCCAGTGATGCAACACCTCCTGTCTGAATATTTATTGTGATGACCAAGTGAAACACACTCAAAGACCGCCTGGAGCCTTAATTTTTGCTCCTTGCCCAAGAAACGCACCACAATCCCAATACAGACGCTGATGTTATATAACTGTATCCAGATGTCATCTGCATCATCTGTCAGAGACTGCCCTAGAGCTATACGCCAAAGTTCTTAGTGCCATTTCATCTTCGCAGCACAACTGTGGGAAAACAGAAGGCACACAATCTTCTGCGCGAAAAGAATATCTCGTTGAAGGGAGAGTTGCAGAAGATGCTTAATCCTGGCGTCGTCCGCCCGTCAACGTTTCATTTTGCTTGTCACTAGTAATCGAGATCCCAAGGTAAACCGAAAAAGAGTGTGTTTTTAAAGCCCAAGGTTCTCTTTCGCAGTAGAGTATTGCACGGTGACAATAAAAACACCAAACAGGAGTCTGTACAGCCGATATCCAACACAATAAACCCAATAATCTCTAAATTATTCCTTGGACTGGCGGTCTCTGTCAGGGAACTTATCATGAACTTTGCTAAGTTAACAGAGTTTTTGCCACAGCCAAACAAGAAGGACATTCATTTCCTTTTGGTCAGAAGAACGCGAAACGTCCTACTAGGAGCTCGTATGTCTCATATCTGACGTAGTGCTTCCATTACCAGACCTTTGCCTGCCGTTTGAAGTGAAGACAGATGCCTTACTTAGTACAGGGGCAGTCCTGTACCCAAAGAGACACTAGTTTTCCTCCAAACCAACTTCGACTTCTGGAATACTACTCCTATTTATTTATCTGCGTGTAACTCAAGTACTCAACGTCAGAAAAAGAAGCCCTTGCGGCTCTATTGGACGTGCCGCATTTCCGATCGTACATCGATGGAAGAAAACTCCAGCCTTATACAGATCGCTAAGCGCTGATTTTTCTTGTGGTCTTTCAGAGGCTAGAAGAAAGCTAGCCCATTAGATAAATTAATTTCCGCAGTTCGACTTTGAGGTACTGCAAAGCCCGACGGCGTCGAACCTAATTCTGGCCTCGGCGGACGCATTTCGATGGACTCGAAATGCAAGAACGGCCGAGTACCATGCATTGGGCGCATGTTAGAGAGCGCCAGGAGGTAGAAATTAATCCGGAATCCCCCCCTATGGCGTGCGTCATACTCAGATGGTGATTTTGGCTCGTAACAGGCCAGAAGGTATTTTCTTAACTTTGAGATACTTCACCACGTGGACATCGGTATGACAGATGCCAATGTCTTGTCAGTTTTTAACGGGATCGATAGATATTACAGAACTAACAGAAAGATCCGAAGGCACTCTGTTTCAAATGGCAAGTTCGTGATGCCAGAGACGCTTATACGAAAAGCACCGTATTGAATCGTGTAAGGCCTCCACGTTTCTTTTGGATTTTTTACTGGGTGCGAGCCTCACACGAGACCGGCTAATGGCGACTTACTCCAGCATCACACTGCGCTCAGGCTCATTCGCAAAATATAGCAGTTAAAAAAACTAATTGCTTGGGTAAAATTTAGTTGTTGCCTTTTAGAGAGATAGCACATTGCAATGTTACACATTTTCAGTTAACAGATTTTTGCTCAGTCTTGTGTATATTAAAATAAAATTTCCTCTAAATTTTGGGATGGCCGTGCCGCGGGTGCGTTTCGCGTTCGGCCCACCCATTGGGAGCGCGACATGCGTCGTAGGTCGTCGTGAAATGCAGATGTCGCGAAGGCGGCCTTATCCCTGCGACCGGGCAATTCAAGCTGTGCTGCGCGAAATCAGCGGGAGGTTTATCAGCTTCACGCCTACACGCAATCTTACGCCATTCCGTTAACTGAGCGTACACACTAACTTGGTAAGCGTTCATGGTAGACGACGGCTGACCGCTAGGTGAGTGCGGCCGATCTAACAGTGGGGAATTCAAAGTGGGATTTCTAAATTTTTGCACTCCCAGTTAGGGGTGCACGCCTTACACATGGGCAGTACTTATCCACACGAATACGGTACTTCACCTGTGTGCCTAAAGCTGGTGGTCACAACTGTTTCTGGCGCACTTATAATTAGATTTGAAAGAGGTTCACCAAGATTAACATGAAGAAATAAGTGGAAAGGCACGTAAGGTTCTGCCATTTGTGCCAGGTAAACAAGGAGAAGTACCGATGAGAATTGGATGACCTCGTGCTACCGAATCACTCGAATAGACCCTTCAAAGTTGTGCACGTATAATTCCCGGAGGAATGCTTGCGCCAAACGCAGTGATTTATAGTGGCGATTGACCAGTGCACAAAGATGGTGGCAGCATGCCCTGCAAGAGAGGATGCAAGCAGTATGATCGCGCTTATGGACAGACAGATCGTCTCTAAGCTGAAAGTCGTGATACGTGACAATGGTCCTGTATCTATAAGCAACAATTTCACCAGTGCGCTGACAGCCGAATCACGCTGCGACGCTATGCTCCATAGCAACCCGGAAGTAAACTGAATCTTGTTTGATAGGGTGACCTGAGAGTACCCGGTCTTTAAGTGTGGCTGGAAGTGCTGCATAGAAGCACCTGCAGCCCAACACAGTAGGACACACAAGACAAGCCTTGGTTGTAGCCCGCACTTTGTGGCCTATGGCGAAGTGCCAAAGCTCCCTCCTTACGAGTCGCACTTCTGGGCAAACTCAAGCTGGCTGAACGCCCGATGACAAACGATGAGCAGAACTAGTGCCATCAAGCAAAGAACCTTCATTTCCACAAGCAACACGGAGGAACTTTTCCGGATGTTGCACTAATAGATTTCGTGCTTATTCAAACGTTACTTCCAGGCAGCGACGACGTAATTCTGGGTCCTTTCAAGGTTGTGAAAGAGTGCAAAAGACTAAATCTTGGCTTAGTTGGTTTCATTCACAACCGACAGATTCAGCTGGCAGCAGGTAAAAATCTACGTTATTACCCCAGGAGGGCCAGTTTAAGGAGAAATTGGGGAGGTGTAACAGCGACGACGATGAGACAAGAGTATGTGCTCTGCAAAGGATCAAGGCAGTAAAAAGCAACATGGCGCCCTGGACAGTCTGAGAAAACTGTGTTTAATGACATAATTAAGCTAAGAAACCCATTATGAAACAAACTCGCCGGGTTTTCTGTCTTACTATCAGTAGAATATATAGCCGAGAGAACGTGCTGGCGAAATATGAAAGATGTAGCGTGGACGAATGAGGTGGAAGATAATGTCAAACTGAACAAACCAGCGTGCGCCTCGGGGAGTCCTAAAGATTTTCCACGAAAAAAAAAACTAGTGAGTGTAGCTTGAGGATCAGAGCATGCACTTGTATGAACGTGAAAGTGAGAGCTCGAAGATGTGCAATAAATATTGAGCACAGCTCTAAAAGTTGATGCACAGCCGTAAAAATACTGCTAATATGTAGGAGGACGTTTGAAAAATCCTCGTTAACATTGCAACGACTTCACGCAGGCTGTAAAGTTATATATCAAATTTGTCCGCCTCATATTCCATAAAAATGAAGTTTTCAGAATGTCGATATCTGCTTTTGGTGCGGAGTTATGGATTTGTAAATTGCGTTATTCATTGTTTTGTAAGCTTACCATTTTTTCGAAATGTCGGTCAGAAATTCCAGGCCTTTGATGGAAATTCTGCTTGAAAATTCAACAAAGTTAATGCGAATCAGTCTAGTAGCGGTGGAATAAAAGAATTTCTGTGTTTTACATGTATTTGCATAGGGAAATTGGAGTTTGCCTCGAGATAAAGTCTGCTCACAAGAATACACGTGTGCATTTTGCAAGCAGAAACCTGTATTGGAGGACAACAAAGAAACTTGAGAGGAAACTAAGCAGCAGGCAACACGTTACATAGCTAAAACTGACAGGTACATTGAGAATGGAAGAGAAAACATGGGTGGCTGATATTGTACTTGAGATTAAGAGAATGAAATGAAATTCGGCGTCACGTAATGCGTCGATCAAATAACGGCTAGAGAAATAGTATACAAGAGTCCATGTTAGTGTAAACGTAAGCACAGTCAAGGGCGGCTTGGGATTAGATTTAAATATATAAGGATATGGGCACCCTGCACTGTTCAGAGGGTGCTACGACGTTTTAATTTTTCACCCCAGTGTCGCCGACACCGGCGGCTAGAGAGGTGATGAAAATGATACACCGTTCCAAACGATAGCGGTCATTTCATCGCTCGTCTGAGTGTTATGCCCTGCGCATGCGTAATTTCGACGTTTTCACAACTCGGACACTCTTGGCCCGTGATCAGCGATCCAAAGTGTCACGGCGAATGTATGCAGCATGCCTACAGTTTTGCTTCCACCACTCGTTAGGCTGTGTGTTCTGGTGCTGCTGTCTACTCTGTATAGCTTTAGCGCAGGGTACCTATATCCATAAAACGAATTCAGCCGGTTGATCTAAGTATGATTACAGTGATTATAAAAATAACTTACTTTTCCTGATGCACATCTGTACCTACCCTTTAACAATCCGTTCGTTGTCTTTGTTTCCCTTTATATTGTCATTTTGCAGTGTCGTAGTCCCAGACCTGCGGGGATACGGCCTTACCACAAGACCTGGAAACTCCGCAGACTACCTAATGGTGAAGCTGGTTCAAGATGTCAAAGAATTAATCGAGGCTATAAGTAAGTCAAAGCCTGAAGCGAGGCTACAGCCCTTCCTTGCGGCTCAAATTCGTACCTGTACACGTTCAGAATGCTTCCTTATACAGTACAGTGCTAAAACAAAATCTAGATAAGGTATTCCCACCATCTGCCACTTTAGGGTAGTCTATAACTTATTGCTTTATTAGGGCTGTGAACTGCATGTTCTAATAGTGCAGTTTTGTTAGTATATATCAAAGGCTTGCAAGCATGGTGTAGCGGAAGATAGATACGCAAGGTAGATAAGAAGATCAAATTTTTAGCAATAGAAGTAACGCTCGATGTACGATCACAATCGCACAGAGTGACAAAGATGCCAAGTTGTTTATTATTCACAAACAGTCAAATGACCCTTGATAATGCCCTGTGACATATCTGACAATGGTATTCTTTGCTTTATTAGACGTTAAGGAATATACCGCTAACTTTCAAGCTTAAACTCAACAATAATTGATTTTCAATCATAAAACAGAAACCTGGAGGTTGACAAGGAATACTCAGAAGGCGCTAATTAAGGATTCCGCATCGAGTGACAGAACAAATAATATTAAGCGTGACGTTAGTAGACATGAAAACTGTTATGTGTATCAGAAAAAGAAACCGGGATGGATGATATTATAATTGAGATCAAGAAGAAATTAACTTGGGCAGAACATGTAATGCGTATAGGCCAGGTAACACACGGCAAGAAAGACGACTTAATAAATTATAGGCCCATGTCAATACTGTCATCGGTAGCATATATTATGGAAAAGCATGTTGCATACGTTATGCAATCATTCTGTGAAAAATACTCTTCGGACAACGATGCGGAATTTGGCTTTACAAAGAATAGACATACCACAACACTTCTTGAATAATTTTCTGATTATGTTTACAATGCAATAGAAAGTAACCGTGTTGTGTTAGCCCTATTCCTGGATTTAACGAAGGCATTTGTCACGATAGACCATGCGTTACTACTCGAAAAATTAAGCTCACTTCGTTTCCGCGGTCATTTCAAAAAGCTTTTTGGCAGTTATTTTACAAACAGGTTGCAGTGTGTAAAGCTTGATAATACATATGGACATTTGATCAATGGTACATTCGGTGTACCTCAAGGAAGTACACTCGGCCCACTGCTTTTTAACATTCATGTGTCTGATTTGGGTTTATTGCAGATTAAGTCAAAAATCTTTCAATATGCCGACGATAAAGCGCTCGCACTGGAAATCACTGACTATTGTACTGGCGCTAAAACGTTTCAGGCAGATATAACTGAAGTAATTGACTGGTTCTCGCAAAATTTAATTTTTTAAACCTTCACAAAACAAAACTGACATGTTTTAAAAACCCCATAAAACAGTTGCTTTAACCCAACCACTGTACTTACACTCATCCCGTTGTTACCCGTGTGATTGCGAAGCCATGCAAATAGAGCGAACAGTTCAGTATCTGGGTATCTACTTCGACCAACATCTCACTTGGAATGAACACATCGTCCACCTCTCTAGAAAGATTAGGGCTATTGCGGCCATGTTGTATCACCTTCGGGGGAAATCTCCGCTTCACCTAAGACGAGTAATCTATACAGCATTAGTCGAGCCTGTTTTAAAATACGGTATCACATTATATGGCAACTGTTCCGAATATAAGAAGCAAGCATTAAATGTCATACTAAAACGAATTGTGAACAGTATATCTTACGGTACCAAATTACACTCAGTTGACATGAAAGAGAAATACGATGAGTTAGGTATCCTACAGATTCGTGAGATGTTTTATTTTGCTGTGTTGACGCGGTATTATTATTCAAATGAATATAAAGCTCCTGTAAAAAGATGTTACATTGAGGAAAACAGAACGTTTTGTTAAACCACGGGTCTATAGTAATTATGGTAGAAAGATGCGCAATTACTATGTACCAGCTATGTTTAATGAAGTTCCTGATGATCTATGTCTTGCAAGCAACAAGAGAAAGATTATGCCTAGTTTAAGACATTGGTGCGTAAATTTATTGCCTTGCGTATAGCTTTACTTGTTTTGAATGTGTTATTTTGCGCTGTCAAATTTATTGGCAATGTCGTGTATAACATGAAATGCATGTATATGAAGTTATTTTTTTAGAAGATTCTCCACCTGCTGCCTGACCAGCCAACAAGCACAACATGCTTAGGCAGGTCAGAATTTATGTATGTATATGTTGTATTGACAAATAAACTTTGAAACTTTGAAACTTTGAACCGGTGGTCTAGCAGTTACTGAATGGGTACCAAAGCAAGGAAGGCGCAGTAGGCGACGACAGTGAATTAGGAGGTGCGATAAAATTAGAAAATCGGCTGGCAATTGATTGGTTGAGCTAACGCGAGGACTTCATCCTGAAGTTGACATAAAGTAGGCTGATGATGTTGTGCACTATAGGGAGATGGTAGAGGCATATCTTGAGGAATCGGAGTGATACCTCAACATGAAGTAAACGTCAAAATGGCTACATTATAAGACATATATACATCGAGACAAGTCAGTGATTTGTCATGTTGATTATAGACTGCGAAGCCGGATATTCATAATGGTTACAGATGCGCATAGGTGTGACGTTTCCGTAGTAAGGCTGTTAGAAATGGCGATCGGTTTCAAGTGTAGTGACATTTGTGTTTCAGACAGATCCATCCTGCAGAAGGCATCAATATACATTGTTCTGAAAAAAGCAGGTCTTCAGCAATATTTTTCCTTCATTGATAAATGAATTGAATGCAACTTCAGAACGCTAGTTGTAGCAATCTTTAGGTAATTTGCCGAGTACGCCATCATGTGAACGAGAACCACTTGAAAAAGATTGCAAATGCACTTAAGTCTTTACATATATTGCTGTTTGCTGACACTTATAGTTGATGTTCTGCATACAATAAACCATCATTATAGAGAAATCGCTTTAACGAGGGTGCGACGAGTGTTTCTTTATTGAGATATCAAATGCACTGATACTCAAGGGATGCGTTCGTGCCTTGTGGGGCCGGGTGCGACGGCGCATGGGTGGCCCGAGCGCCATGTGCTGGGGGTGACGTGATTTGCGGTGAGTTCAAGGGTGAGTATGCTAGGATGAGTGCCGGGAAGGCTGGCGCCATGATTTGCACTGTCTTGCTGTGCACCTATTGTTGGAGGTCAGGGGATCTACTAAACTTCAGAGGCGCAGCTCAGTGTGGGGAGCAGCAGCAATGAACGTTCTCTTTAGGACAAGCCCGTGTGCTCTCCGCTGTTGGCCCTCTACATCCGGCCAGTGTTGTGACCACGAGCGTGTTCGGTCATCGGGTGAACTCTGTTCATGTGTTCCTTTCGGTGCATGACACCACACGTGCATAGTTAGCAAGCGAATGCTCACTGCAATTATACCGCCCAGAAATCTGCGAGCCGGACATAGTGACATTGTATTACTTTGCCATCGCTGCGAAGATTTAAAAATGCCGCTGTTTCACCCGAATGGCGGGATTACATTTTTTCTTGTTAAAATACACTTTTAAAATGTATGTGGTATCTGAGTGTGTCGTTCTATTACATTTTAATGTAGCCACATTCATTAAAATGGAAGCGCATGCATTTGCTTCTGCTCAAATGGCTTTTATATCCGATGACTTTGGAAACACTGATTGCGGCTCGTTCACAACATATTTAGTACGATTACAAGCTCGCAACATGAAACATGAAGCCTTTATTGGGAACAACAGAAATGGTGAATTAAAAGAAACACAGTGTGTGAGGAATATTTGTAGTTATTCTTTAGTGCATTACGTTAGATATTTAAAAGTGTTGAAAAATATACCGGGCGTTCAAAATTAAGCTTTACGGAATTTTTAAAAATCACCTGTGGCAGGTAGCATAATTGTTATCGTTGAGCTGGGCTCTTCGAAGAGGCGGACATTAGTAGCCCGAGCATTCGAAACACATATTCAACTAATTTACAAGAATTGACTAATGAAGTTCTTAGTTAATTACTTTACGACACATATTGCGATTTACCAATTGCATCCGGTGAGTTTGCAAGATGCATCCATGTGAAATTAATTTCCAGGATGACACCAGTTTCGAGATATTATTTCCCAAAGGGTGGGACGAAATACAAGGGCGTTCCAGTTACTTTCGTGCTTCAATGTATAAAACAGCATTTTGGTAAAAACTGTATTGAACGATGGTCACAGGAGCTTTTTACGTAACTAGAACTCAATTCTACAAGTCCAATGATGTAGAATGGGAATGTTTTAAATCACTGTACATTGCAGATCCCCAAAAGAAGAGGCCTGTCGTCTTAGTGGGGCATGACTGGGGCGGCATGATTGGCTTCTGCTTGGCTACTTTGCACGAGAAGTTAATCGACCGCATGGTCATCGTCAACGGAATGCACCCAAAGGCTTTTTCTAAGCAGCTGCTGCGGAGTCCGAGGCAAATGAGGATGTCCTGGTGAACACTGCTACATTCTACGCATTTGATACAGTGAAAAATTTGATACTTTGAGTATTTTTGGCTAGCTGGTACCAAACCTATCCTCGCAGAGAGATTTCGATTGCGCGAAAAAAACTTCGTTCTGCAAATAAATCAAAGGAACGCCCACATGTTCGTACACCATTTGCCGTAACTATCAGGACAGGGTTGTTCTTTATGAATCATAATTTTGCGCAGAAAGCGATGTTGCGTCTAAAACCTATTTACGAATATAGAAATCGTGTTCCTACATGGGCGTAAAATCGTACGGCGTGTGACTAATAATGAAAATCTACCTAGATGTAAAAAACTGATGAACAACAAGCACAATAATTATCACTAGGGTTGGCAGTCAATCTGGCCATATTGGTGTTTAAGGGAGCCTATCATTTGGCTGAAGTTAATTAATTACAAAACAATTGGTTTTGTACTGCAATCTAAGCTAGGTGTGGGCGAATATTGGAAGTTTCAAATACCAACCAAACACTACTCACTAAATATTTGTGTTCGTATATGAAGCTAACCACATTTTTTTGAAACAAGCAAATGGTAACGTCTGGTTATTGTTTCCGGTCGGACAAACAGCGTATCACAAAATTTCAGAGGTTAGACAACGGCAAAAGTTTTCGAAGCAATTCAGAAACAAAATGGGTAATTCAAACATTGCATTTGGTTTCGCGGCGCATGCTTGCATGAGGTATGTGATTTCGTGCTTGTAGTTTGTCATTCAGTTTTTTGTCTTTTTTTGCCGTCAACACATGCAGCAGTTTTATCTTTTACGCTATAGCCTGTGGCATTTTTCTTGAAACGGGCTATTTTACGTCAGCCATTCTTTCTTGACAACCTGGTTTGCAACCAGAATCTAAAATTGTTGAATGGCTCATCCGGCGGCTTTTAATGACACCTTGTAGTGTGTTTAAAACTGAGCCTTTCACCCTGAGAGTTAGTTGTCGTTTTTGCAATAGTAAGTGCAGGCACCTTGCCACGTTACGCAGAAATATATATCCCTGCTCTAAATATATGCGTCTGTATTTGACTATTGAACGTTCTATAATTACCATCCGTGTTCAATTCGTATTACAAAAAGTTGATATTCGGGCCTCTAATGTAAAGTTTCTTTTTTTCCGGGAATTATACGATTAAAAAGGAAAGAGAATGTCTAATCGTATATCATTGTTACCTGATATAATCAGGTCATCGAACGACATATGAACTCAAATTGGTATCTTTGTTTAGCTGTTCTTTAACTATCATCCCGAAATAATGTCGTGCCTGAGCAAGAAATAAACCAATATTTGTGTTTTATGTGTACAGCAGGAAGTCAACAGTGGACTGGCGACAAAAAATATCGTTTCTCCGAAACACACCGCAGTGGTTCAGAGACCAGAAATACTGCTGTCAAGGTCACGGGCTCAAATTCTGGATGCTCCATGCGCATTCTGATTGAGCGGAAAGGGATTTAATCTAAAGCCTAAAGGGATGCCTGAAAGGAGGCACTGTTTTAGAGTTGCTGTGATTTACCCTAGCTGCACCTGATTGTGCTTAGGGTGGCTCGGCCTCTCGGGCACTTGCTGCGCCTTGTCCGGCAAGATAATGTATGCACATTGTTTTAAACAAACTCAACAACAACAACAACGACAACACCTGTTGCATTTCACTAGCTTCTCTAACCTCTGTGTGCTTCAGGATGACTTTCATGCTAACCACTAATTACATTGCAGCTGTTCTAACTGCTAACCCTGTCACTTTAGTCTATTTGTTCGTTGCAACACTTTTTATTGTATTATAATATGAGGTCCCACCTGTAGTTTCTAACCTCAAGACATAACGCTGCATATTCTCTTATATATCAGTATTGTTGCACTAATAATAAAGAACGATTGATTCATTGAATATGTGCATCACGATTGCAGGTACATGATCCCGTTCCGGCATCCAAAGGTTCCCGAGCAGTACCTTATGATGCGAGACCTGGCTTTCTTTGACAAAGTGCACAAGGGCTTCTCTGAAAGGGAAGAATACGCCCACAAGTACATGTTCTCTCAAAATGGTATGTTGAAAATTTGAAGCATCAGTAATAACGCTATGAGGGCGAGAGCTATTAGCGACCACTGCAGCGTTGGATTTTTTTTTGCCCCAATTAGAAAGTACAAGTCACGTTATTCAAATGATACGGGTAGAAAAGAGTCAAATAGAGAAAGAGATAGAGACACTGTCGACCTCGACTATGTCGGTTTTAGTAAAGGCCCCAGGATTATGCAGCTACAAAAAGATCACCGACGGTTGCGGCGCCACGGGCGCCATCTGTCAACCAGTGGCTTCGTCTGTCGGCATGGTAGGACGATAGAGGACAAGTCCGCTGCGGAGTTGCGTCCTGCGCCGAAGAGCAGCACCTCCTCCAAAAATGATGCGGGCCGAGATAGAGATTGATAAGAAAAAACTCCGCATCCCAGCCCTGCGAAAATGGATGTCCAGGAAAGCTGTTAAAAACCACCACAGCAATTATTGAGGGTGGTATACACTGCTTCATGGCTTTATAGTCATTGTAGTAGTGCTATGTTAGAGTAATGGTAGGAATCGGAGTAATCGTTGTTTTGGCCGCATGCCACCGCCAATAACGGTGCTGCAACAACATTGAAATCAGTTGCTAGGCTGGTCATTTTATATAAGAAAGGCTAGGGACGTCCACCCCACGTCGCAAGCTGGCGTCGCCGCTTGTTCAATGCAGTAAGTAAAGCAATACACTAAAGGGAAAGTTAAGCAGATAATTCTAGGTTAAGGTATCATTTCGGTTTTTAACAAATAAAAAATAAATGAAGTTGTAGTTTGTAACCTTAGGATATCATGCTGCATATTCTCCAATATATCAGTATTGTTGCACTAATAATAAAGAATGACTGATTCTTTGATTGTATCTCAGAGGAGGTACCCTCTGAATAAAACAAATAATGCATTTTATTACAGCCAGCACAAGATTACTGTTGTACCAGCTTTGCAAGACGCACATTCATCTTCTCCAGCTTTCCTGGATTCACGTGGGAAGCTGTGAACATTGGCGCAACTTTCAGGTGTTGGTCTTTCTCGGTCTCGTAAAGGAGTTGGAAATGTTCAAAGTTGATGCAGTCAGAGCCGGCCTGAAAGAAATATGAGAAAAACCAACGCATGCTTAGTAATATCACAATATCGCACAGAAGCAACACTTATAAAAGTTGGATGAACACGAACATTACCTTCCCATATGTGTGTGACAAGAGATGGCTCCGCGCGCACATAATTATGTGTGCCACATCACACACGAAGTGCAGACCGTGTCCTTCTTCAAGTTATGGATGAGCTGTCTTGTTGATGGGCTCGGAAAGCTTCCCCGATACTACCCGATGAGTCTGCATAAATCTGTTGTTGCCTGCACCGTCGCTCCCGACGGCAATAACAGATGTCCCATGCTTCTCAAGCTGCAACATGAACTAGATGACTATCTTTGCGAGCAGAAAACCTGGCGCAGCATCACGAGTTGCAAAACTAGCAATTGGCTACATCCACTTATGGAACAATGGGATAAACTTGATCACGAGGGCGTGGATCACGAGGGCGTGGTTGATCACGAGGGTGACAGACAGCTGCAACAGCTGTCTGTCGCCCTACAATATTTGCAAAACCACAAAGCCATTGAATTTGTACGTGGACTTACTCATTTCAATGGACTCTATGATGTTAATTTCGTCAAAACCAAGTGTGCCACACCTTTCAATGTCTTGTACATGTCTAAAAAAGGCCTTGATTGTCTCCCGAGCAATCTACTTATACCCGTAATCACAGGTGACACAAGCAAGAATTTTCTTCACACGTCTGCAGGTTGGGAGAGCCAGGAACTTCATGTTGCGTAGCAGATTGTATGCCTTCGGACTGGCAATGCGGAGAAGCAAGCAATTCATAACCTACATTCTAGCGTGTCTGATGCCTTCAGCGCCTTTCCCTTTCACTAGCTGCAAGGACGTTTCAAATGCCAGCTGCTGAACTTGTGGAATTGCACGTAGTGTTTGTTTGATCGCAATTGTTGGTTCGTTTGTGAGTTGCTGTTTTAGGCTCTCAATATTTGCCATAAAGGAAGCCGCTGCAGCCGCAGTTCTGATGGCCTTCTGCTGCAACGTTTTGAGTTTATTTTGTTTCATTTGCATCATGTTTTACCTGTGAGCGGTTTGCCAACTGCTTTTTTTTTTGAGTGCGGCACGGCAGACATGTCGGCTCTATACATAGTACTTTGCACTTGTCGTCAAATTTGGATTTCACCGTTCATTTCTAATTCTTGACAAATGTGAAGCCTGTCTACAGCAGATATTAGCGTTGTCAGGCAATCGACAGTGGAAACGCTCACGCAAGAAAATGCCGCGGCTGCACAACCAAAAGCACTTACCGTATTCACTTTCTCGTTTACTACAGCGGAACATTTTTCGATTGGCAGCCTTTTCCAACTACAAGTTTGAAAAACACGATGAATGGACCATCGCTGTCCTCAACTGTCACTTTGTACCAGGATGGAGGCAGAGGGACATGTTCCATGTCACTCAATTCGAGCAAAGCTTCAGGGATAGAATCAGTATCTTGCTGATTTTAGGAATCCTTGCCACCATCTGCACGAAGCGGCGATTCAGCGCTGTCTGTACAATTCGTATGATTATCCATCCTTCTCTTTCGCCTATTTTCTAGAGGTTTCGAAAGGTACAATGGAATGTTTGAAAAATAATCTGGGGACGGCACCCACAGCAAGCGACCGCCTTCCTCGTGGCATCTGCACAGTCTATCCATTGATTACATGCAGGCCTTCAGAAGGTCTTGCTCGTGAAAGTCTACATCGCATAACTTGGAATTTGATGGCAGTTGTTTATCTGCACGTGGAATAGCTCTATCCCACGCCGAACAGGGATGCTAACTTCGGCAGCTGGAAACGCGACACGTCGGCAGGGTTCGCTTTGAATACGGCTGTTATCGCGCACAATTAGATCATCATCGAAACATTTAACCAGCTTCGCACGATAAAAGCAAGCACTGCCTCCACACACTCGCATCGCAGCCTTCGTCCCAGCTGCAGCGAAAAACGTGGAGCTGGATGCGAAGCCCGCGCCACGTAGGTACAAATCGGTGATGGTTCCGTGCAACTTCGCCCACTTTGAAAACGGAACCTAGTCTAGTAATGTTGGGCGAGATCGCCGATTTTGAGTACTTATTTCCTGCACGGCGCTCTACGAATTGTAGTTGGCATGGGATAGCATCAAAGTATGTAGCAACCATGTTTGTGCTTACATTTAACCAACGCGTTGTATGGGATATTTTATGTGCATCAAGCTCGTGTTCGCAAAATCTTCGCTGTGATTTCCTATTACCATAAATCTGCAGTAGTTTGTCTTGAAATGAATCGTTAGTTAGCTCAGTCGGCACGTACCTCTGAGGCCGACGCAAGAATGAATGAATCAACCTCTGCTTCTGTAGATTGCTCATCTTAAACACATGCAACGTCGAGAGAGAGAGAGATGCAATCTTTAATGATAATATATAAATATGTAGTAAAGGAACCTCAAGGAGCACTGCAGTCATGGTCGGCGTCCTAAGTAAGCGTGGTACTGAAATGTCCTGGGCGGTTAAATGGCACTTTTCTATCACAGTCTGGCGACACTATTTTTCGCTATTGGAAATAAAAAAAACATAAACCACTTTATAATATGACGTAAGGCCTGCTCTCTAGTGAGAGTCATCACGACACAGCTGAATAGAAGGGACATACAGGTAACGTTCTGAATAACAAAGATAATGCCTTACTCTTGAAATATTTAAGCATACAAAAATGTGGGCTTGCGAAACCATGGATTTGGTTTCAGTGGTACTGCAAAGTACGCATGTCATATGCATACATAACACTGCACCATCCACAACAATTTATAAAAAGTTGGTACTATGCTAACAAAGCCGTTATTTTAACGCAATACAACACTCATGTGACGTATTTTTCTGAAATCGTTCATTGAACTTGTTTCACTTGTGGCAAGTGAGTATATATCGTCAGACAAGTCATCAAACACCGCAGGTACATAGGAAGGCCTTAGACGTTCCCCATATCTTGTTTCAACAAGAGGTAGAAAAAATGTTCTCTTGAACGAAGTTGACGGACAGGCTTATAAGGAATACAGAATTCTTTCCTTAGTCCGGCAGCGTTTCACTGTGCTTTTGATTGCTGGTAACAGACGCTGAATTGACGCAGCTTCCATGTACGACGGTTTCGCATTTGCCGAGACGCGGAAGGGAAAGCCGCGAAATAAGCAAACTTTTGCACTCAGTGCTATGTTGTCGTATTTAGGTGTTGCTAAAAAGCTGTTTATGTTTTCTCTTTCCCAGCCTAAACCAGCGCGGATTAAAACGCGGTACTCTTTTCGGAAGTGCTCTCAATTGTGCGCGCTTTGCATCCGTAGCTTTCCCTTCAATGCCACAGAAAGCTGTCCGTGACCCGCCGCGGTGGCTCAGTCAGCTAAGGCGTTGCGCTGCTGAGCACGAGGTCGCGGGACGGAATCCCGGCCGCTGCGGCCGCATTTCGATGGAGGCGAAATGGAAAAACGCCCGTGCGGTTGCGTTGTAGTGCACGTTAAAAAACTCCAGGTGGTCAAAATTAATCCGGAGCCCTCCACTACGGCGTGACTCATGATCAGAACTGGTTTGGCACGTAAAATCTCAGAAAGAAGAAGAAGAAAGCCGTGCGTGAGTATAGTGACACCTTGGAGATTCAGTGACAATTTTTGATTTTGAAGCCGCACAGAGGCGTCTGGTTTAGTGGTGCTTCACGAGAACACGCTATGGATCCATCATGATAATGCGCTTCATCAGCGGCAGAGCGCAATTGACCGATTCACGTAACAACGCCATAAAAAGTCACAGGTCTCGGAGGGTCTTACAAAAAAGCAAGAAACGTTGTAACCGCGCTGGTCGCTCTGCATTGGACTATCGCCAACCACATGCTACTTGCAGATTTCCTGGTTATGATTTTCACCGCCCCTGTAATCTTCACCGGTCACATACATTGCAGACACCTAGTTTCGTTCAGAAATCAAAATCTTTGGCAACGTCGTGACGGTGGCGGCACGCCTCGACGACCAGCCGCTTTCTGAATAGATTATCGTGGAGTGCCGGCAGATATGGTCTTCATAACAGAAGACGACGAAGGCGTAAGTTCCTCAGGTCAAGCTGCTTATTAAAACGTCTCTCGCACTTTCGCGTTATCTTACGTGTGTGCCCCCGAATTTTTAAGCTCGAGGTGCTTTTAGCTCCCGTTGTCGGCGACCTTCCAGTGACCTTGCGCCAAAAGCCAGAGCCGTCATCTGGGCACTCAAACGAGAACATCCGGGCATCGCTGCGAGATCAAAACCAGATCATCCGGGCAACCACTCAAAAGTTAAGAAAATGTGGTCTCTGGCCGCCAAACCTTTGTACAGGACCGCATTACATACGCTAGTTACTGCACGAACAAGTTACAAAAAATATTGCTTCCGAGTTCCTACTAACGTTCGTTCACGATATCACTGAAGCTGTAGCAGCTTCTAATAGAGAGAGAGAATAAACTTTAATAAAAAGAGCACGCGAGCGTAGGTAGCTCCTCCGCTCTGCGGTGGGTGGTCCCCTCAGTCCAGGAGTCCAGCGGCCTTAGCTGCCCTTCTCGCTCGATTGACCAGGTTGAGCTGGTCCGTCGAGTCGGAGCTGGACAGCGCTGCCTCCCATTGCGATGTGGTGGGGTGTGTTATGGGTGTTAGCTGTGGTGTGTTTGCGCAAGCCCATACCATGTGGTAAAGTGTTGCACATTGATCACAGTGTGGACATTTATAGGAATACAGCGCAGGGTGTATGGCGTAGTAAAGACTCAAATGTGGATATGTGTTTGTTTGGAGTTTTCGCCATATTACGGCTTCCTCTCTCGTCAGAGCATTATGAGGTGGGGGTAGTGTTCTTCGTGAAAGGCGATAGTGTTGTAGGATGTGAGTGTAGGTTAATGGTATGGGCTCTGGTTGGAACTGCTCGGCGCGGTCATCTCGCGGCTCCCGGTGTGCATGCGCTCGGGCGTAGGCGTGTGCCTGCTGATTGCCGCGTAATGACTCATGCCCCGTAGTCCACACGATTTGTATGTATGGTGGCAGCTGGTGCGCTCCATTCAGAATACGATGTGCAGCCCTGGAAATTTTGGCCCTGGAGTAATTTCTGCTTGCCGTCTGAGAGTCCGTCAGAACTATGACGCAATCCCACTGCGGTCTCGTCGTGATGGCTAACACTATCGCTAGTTACTCTGGCTCCGCAGCGCTCACTCTGGAAACCGACGATGCATTTATTTCGGTCCTGTGATTGTCGACTACGCTGGTGACGAATGCGGTGCTTCTTGCGGTGCTGGCCGCGTCTACGTACAAGACACTGGGGTGGTTTCCATACTTTCTCGCGAGCGCCTGCGCTCGGGCTTGTCTCCGTCCGATGTGGAAGTTTGGGTGCATGTTCCTGGGAATCGGGGAGACGTGCATAGTTTCTTGTATTCGTGTTGGGATTTTGGTCAGTGCGCTGGTCTTCCGTACGGAATATCCAAGACGTTCCAAGACGCAGCATCCCGCTATTGTGCGTAGTAGTCTTTCCTTCTGGCTTACCAGGTGGGCCTCTATGATTTCCCGTGCGTTCTTGTACACCCCTGTCTCCTTGAGGCGAAAAGTAGCCGTTCCGGGTGGGAGTCCGAGCGCTTGCTTATACGCCTTGCGTATCAGCCAATCGAGTACCTCCACTTCCGCGTTCCTTAAAATTTAAATATGGTGCTGAGTACGCAATGCGGCTCACAATCAGAGCCTGCACTAATCGGATAAGGTCCTGTTCCTTGAGTCCCCTCTTCCTGCTGGTAATTCGTTGAATCATGCGCAAGATCTGCGTGTTCGTGTGTTGTAGCTTCTGTATGGCGTATCCTCCGCCCCCGTCCTTTTGTATGTGTAAGCCGAGGATCCGAAGTCTGTCTACCTTGGTAATCTCTCTAGGACCTATTCGCAGGTGGATGGTTGGCGCCGGGGCTTCTAATACTCTGAAGCTTTATTTGTCATCTCCAATAGCGACGTTCAAAATGCAGATACAGTGCACCATACACTTAATTGTCATCTCTTGGCGCTGGGTCATGGTTGCCTGTGCTCCTTCAACGCCAGCGGTTCGTTAGTTCCGCGCCGCGGGTTTTGCACCGCCTCCTTCGAGAGATGGCGCCACGCTGCGTGACCAGGCGGGCAGCGACCAGCGCGCTGTGGATGGTTGTTTGGGGGAGATGAGACTTGCAACGAGGTTCAGTTCAAGACAGGTCAATGCCTTTGTAGGAGGCATTGGGCAGGTTCATTCCGGCTCAGTAAGCTTGCCGGCCTGCGTCGCGCCACCAATCTTCTTTGCTGGTAGCCATTTCATGCTTACATCTACTCTCGATTACGGCTGAGCCAGCATTTTACTTTTTGTTTATCTCCTTCTCTCTCTGTGCTTTTCTTCTTTATCTTTCTGCGTACCTTTACCCACATGTCCCAGCGCAGGGCTAACAAACTGAATAATTATCTTCCGGTTAACATAGCCGCCTTACACATATATTTACCTTTATCTTTGCGACCTCGCTTCTCATCGTACGTTATGTCAGGACATAGTCTTGCCAATTTATCAGGTGCCGAAAATTTATAGAAGCGTCATGCGTGTTGGGCATCTTCTTGAGGTTGTGGCTAATACAGCGTCATAAGTTTCCCATTCTGTATGTCACATATTTACTGATTTTGTTTTGCGGCTTTTCACGTCCCCAAAAAGATAGGCTTCATTCAGCCGTACGTCTAATGATACTGTGAAGGCGAAAACAGAAAAAAGACACGTAACGAGTGCTCTGGATTTTCTATATATTGTGCATGAGCTAAGATGTTCACTCTTTTATCGGCACCTTTTCATTAAAACGTTTTTAACGCGCTTGTGGGTCGGTGCGGTCTATTTTCCCGCCGATAACAACCGTTTACCATATTCTCAGTTTACTGTCTTTCCAATAGTTCTTAGTTCCCTCTCTTCCCTCCTTGACAGTAACCACTCTTAGTTTTCCATTAAGATTGAATGTTTGAAGCCGTATTTCTGCGTGCTTGAACGCCGCACTGTCGTCCTTTTAACATTTACCTGCTTTCATTCCTCACTATAGGTGCTCTGACCGGCGCCATCAACTACTATCGCGCCTTCAACGACGATAAGGAGCAGCTCAACAAGCTGCCGTATCGCAAACTCAGCGTGCCGACACTTATTCTTTGGGGGCAGAAGGACGAATTTCTGACTTCACCCGTCGCAACATTCAACCAAGAATGGTTGGCCAAATCGACAGTCGTGTTCTACAAGCACGCGGGGCACTGGCTCTTGCGGGAGTGCTTTACCACTGTCAACCAGTATATAATTAAATTCGCTAAATCTGGACAAATGATAACGAGCCTTCGACAAATGAATCCCTCGAACCAAAGACAGAACGAAAATACAGTGTGCGCACTCCACGACGCCGGACGCCATACGAGCCGGAAACGTATTTGCTTTGCTTCCACGAGAAACCGGCATTCCCGGTTTCCCAGAAGAATAAAAATTGTTTCTTGTCTTGCACTAGCTCACTGTCTATTCACTTCACAAAGATAATGAAAAATGGCAGTTTCGCCTAAAGAGCGTAGCATTCACTGACAGCGATCTCAAGGTTAAGCGTAGTGCTTTCACTCCTCGAGCGCTGCTCTAAGTAAACGCCGGTGCGTCAATACTCAGATGCGACATGCGCGGATGCACCAATATTTCTAGCATTCTTAAAGCCTTTAACATGCCGTGTAGGGCCTGTAATTGCATCGCGCAGGCACCGCTGCGCTGTTCGCAAATGTTGGTGCCAGTGAAATTATATAACTTTCAGATTGTGAGCACTGATATCGCTTCACACTTTTTAAAGGATTGAAAGAATGTAAGTTAAAAGGCATGTACTGTCAATGAAATGCTTGATTACCTTTTTTGCATGCTAAAGTGTTACAAGTGTCTCAGAATAATTCAGTTAAGGAGACAATAACTTGCTTGAGAAACCTTGGCGATTGAATATTACAGCATGTATTTTGCGTAAACAGCATTGATGCACATGCAGAATACATATGACTAAATACATACGAAACGCCACGTTGACGACAACGCCGATGGCGAAAATTCGCCAGGAGTGTACATATAATTGCCATCGCAATAAAACATCATGCTAGAAACGTGTTCATATGAGCTAAAATTGAAATTATCCAAGGGTCCAGGCGTGATGTCCACGATATGTTCACCGCACCGACAGGAGAAACAAAAATTACAGATTACTAGATAAAGTAAACCGAGCAGAGGATTTTTGGACTATTCCAGTGAGGTACATGCGATGTAACTTTTATTTCGTCATCACTGGTAAGGACTTTTGAAAGGAAATTCGGGACTCCGGCGCGGGTCGCGTTGCTCGTTGTTCTTTATTTGACATACAAGGTGTTCAAAATTGAGATTTATTATTTTTCTTAAAACTAGGCACTGTGAGGCACGCGAAGACCACCTGTGCAAATCAGTTATGTGGCCAGGGGGGAACAAGGAGAGATGATAATTATCGCTGTCAGCAGCAAAATTAACTAAAATTGAATAATTATCATGTTGTTGACTGCACTAAGTGGGTATGTTTGTATTGAAAAGTTAGAGGCAGTCGCGTTTATACACACTAACAGTTGGGAGAATTCTTCTAGCGTGTCTGTGCTCTGAGATATCCAATTCCAAATTTAATTGTCGTTCGCATGATTACGCATGCAGGAGTGTGAGGATCGGCGCAAAGCTCCTCCCTGGTGTGACGCGCCTGTTGCGTGTGCCGTTTAGTCTGACAACGGGGCGGAGGCATTGGCAAATATGATAACTGTCCACCCTTCTCCTCTCGGCTGGGGAAATAAAAAATCGAGTAACCCGGAACTGCTGTCGTAACACGGGACCGCGCAGATTGTAACCTTGGCGGCAGCTGCCATGCCGAGATAATGGCGCAAGCGGAGAAGCCGGAGGGCAGTGCGCGTGCGTAATGGTGACTAGACGAGCGGGCGTGGTCCTTGCCTGGGTTACGCAAATAAAGTGACTGCTGATTTCCAAGTATTTAAGTTTTATTGATATCAAGAGCCACAACTGCACCAATAATAGAAGAAACAGTTTTACTATGCTAACAAATATTTCATACTGCCGCTTTAAGTTTGGTGTGGTCATGCAGAATCTCATGAAAACACTTTGCCAATCAAGATCCTAATGCCCTAAAAATGTTCGAAATGCCTCCCTGCCGCAACAACGCAAAGCATAAACCGCTCTCTCACTCGAAAGAGAGAATAAACTTTAATAAAAAGAGCACGCGAGCGTAGGTAGCTCCCCCGCTCTGCAGTGGGTGGTCCCCTCAGTCTAGGAGTCCAGCGGCCTTAGCTGCCCTTCTCGCTCGGTTGACCAGGTTGAGCTGGTCCGTCGAGTCGGAGCTGGACAGCGCTGCCTCCCATTGCCCTGTGGTGGGGTGTGTTATGGGTGTTAGCTGTGGTGTGTTTGCGCAAGCCCATACCACGTGGTAAAGTGTTGCACATTGATCACAGTGTGGACATTTATAGGAATACAGCGCAGGGTGTATGGCGTGGTAAAGACTCAAATGTGGATAACCGCTCTCGAGTCGACTCGATAACTCTGCGCAGTATACTTCTGAATGGATTCTCGCAAAGGCCGATATTATCCTGTGCTTCATATCATTGACATTGCTGGGCTCTGTTGCATAAACTGGATCTTTAATGTAGCCCCAAAGAAAAAAGTCGAGCGGAGAAAGGTCAGGGGATCTCGGCGGCCAAAACATCGCTCCCGCACGCCCGATCCATTGTCGTGGAAAACGTGTGTCCAACCAGCTCTCTGCCGTGGTGGAGAAATGTGGTGGTGCTCCGTCGTGCTGGAACCACACTTGGCGCAGATCATTCAGGGAAAGATGGGAGACAAAGTCTTCGATGAGAACACCTAATATTTTTTCCGTGTACATGTTCCCGTTCAAGTTGTCCTCAAAAGTGTAAGGTTCAATGATCCTGTCCCCGAGTATGCCGCACCACACATTCACACTCCAGCGAACTTGATGCTTCTGCTGCCGCAGCCAGTATGGATTTTCTTGTGACCAATAATTCGAGCGAGTAAATTTTATCCAGACTCGTGAAGAAATACCTGTCTGTCGCATCGGGCCCTACACCACCTTCCCCTGACTACGAAGGCTCCGGGAACCCTGAGCTCGACGCATAATTCCGGATTGAGGAGATCAGGCAGGAGCTCCACGCCCTCAACGGCAGATCGGCTCCGGGTCCGGACAAGATCACGAACAAAGCTCTAAAGGAACCTGGACGACAAGTCCATCGAATACCTAAGGGACATCATTAACCAAGCATAGAGCAGTGGTACAGTTTGCGAAATGTGGAAATTGGCCAACACCATTCTCATCCCCAAGCCAGGCAAGCCGCCCAGCCTCGATAACCTCCGCCCAATTTCGCTCACATCGTGCCTGGGGAAGGTTGCTGAGCACGCAAACCTAAACAGGCTTTCTCGCTACCTGGAGGACCACAACATTTACCCATACAACATGATCGGCTTCAGGGTCGGACTATCGACGCAGGAGGCGATGAAGCTCATCAAGCATCACATTACTGACTGTAATGCGAGGGACACGAGAGCCATACTAGGTCTAGATCTGGAAAAGGCCTTTCGCAACATTCTTCACTCGGTCGTTTTAGACACAATCTCGAGCCTTAACCTGGGGAAGCACTTTCATTCCTACACGAGATCTTTCCTGTCAGACAGAGAAGCCACCCTTAAGATCGAGGACCTGACTTCAGACATGATCAAGCTGGGGTCTAAGGGGATGCCACAAGGGGCAGTCATATCACCAACCCTCTTTAACTTCGCCATGATTGGTCTATACAGGATACTCTCTGCTATCGACGTTACCATCTGGTGTATGGGAGGTAGTGATGGACAGGTAGAGGCGGCCCTGCAAGAGGCGATTCATGCTACCGAAAGATACCTCCAGTCCACGGGCCTTCGGTGCTCGCCTCACAAGTCGGAACTGCTGCTATATCGACCCAAGCGCAGAGGCCCCAAATCAAAGGAATGGAAGTCACTCGCCGAATGCGACATCAAGCTACGGATAAACGACGGAGGCTATATTCCGAGGGTGGATGCCATACGGATTCTCACCATGATGGTCGAGTGGCTCTAACAACCAGACAGTCCTGCGACTCACTAAGAAGACGGACAATGCCATCAGACTAATAAGAAGAGTGGCCAACCGGCAGCAAGGCCTAGGAGAAGACAACCTCGTGAGATTGGTACATGCATTCGTAATATGCCATTTCACTTACGTCGCGGCCATGCACAACTGGCAAAGATCGGAGCGGGATAAGCTCAACGCATTAATTAGGAAGGCAATCAAGAGAGATCTCAGCCTCTCATATACACACACACGGAAAGCTTACTTCAACTCGGTATGCAAAACACGCTAGAGGAATTGGCAGAAGCGCAGGAGGGGGCCCAGTTCGTCAGGCTATCTACCACACAAGCTGGAAGACACATCCTACAGGAGCTGGGCATTCCCCCAGCAGTAGTCAAAACAAAGTTCTGCAGCATCCCTCGAGAGCAGCGGGACATCTGAAACACAACGTGGGAAGACGTCGGGCGCGCGCGAAGGCCCTCCTAGAAAAGGCTCGTGAACGGGCTTCGGAGAACTGTTTCATAGACGCTGCGCGCTACGCCGACGGACGGGCCTTCGCCGCGGTTAGTGTAGACCATGAAAGTAAAGTAACGAACGCAATCTCGATTCGGACGACGTCCTCTGAGATCGCAGAGCAGGCTGCAATAGCGATGGCCTTATTAGACGACAAGAGGACATCAATCTACAGTGACTCGAGATCAGCCGTTCGCTAATTTGCTAAAGGGACCATATCCGAGCTGGCCCTAGGGATACTAGGAAGCAAGCAGATCAAGCCACACACAGTGATCTGGTTTCCAGCCCACATGGGACAGATCGAGGGTGCCCCGCCCAACCTCAATGAGTCGGCCCAGAATGCTGCGCGAGGGATTATCAACCGCGTAGCTACGAGTACCGGGCGGCGTGACGTTGGGGGTACTGACATTTGGGACTCTCCTTCCTCGTACAACAAAATTACTAAGCACTTTTACTTGGCTCGTAGGATCTACCCCCTCCCACATTGTAAACTCAATAGACCGCAGGCTTTAACACTAAGACTTCTACAGACGGGGCATACCCGAACCCCCTACTTCTTCACAACATGTACGCCGAAATTCAGACAACTAATGCATGTGCACTATGCAATGACTTAGAGAGCTTACCTCACATGCTCTGCTGGTGTACCGCGTTACGCGGCGATGAAAGCAGCACTTCTTCACGTTGGGATGCAGTTCTACGCAGCCTCCACCTCGAAGAACAGTTATGGGCTGTCCAACGGGCCCGCGACGCGGCGGAGAGGCTCGGCCTCTCTGTCCGGACGTGGGCGCTAGCGTGCGCCCTAAAGGACCCAAATAATGTTATTCATTCATCCATCCATCCAATAATGCGCAGTTGTGAATATTCACCGTGCCATTGCGGCAAAAGCCGAGCTTCATCTGTCCAAATTATTCTGTGTAAGAAATCCTCAATTTTGATCAGGCCCCAATTGAAGAAGTCAAGCCCGCCTTTCAAAGTCCACCTCACTGAGGTCCTGGTGAGGTAAACATGATAGGGATGGAACTTATGTTTTCTTAGCACATATGCGACTGTTCGAATGCTGCGACCAACTCATCGGCAGTCTGTGGGATGCTGAATTCTGGCATCGACGTTACGCACACGACAACGTTGATTTCAAAGTCTTCATTGAACATTGTCTTCCTGGTCTGCATCGAACGAGGGACTGACCCTGTTGTGCGAAAGCGCGGAAACAAGTTTATCAAGGTAGGCCTAGTTGGAACGGGATGGTATGAGCATGGCGAGCCGCGTACAGTCCGCATTAGCAATGAAGCGTTGCCATTCATCTCAGCCATTGCAAGCACCACGCCTATTTTTTCTTCGGTAGAATACCTCATCCCGCTAGAAGGAGCCTTATTAGCACGAAGGGGCTCCACCTGGATATTCCTGGCTATCGTTCCGTACAGAGGCGCCGCTATTCCAGAAGCACTCTAGTAGATGACAGTGAAGCTAACGCGTTCACAAGATGATGTCCCGGTGTGATCTCAAGTAGTGCAAACATGTGCCGAAAAATTATCTCCTCTTATCGCGTTTAACAGGATCATGCGTACTGCGTACGGCACACCGCGCTATGTTATCTTGATTTCACCAGCCTGAGAAGGGAAGGGGAACAGTTATCAGCTTTGCCTAGTGCCTCCGCCCTGTTGACAGGCCAAACGCCGCACGCAACAGCCACCTCACATCAGGGAGGAGCTTTGCGGCGATCCTCACTCTCTTACATGCGTAATCATGCGAACGAGAATTAAAATTTGCAGTCGGATACCTCGGAACACAGACACGCTAGAAGAATTCCTTCAAGTGAAACTGTGTATAAACGCGACTACCTCGTACTTTTAAATACAAACCTACATATATACTGCAGTCAAAAGTTAATTATTCAATTTTAGTTCATTCAGCTGCTGAGAGCGATAATTTTCATCTCAATTTGTGTCCCCCTGGCCGCATAACTTATTTTTTTAAAGACTTGACGTTAAGGCATAATTCTTGATGTGTATATGTGTATTATATGTGTGCTGTGAGGCCTGTGTTGTGTATGAATTGAAGCAGTGTTTTGTGGAATCTGTTATTATATATCCAGCGGTCATAGCTGGTTGTCACATTGTAGCGGAGGCCAGCTTGCAGTTGGAGACGCGAGCGTTCCGATTGTAAACCAGTACATGTCCATATTAGGTGGTATGCATCTGCTTCCATCACAGGGACGGAGCAGTATGGACACGTAGCACCCAGTGGTAAATGCGACCAGTTCCACCTTGAGATCACAGCCGGTGTAAGGGCCACCCCGGCCCGAAGCCTCCTAAGCACAACTTCCTCCGCCCTAGTAAGGTGAAGGGAGAGGGAGCAGACACACGGGGGGATAAGAGCGCATGTGTCCTGCCGGAGAAAATTTTTACGGGCTCGGAGCGAGTTGAGGGGTTGAGGTGGGAGGGGAATAGACGGAAGATCTGGATTAGGAGGGCAGTGTGCCTGCTGGTCAGCAGCAATGTTGTCAGGGTTCGCTGCATGGCATTGAATGCACTGTACCTTGACGTAAGTGGCTGTTTTTCTATTCATAGTGTGTTTTGCCTCGTAGATTTCCATCGCCTTGTCAACCTTCTTTAGTTCCTGTATAGCCGCTAAAGAATCAGTGAAGATATCTAGTTGTTTGATGGCAGGTGCCTTAGATGTCGCATCTTGCACAGCGTCGTGGGTGGCTTGAAGTTCCATTACTAAGCGCTGGCTTCCGCAGATAAATAGCACTGGTGGCCACTGATCAAATGATGCGTAGTACTGAGGAATGTCCTCCCTGCCGTCTGGGAGAATAGCAGCATCAGTCATAGACTTTGCAGGTGTTAGCGCATGATGCATCGATGATATTGTCGACGTCAATAATACCTGTTGTATCGCTTCGTCGTAACTTCGTTGGCTTATTAGTTGTGATGCTGGTGAATTCCCAGGGAGGCATTGGATAGGGCTGATTGTCAGTCCGAGAGCCGCGTTGAAAATGAGCATGCAACGCAGCGACAGCAGGAACAAGTTGCTTTTTTATTTCACGTGCTTTTTCTCGTTGCAAGAATAGCTCTGCAATTGTGTTGAGCTGGGCATGTTCCTGTAAGGTTGGTATCGGAGTGAGGCGGGGTAGCGCTGTGATTGTGCGCATAGCATCGCGATTAATCGTGTCTAACTGTGCCAACTATGCGAAAGTAAGCCATTGAAATTGTGCCTGATATAAAATTCGTGGCTGCAAGACTGCACGTACCAGCCGTCGAGCTACGTCAGTACGAGCTCCAGCTGCTTTTGCTGCAATGCGACGAATAAGGTGAAGTGTTTTTGTCGAACTCTGTCTGATTTTAAGAAGCCAGTGTGCACCACTGCCGGAGTGGTGAATATCGAGACCCAGTATGCGGACCTCAGAAGCCTCAGGGATTGTCACTGCGCCGAGTCTAAATGTAAAGGGGGGGGGGTGCTGCGTGATTCTTGTGCGTCCATTCTTGTTGGCCACCACAACATAGCTTGATTTTTGGGCGGAAATGTCCAACCCTGCTTTCTGAGCGTAGTTGTGCAGAACATCAAGGACTTCTTGAAGCTGTTGAGTTTGTCGAGATACATCTTCATGCACGGACCACAAAGTGACGTCATCCGCGTAGATTAAAAACCTCACGTCTGGAATATGGTGTAGTTGCCAGGCTAGAGGTATTAAAGCAACGTTGAAGAGAAGAGGAGCTAAAACCGAACCTTGTGGGACTCCTCTCATTTGATGTGAAGTATCCTTCTTGCCTTCCATCTACTCTAATCGCAAATGTGCGATTCTGAAGAAATGAGTAGATAAATCTTATGACCCGCGGTGGAAGTCCCAGGTCGATGAGGTTGGCAATAATGATTTCATGGTCTATATTGTCATAAGCTTTCGTTATGTCTGTTGCTACTACTGTGCGCACAGCGTGACTGTGTGGTGAAATCTGTAAAACATCGTCTGATAAGATTAGAAAGTCCGTCTTCAGTTCCCAAGTAAGAACGGAGGCCAACTTGAGTAGGATGATATTATCGTCATAACTTATTTGCACTGGGTGGTCTTCGCGTGCCTCTCAGTGCCTAATTTTAAGAAAACCATGAAGCTTACTTTGGATCACCCGGTATAATAGCAAACACGCCGCCGCACGCCAGTATTTAGCATCGCCACTGGATAAGCACTGCAGAACCGCCTCGCCGATAAAGAGAAGCAAAAAAAAATACAAGAAACCTGGACGTGTAATGGTGGTTCACAGTGATCTCTAATGCATAACGCAGTCACTGTAAGCATACTAACGTGGCAATGGAATGGGGCACTCGATGAATTCTTTGGTTTACTTGAGGCTCTTAGATTCAGCAATTCCGTATATGCCACTGGATTTGCATTCATTCTTTCCGAATCTTCTAGAATGGATATGTCCAAATGTGGCTCAAGAGCTACACAATCCGTAACGTACTTAGATATTTTAACGTGGGCTGAAGACAGCCCTGAAAATAGACGCGTCCCTTTAATGGTGGGCCAGAAGAAGAACGAGCAGCTTACGCGCTTCATCATCTTTAATGACGCCGACCTTTGCGCGCGCCGTGCCGCGGTGCAGGTAGCCCCACACCACTGTGTCAATAGGTGTCGCTCTTCAGTGTCATCGCCATTCTTCCCTCGGCCAGCAAAAAGCTGTCACCATTGTAGTGGATAGCATGAGTTTACCCCGAGGTACGTCATTATTTTTTTTCGGATCAATGACGATTGTTTCTTGTCCATTTTTTCCTCGAAGTTCGCTGCCATAAACATCCTGCTGACTGTGCCCCAGTCAGACAGCTTCGTTCCAAGGGCACACTTTGCAGCAGAAAAGTCGTACACCTGTGTTGTCTGAAATATGTCCTGTTATTAATGGAGCCATCTTTGCTAACACTTCGCCTGTGAAGGCCAGTTCGGCTAGCCAGCCGAGTTTTGCGTTTTTTTGTATGATACGCTCTCCCTTGTACTCAACAAAGAAAGTCGCGTGGTTCACAAATCAATTAGATACTGTGGTTGTCCACACAACCATCAAATAAGGAAAAGGGGAACAACATTTGCGATAACAGTGCCACCTCGTCAATTCAGTTTCAGTTCCTTCTCTGACCATCACTGTTGCGGGAACAATTCGGCAAAACTGTGTTTTATTCGTTTTTTGTGTTTTTGTAAATATTTCAAAAGTATACGACGCACATGCCTGTTAGAATGACATGATGATACGTACACAAGCGACTTCAGCTACTAAAAAAACTGTTTGTCGGCTTTTACACCTTTAGAAATATTCAGAGAGGATTTCTACAAATAATTACAGCAGACGCGAAGCGATGGACGAACCAGGCTAGCACTAAGCTTGAAGTTTGGAACACCAATTCCTTTGCACGTTCAGTAGTCACGCAGAGATCATTTGCGGCTTCCTTCAGGGGTAGACGTCGGGTTTCGGATTGGTGCTTGCTGCTGTGTTTGGCGAAAGGATATCGCTAGGAGCAGACACCGCTTATGCGCAATTACAATCAATACGTACATGTTATTTCTTAAGAAGCTCACGCTAAGCATGGATCACGCGAGGATCTCACAGCGGCTGCACGACGACTTCAGCTGCAGCCGCATTCCGCATATCGTGCTATGCCACTGAGGGCAGCAATATGGACTTGTCGATAGTTAATGTAATTTTTGTTGCACAGGCAGAACGACACGGACAGACAAGGCACATGAGGCAACAGATACCGCTGAACGACCGGGAGCGAACATCTCTAAACGTCCGCCATGTCTCCTCGCACTGAACTTCAAGAACCGCGTTTGCGCACTCCAAGACAAATTTAATCATCAAACCATTTTAAATTACATTAATGTAATTACGTATTATTTACTTCTATGAAAGACAGGTCAATATTATCATAACGAATCAGATTATTTCATTAAAAAAAGTCATGCGGCGTGTTCCACACAACTTGTCAGCAAGCAACCCCGCAATTCGCATCAGCGGCATCGTTTAAATGGCAATCGTGTGAAGTGAGCCCTTTGAAAATTGTAATGCCACGCAAGTGACTGCGCCGATGTTTTTCTCTTCACTTGAAGCATGTGAAACAGGCTATACAGTTGCTGCCTATATCGGCCTTGGAGCTAAAAAAATAATGTTCCATTGTGTCTGGCTTTTTCCTCGAAACAACGGTGTGACGTATTTTACCTCACACACTTAGACAGCAAAGTGTGCATTGTTTCTTCTCTGATCATGACGCTGTCTCTCAGAACTCTGAAATTTTTTTATTCTCCTAGCGTTATTTATAACATGTTCATTTGCCTTTAGCAAAATGCCACAGGTTGGTCTCCAAAGTTCACCATCACAAGGAGACACGTTCCAAAACATTTTTAAATATTCGGGCATTTGCCAACATTTGAAAAACGGTGCAGAGCACCGCGCCAGTCGCTTTTGCACAGACGAATTTTCAAGGACATAGATATCATCTGAACAAAATTTCGCTGCTCCACTGTAGGCATTGTTCGCAGCAACAGAAAAGTGTAGACGGCCTGAACATGAAAAAAAAAAAACAAGTGTTCAGGATGAATCAAAGAGTTAGCAGCTGCTCCAGCTCCCTCTTTCCAAAATACTTAATCGCAGAGAGTGCGTGGAACAGAAAAGCAAAAGTCGCCTATTTTTTTTTTCTCATGCATGTACCGGATCTTCTTGTATGACCAAGATTCCCTTCTTTTCCGTTGCTTTGCGGCCCTTGCCGTATGCCTAGTGCAGCCGGACCAGCCGCAGAATAATACTCAGCTCATACCAAATGGCTGGTGTGATAACAACCTTTATGATCCTGTCAACGGCATACCTGCATCGAAAAAAAAATATTCATGTGACAAGTGACGTCACACACAGCCAGTGAACCTTTTATGAACCAGGAAAGCGGAGGAAGAGAGTATGGCGAAAGGGTGAGGGGGCAAGCGGAGGGCCGCATGAGACATGCTCCACGGCGGCGACCCGTTACGAGATGGCGCCATAGTAGCGTGTGCCGTCACCAGTTCGTACTACGGCATGCGGCGAGCGCGTCCACCGATACAATATTGCAAACAAAGCGCTGGCGTGAGCTTCGTAGCGAGAAAAAAAAACGGCAAAGCTTGCACTAAGCCGCGCAAAGCTCAAGACGCAGCGAAGCTGGCCGATCGAATGCGTCATAACCTAAGAGATACTTGGCATAACCAAGCTCAACTCAGGCATAGCCAAGGCCGAACCTAGCTGCTACCAAGTTCAACCTAGATACAACCAAATTCAACCTCAACATAGCCAAGCTCACCCTAGCTACTACCAGGAGACGCAATCGATCGGCCAGCTTCGTCTCGAGCTTTGGGCGGCCTAGTGCAAGCTTTGCCTCCGCATTACGACGAGAGAAGTTAAATTGCACGCTGGATTGATTAGCGGCCACACAGCTAGCTGTGGAAGAAGACGACGACGAACGCAGGAGCAGTGGCACGAGCGCCTGCCGAGCACGAGTACGAGCGCTAACCGAGGGGCGCCAATGAGCCAACTGCGGAAGAAGACGACGACGCTCGAGCTAATGCTGATGATGATAGTTTCATACGCACCGCAGATCCCTTTCAAGATAGGACCGCTAGATAATGCGCTCCGCGCGAGCCACGCGTTTCCGTGTTCACGCTTTCTTCTGAACAATGAGCAACGCAGCAGCTGGAAATGCTTCGTCTGCCGCTGCTGCTAAACGAGCTGCCCGACCAGAGGCTCAGCACCACCAGCCGAGAGTACCCTGCCGTTGAGAATCAAGTTTCTGCCACAATATATCGTCATTCAAAACACTTAAACACGTGCGCTCAAAATTCAGCATTCGGAAGTATTGTAATCTTCGGTGATTTTTTATACTTTCAATACAGCTGGACAAGAGAGGATTGTAACTTTTAAGTGCAATAAATTTTACCATTTCAGAAAAGTGAGTGAGGCACCACAATTTCGACAAGCCTATGTCAATGATGAGGGGTACAGTGTAGCCTGTATCCATTTTACCTTCAATAACACAACACTTCAGTGATACTGGACACGTGGTCGAGATGAGATGCTGAATATACGTTCCAGTCAGGCGTAGAAGGCTTACTATGTATGGCTCGTACTGACGCATTGGTACAGGACTCTGCGTTCAAAATTTTTAGAATTCTGTTCACTATTCAGGCTCCACAAGTTTGCCTACACCGCCATCGAGGTACGCGTAAAATGACGTCATTTATCCGGCACCATACCCCGTTGGCGCATTAAGACAAGCTTGTTACAGACTCTTACCAACCTCGGCGATGTATTAAATATTGGTCGTTTGGCATCACTATTGCCTAAATGAATCGTAAAACATATTTTCTGGATGCGTATATACCAACAAAGGTCACGGCGTAACTTCACTTCGGCTATGGTGAAACTCTGGTGGTTGCTTCTTATAACGTCAATGCAGCAAGTGATTCCTTTCGTGGGCGGCGCGAAGCACACGCACAGTCATTCGCGAAATCAGTGCCGACCGCGCTGCAAGCAATAATTGTTGAATCCAGCAGGCTGATAAGAAAAGCCTCACAGCTTCACTAAAGGAGCTGAGCGAACAAGGTATACGAATACGAAGAAGGAACAATTGTCCTCCATCGTAGCCGACGATTCAACTTTTTTTTCTCATCTTCAGTTTGCAGCTGCACCTGGGCGCTTAAACTATTCCTTATGTTTGTTATAGCCTGCAATACCTACTGAAATCAGCAAGTGTCAGTCACGCTGTTACGTCACTCGCCGAAACAATTCTTCATTTACATCTTGTGCTTTGCCGTCTAGGATACCGCGTGCTTGCTTTGTCGCGATTCCAGGCCCCAAGGTCCGTCGCTTGGTAAGTCCTACGGTAGTTTCCACTGCTAACGCAGTAACAGTGCTCTCAGTGTAGAAACTGATCAACATAGCATTACTCTCGAAACAATAACTAAAGCGGCTACTCAAGAACGCTTACTTTTATTTCGCTGCAACTGCTTGCTATGACTCGGAACCTTCGCTCTTCTCTCGTATTCATTTTTGTTCTGCTGCGATGGGGCTTGCTATGTAGTTGTAGATGTGTAATTGTACCTATACATCAGTGAGAATGGGATTATTATTTAAAATCCATGGACAATCGCTTTCTAGTATCAGTAATGTGTGGCGACGCAAGTTTGTATGCGCCCTAAAAGATTCCATACCACGAGCAGTTGTCAGAATGCGCTGACTGCTGTTTACTGAGGCCCATGAACTCAGGTGTGAGGCGAGAAAGGCGAGTTGTTCACGTTAATATTCTAAGGGCTTTTGGAACATCTTCCCACGACAGAGCTGGCTGCGCCACCTCGAGAATAGAGATCTTTGACTCATGGGCCATCAATTCGAACCTTTGCAACATAAATTATGGCCATTCACAGATAAAGAAAACAAATGAAGACTGCGCACTCTGGGAGGCAGCCTACGCGCACCTCTGGTGAGCTGGCAAAACGGAAGACCGCATCCTATAGTGAGAGACTGTTTTTTTGTGGTGTGTGCAAAATGAAGTTAGCACGAAGTAATACTCGGCAAGAGATGCCCAGCCACCAAGGTGGCAAAAGAGAGCGCCGCAACACCACCAACGACAGCAATATGTAAGCCATATCACGGAAACCACCAGAGGCCACAAAGCTCTCGGAATGATGCGCCTCAATAATTAAAGGAATGATGCGCCTGAATAGATATATTTCTTGGAGTGAGCATAATTAGGTATCGCTTGTGTTTTATTGCGTAACACCGTAGAGAAAAGACGCGGCGACCGGCACATGTAAAGGGGTAGTACAGATTGGCTGTACGTATACGACTACTCGTTACATGTGTACTCTCTAGTGATGAGCTATTCTGCAAGGCAGCAGAAGCAGCACCCAGTAGAAGTCATGGTCAGAAAAGTCCGGGAAAGTTGCCAGACAGTCGCTCTCGTACATCCGTTGTCTACCGTTGTCGTTATTCCATTGTGACTGTGCCAATATCGCCGTCGTTCCTGCTTTGTCATAGGGTCGTCGTCACGCAGTTGCCGTCCTAAACTCGTCGTAATCCCATTGTCTTCATGCCGGCGTCATCACGCTGTATTCATTATACCATCGTCTTAATTTTCGAATCGTCATCTCGCTGTCGTCACGCCATCATCGTCATACCGCCTTTGCCGTCGACATCATTCCGTCTTCGTCCTTCCATCGTCGGCATCATGCAATAGTCGGCATGCCTTCGTGCTCATTGGAGACATTGGCAAGTGAGTGTCGCAGAAATTTGGGCTGGTACCGGAGACAGTGAATATTGCATACAGCTGAAGCAAGGAGAGTCTCAGAATAACCAATACAGAGGGTAAATAAACGTGATTTTAGCAATACGGTGTGTTCCGAATCATCGAAAAGTTGCACTCCCACGCTCCTCATCATTCCCTCCACCTCTTTGTACTCCAAAATGACACGTTATAACGTCGCAGTTTACTCTCTGACGGTCCCGACCTGTTGTTAGTCATCCCGGCTCACCTCCGTTCCACTGTCCTGGCGCAGCTTCACGACGCACCAACGACGGGACATCTCGGCGTGTCACGCACATACGACGGCATGCACGCCACCGATTCTATTGGCCTGGGATGTGCCGCTCAGTGCGCCGTCACGTAGGCTCGTGCGAGCCTTTGTCAGCGCCGGAAAAAGTCGACTCTGCCGCATGCAGGCCATCTTCAGGCTCTGGACATTCCGTAGGAGCTTTTTCACCGTGTCGGCCTCGATTTACTTGGTCCGCTTCCCCTATTCGCGCCTGGAAACAAATGGGTCGCCATTGCCACAGATTATACGACGTGGTTTGCAATCACGCATGCACTTCCCACTAGCTGTGCCACGGATGTTGCAGAGAGACAGAGAGAAAACATTTATTATTCATGAGGCGTTGCAGACTTCTTGCTTCATAAGTCATACTCCAGCACGGAGCTCCTCAGCAACTGCTAACTGACCGGAGCAAGACAGTTCCTCTCAAGGGTGAATCGATCACATTGTAAAATCCTGCGCGACGCAGCATAAACTGACTACGCGGCCTACCATCCACCGACGAATGGCTTGGCAGACCACCTGAACCGCACACTTACCGACATGTTGGCCACGCATGTGTCTGATGACCACCACGACTTGAACGCTGCATTACCCTTTGCGACATTCGCGTAGAACACTTCCAGGCATGAGGCCGCTGGTTATTCGCCGTTTTTTTTTCTTTTATACGATCGAAACCCTAGATTACCCATAGGCACCCTGGTGCCTTCTTCTGGGTGCCACCCACTGAATATGCTCGAGATAATATTGCCCGTGCCGACCATGCACTTCAAGTTGCTCGCACACGGTTTTCTGAGTACCAAATGCACCAGCAGTCTCGGTATAACAGCCACCACAGGACTACCCACTTTTCCCTGGATCGCTAATCTCCTGTGGATCCCCAGCCAGACGTGTCGGGACTATCCGAAAAACTGCTCTTCCAGTACACCGGTCCATATCGCGTGTGCCGCCAAGTGAATGATGTCACTTATGAAATCGGTCCACTGCTGCCTTCGTCATCCTCTGCTCATCACCGCACGGACATTGTACACGTTGTCCGGCTCAAGCCCTATCGTTCCGCGGACACCCCTTAACATCTCGTGTACTAGTTTTAATTTTCCATGTTGCCTTTGTTCACCTGCACCGAGTCGGTGCTTTCGCCGCCAGAGGGTAGTGTTATCAGCCAGTTGTCCGGTGGACAAAGAGGATGCTGAAGCGTAGAGCAGACAAGAGGAGGCAGAAGTGAAGTCTGTTGTCCGCCATATGTGTTGTTCTAAGCTTCAGCGTTCAAACTGGTTATTCCCTTCTTTTTATACACCGAATATAACCACCCGATTCATGGCCTATCCCCCATTGTGGTTATGTGCCACAACCATTCAGGTCAACAACATCACCTTTGTTGCTTGCTGCCTCACTTTTAATCTCCTTGTACACAGTGTAAATAAACCCCCTTTTCTATAAATCTCCCCGTAACAATATTTAGGTGTCGTCACTGACCGCAGGTTAACTTATTCGAAGCCTGTCAATGCTCTACGGCCTAAACATTCCAGTTTTATACAGATTGTTCGTGCTGTAGCTTGACTGAGATGGGGCCTCGTTGAACAAATTCCTCAGAAGTTGTACCAGGTGCTGTTGGTGGGCTATCTAGGCTGACAGTAGTTCACATGGGGATGAAGGCTACGTCTAGGGGAACACGGTGAAGCATGTTTGCTTGTCTTTGCTTCACTTGAGCTGGGAGGCTAGAAGTCCTGCCAGATTCTTTTCCCGCCGGAGCGTGTACCGATAGTATGTGCATTCACACATTAGGGAAGTCAACGAAGAGTCATTATCGCATCCCGAGTGTGATAACTTTAGGTTGAAGGCTTTAAAAACTGTGGTTCTTGCTTCCGTCATCAGCTAGCTTGTTCCTAGCCAAACCACACTGTTCAGGTACCCATTGAGAGATAATGTAGCAGCCGTTCCTCTGCGCAAAGTCGAATAGCTGCACGACGTCTGAGGTTAACACATGATACTTGCCTCTTCTCGAAAAAAAATCAATCGTTAACATTGGCGATTTTGCGTCGGAATGTACAGTCCAGTTACGTGATGCCAGGCACAAAACAAAGAGGACACATTCTCCTATGGCAACAAGTTCCGCAGCTGAGGATAACGACTTGTGGTCCAATTTGTATTGGCAGGATCTCCCCAGTTGAGGCATCATAAAGGCCGCATTCGAGGTGCATGAAGTTACTGATACGTCTATGTATATGTGTAGCTTAAAAGGCAGATCACCGTACGCGTTATGCGTAGTTGTACATTTGGTCACCACCTGCTACAAGTTATCTTTCTGGCCACTTTCATTTGCTTTTACCTTATTATTTGTTCATTTGCAATGAACACAACTAACTTCCCCTTAGATTTCTCTGGCTTCATTGTTTCTCATTTCGTACGATTGTTCCTTAATGGAAAGCTCAGTTAAAATGACCGCTTAATGTGCGCATATACTCTACTTATAATACACTTCATAACTTCTTTTCTTTACATTCAGAAGTATGGAAATCTGGGCGAGTTGGTCTGAATTCATTCTCGGGTATTGGTGCTACAGACCCCTCAAAAAAAAAAAAAAAAGCACGAGGCGGAAAGCAAATCATGCGGAACGCAAGCGTTGTCAAAAATATAAATTTCGTTTTCCTGCGTTACAACTGTGATTGATGACTGAAACAATTATTTTGGTTTATTTATAAGTGCCACTTCGTGTCTGTTCCATCTGCATCTAAAGTATGTGTGTTCAATACATATGCGACTTCGCCGAAACCTGAAATTCAGCATCAAGCGATTAGACGTTATTCTCCTTATAACTGCAATTGTTTTGATGACAATGTGAGTCATCAAACAATGCCTGTCATCACGCCAAGGTGATGGCAGCGGCTAAAGACACGTTGAATACGCGCTTCCCTCACGTCAACGCTCCTCTTCCGTCTGTTGGGATGGGCTGCATCCGGTACAGCCATATGTGCTTCAACCCAGTAACTACTGTAAAGAGGCACGTGCAGGAAGTGCTGCAGGAACTTTCATAGCTCTCACGCGAGCTTTTATTAACAGAAAAACTTCGTCAACTTGGCCCTCAGGAGGCGCTGTTATTACATGTTCCATTCGCAGAGATCAGATTTCACGCTATTATTTGGGTAATTTATAATAAACTCATTCCAATTTTGCTGGCCGGTCATTACAAGACATTGCAATGGCAATTGTGGAAAGAAAAAGATTAACCCCTTCAGTCATGGTGTACTGCGCCAGTCATGGTGTATTTGCGCTTAGTACTCTACAAACAACCACTTTGACGAAGGCATGATAGCGAAAGAATCGTATCTTCATAATGCTTGCAGTCATTGACGAACTTTTGTGCTTTGTGTACGTAGCACCAATTATTGAGAACAAAGACAACATTTAATTGCTCTGTTAAATTGGTACTGACTAGAATATATGCGCAGCATCATCTTACAGCCTTGACTTTCCTTAATGGAGTCAGCAGCGTCTTGAATTGAAGCTATTGCACATTTACCGGCAATTCATCGTAATTTGTGACGCAAGGCGCTAATTTGCTTCATCCTCGCGTGGAATATGTTATTTACTGATATGATCATTAGTACAGAATTAAAGTATGCATAAAACAGCATGAAGATGACGATTACACAGCACTTTGATACGCTGTAACAATGTCGAACACTCTGTCTTACTTTTAAGAACAGTAAAAAGCGCAAACTGGACACGGACTAACAAGTCACTCATACACACACACACCTGTACCTTTTTCGTTCGAGTCCAGTTCGCGCTTCATAATGTTCTTTTAGGTTACCAATGTGTCCAAACGGTTACTGTGGTGCCTTAACTTTTCAGCATCAGTTTCCCAATTGGTGAAATCAACATGATTGAAGCGCTGTCTACCACTCCCTCACCGTATATGAAACGGCTGCTAAAGATAACGTAAGTAGATATGGTTCCACAATTTTGGTAATCCTAAGAAGAAAAAACAATTCATAGACATTTTACAGATACAGGACGTAGGGAAAACGCGGACATTCAATCTTTCTCCGTCACTAAATTAATAAGGTTTATTGAACATTTTTTTAAATCTCGACGTTTTCTTAACTAATATTTCAATTCATAAGCATGGATATGTATAATACTGTGAAACCCTATAATTTCGCCGCCTTTGTTTTAAACCAATGAGACACTTTACGCATATACGCTGTTAATAAACCACGACGTGCTTCTCTGCTCACTTGCGCCGCGAAAACTTCTTTGTGTTTCTTTTACCATTTCTGCCTTTTCCGAACTTGAGCTTTGTACGTGGTGCTTCAGTCACATGTGTTCTTTACTGGTGACTTTCCATACGTTATTTCTCGTTTGAGGGACGCCTGCACAAAATTTAATGACCTGCCTGCGCTCACAATCCTGTTTCTTTTGCAGAAAGTCTTGTTTTTGGTATAGCTAGCGCAAGCGTGCGAAGCCAAGTAAATTGAATGTGCTATGACTAGCCGGCAAAATAAATTGTTACTTTTCAGCACTGTGTCCATAATTCTTCCCTGAAATTATCGCCTGCTCTTACATTTTATGACCTTTTTCAAAGGCGTAATTTGGGGAAATAATGACGAGGTAGAATAAAAGGTTTTACAGCGGATTTCATTCTACAGTAGACAATATAATTTTACCTTTCCCAAAAGCGACCGAATGGGGTCTACATTGCTGCAGTTGATAAACATCGAATGTTAAAGGGACAGGTATACGGTCGTAGCCACGAACCAAAATCGTGTGATAGCTGCATCGGTCAGGGCAAAATCTGCCAGCACACCAGAAGCCGCAGCGATTGCACTTGCAATTAGGGACGCATAGAATAGGGACGTATCTGCTGCCATACTGACGGACTCACAAACCGCCTGCCGCCTATATCTCTCCGGGACGGCGCCACGCTTACTACTAAAAATTCTAGGGAGTCAAATTACCGGATAACCTCACTTGGTCTCCCGCACACAGGGGCATGGAGGGCAACACATGGGCAGACCGGTTGCTCGCGTACTAAGTATCCGAGCTGCGGACCGACCCAGTGACGAGCCTCCCTCTACACCGCGCGATATCCTCGAACACCAAAGACAGGAGCGGAGGCAATATGGACGCCCTCATCCAAAATTAAACAGTCAAAAGGCGAAGAATTGGCGCTGACTTCAAACACACACATACTCAAATCTAAATACACTTAGCCGTATTCACCAAGCACGATACACTGACGAATTCTCGTGGTGCGGGGATGCGCCAACGTTACCGCACACCACGTGGATATGCCCAAACAGACCGACACATATAAACTCCACACTATTAAAAACACAAGATATTAACAGGCAGTGGGACGCGTGGCTTGCGGACGAGGACCAGGACAGCTAACTGTCTCTTCTGGACCAAGCCCAGCGAGCCGCTCGTGCCAGTGGAGCCCTGGACTGGGGGCCCCGGACCTAAAATTTCATTTTGTCCATTAAAGTTTCTCTCTCTCCCTGCTTGTCTCTGTCATGTACTGGTTTTTCAATCAGTAACCGATTCCGGCAAAAGAAGAATTGCTGAACGCAAGCTGGGATATACTGCAGATACATTAGGAAGGAGTACTACTCTGCCAAAAACACAATATATGGCCAGAAAGGCAATTTGGCATTCGGCGCAGTAACTGTGAAGTAGCTTTCTCATGAATATCGCAAATAACCCATGGCTGAGACGCCAGAGTGCGCAAATAACCTGAATAAGGAGATCGCCAGAGCTTGTGCTCAGCGCTGGCAAGCCATCATTTTTAGCTCCGGCCAGGTAGCCACTGATACTGAACTTGATAACGTTCTGCACGCGAACTCTATAAAGTAAAACTACTTTTCAGGGTAGAGTGATGAATTCTCAGACGTTACTTAGAAAAACTATATGGCAAGACAATGTTATAATTGACGAGGTATATAAAGTACATACTAATGGGCCGGTCAGCCACAACATGAGAGAGAAGACTGAATGAAATAGCGGTAAACATCCACAAACCATACGGCATTCGCATAAACAAAGAGTGGCAGTAATTTTGATATAGCCAAATAAGACATTTATACTGAGAGTCGTACAGGTCCATGAAGGAACAGTCAGTATTGGAGAGTATGCAGAAATGTGCTCTAATGACATGGGATAAGGGATGAACAAGGTTCAGCATTGGCATATAGTAATTAATGTTTAATTCACTTTGTAAAAGCGAGAAAGTACAGGCCTGACCATAAGTAGTGGTGAACTGTGACATCACATGTAAACATACCAGAGGATATATGCAGCCATAGTTTGAGAAAAGGAATCAGTTGCAAATAAATCAGAAGGGTGCATGAAAAAGTACGAGCGGGGAGACATGAAAAGTAATAGACTTAATATTTTTTACCACTTGGTGCTTGGTGTTGGATGAAATGATTACAAATACCGTAAATGGCAATGGTTACAGGTGAGCGAGGTCCAGCTTTCTCTTAGGTTTGAAAAATGAAAAGAGAGGCCAGAAGAACCGCGTCATTCTTATAGCAACCAACGGCAAAACGGAGGAAATGAGAGTTATGGTGACGAGCAAATATAAGACTTTCGAACAGCAGCAAAGGAATAGCACGCAAATGATGACTGCAAACACAAGTAATAGCATAGGGCATAAGGAAGTAATAACTGTGGAGGTATATAGAGGAAAGTACACGGGAACATCAGCTAACCAAGTCATCGTTTAAGCGCTCCAGAAATTTTCACTAATGTATTCGGAATAGAATCAAGGCGATACTTCTCTATAATTATCGGAGAGGAGAGGCTGGCTGTACATATATAAGAGTGGATCACGACCACGCCAACAATCAGGCAATTGAGAAGCCTGGGAGATATAACAAGCCTCTAATATATGGCCACGTGAGATTAGTTCGCTTTCGCTACGCGGCCCAATCTCTGCTGCGAGAAGAAAACGCTTGACTTTTTTAAGGGATTGAAGCTATATATATGAACACTAACAAAAGACGTAAAAGAAGTCTTGTTTGTGCTCGCGCTCGCTCTGATTTGCCGCTGACCGGACCACTTTCGTGTCACTTGATTATTCTGATAAATCACGCCTCGACTTGAACGTGTGCTTGCATTTGGTGGGGGTTGCTGGTTTCACTCGTCACCCTAGTACTTTTCAGCAAGACGTGCCCGTCCTGTATCAGTTTGTAGTGTTGTAGTAGATTAACTGTGGCAATTCAAAGATTACATCACGTCGCCGAGAGCGCATTTGGATGATTCGATAAGGCGTGTATAAAAGCGCTTCGACACAAGCGGTCATTTGATTCGACAAACACCAATCGCACTTGTCGCTAGTGACACTGTGGAACTCCATCACAGGTTGACGGGCACAAGTTCACCTGATAAATTGTTTAGGTTAATCCCTCTCTACCTGGCTGTCTGTATCCTGGCTGCTGGTAAACATGACAGCGGGCCGACAATGTTGCCTTCGTACAATGCAGATATGCAGTAGATATGCCGGATCATCACGTACGAGAACGCATGCCCTATACACCAGCAGCCTTAACGCGTGTCGGCCAAAGAACGTGAAGCCATACGTACGCAGGTCCGGTAGATGCTTGACGGCGGCGTCATCGAACCTTCCAACAGCCCGCGGTCATCTGCAGTTGTTCTTGTCAGAAAGAAAGACGGAGCTTCTGCGTTGACTACCGGAAGCTTAACAACGTGCCTAAAAAGGACGTGCACCTGGTGCCGCGTATCGACGACTCTTTAGATATACCGTGGCGTGCCCACTATTTTTCTTCTCTCAAATTAAAAAAAAAGTAGCGTAGCTTCCACTGGAGGCACAATGTTAAAGAGACAGCGCAGCTGATGGGCACCTAGATAGTCCTGGCTTTTTGGCAAGGCTAAGCATTACCAGGTAATCACCAGCATTGTCCGGAATCTATTGATTATTGTTCGATTACCGATTAGCTATTGATTGGCTATCGCAAGGTATTGGCCATGTATTTGGGCTAGGCCAGAGACTATACCAAGTGATTCCCTGCATTTTCCGGAATTTATTGATTAATGATCAATTATGGATTGGCTATTGATTGGCTATCAATGACTGACTAAGCTTAAGTAGTCCCAACCTAGCTTATCTGGACTTAGTCAAGCTCAGCTTCTATAGTTCACAGGGGAATGTGCCATTGCGCTTGGACTCTTTCTGCACTACGCCAGGATCGGCCCATATTTTTTGAGGACGGCTAACGGAATAACGGCCGGCTTAAACAGCTCCGCTGTTAAAAGAAGGTACTGGCAAATCGAGGTAGGCGAACGAGACCGCGAGAAAACAGCCTTTGTGACTCCAGATGGTCTCTACGAATTTCGAGTACTTCCTTTTGGCTTGTGTTCAGCACCGGCTACTTTCCAGCGAATGATGGACACTGTGCTCAATGGACTGCTGTGACAGGCCTGTCTTGTGTACCTCGATGATGTGGTCGTATTCTCTGAAACGTTCGAGCAACATCTTCACCACCTGCGGAGTGTGCTAGAAGTCATCCGGTCGGCAGAGCTCACACTTAAGCACGAGAAGTTCCACTTTGGTTACGAGGAGCACAAGTTTCTCGGGCATGTAGAAAGCGCCAAAGGGGTCCGACGCGATCGATATAAGCTTGCCGCTGTGGTCGCATTTCCTGCTCCTGCCGATAAGAAGGCCGTCTGGCGCTTCCAAGGTTTGTACGCCTACTATCGCCGGTTTATTAAGGACTTTTCGAAGATAGCGGAATCCCTGACTCGCCTTAGAAGGGACGACACGCCATTTGTCTGGCATAATGAGCAGCAGGTGGCTTTTGCTGAATTGTGACAGTGCCTTTCCGTCCGCACCCGTTCTTGCACATTTTGACAGTGAGGCTGATACGGAGGTGCATAGCGACGCGAGTATCATTGGCCTTGGCGCAGTGCCCGTCCAGCGTCAAGATGGAGTGGAACGAATTATCGCCTATGCCAGGCCGGCTCCTCCTCTATTTCAAAAATAGAGGCACTGGCCAGGCACTCACTGCCCCGTGCCGAAGCGAATTATTCAACTACAGAGAAAGATTGCGTCGGAGTTGTGTGGGCGATTATCAAGTTTCACCCCTACCTGTATGGTCATCCCTTCAGAGTAGTGACGGACCTCCATGCCTCTGTTGGCTGGAAAGCATGCGCGACACTTCAGGAGGACTGGCACAGTGGAGCTTGCATCGACAGGAATTTGACGTCACCATTGTTTATAAGTCCTGCCGCGAGGATGAAGACTCTGACACACTGTCCCGTGCCCCCATTGATCCTGTCACGCAGGAAAGAAAGGACGATGACGTCTTCCTGGTCGCCATTAGTTCATGGGACTTGAGCAGATGGCAGCGTGACGACGCTGAGATTCTATCGATCATTTAGAGGGCCGCGACACAACCATACCACGCCATCTGCCCCGCTCTTTGACGTCATTCTGTCTACGAGGCAACGTGTTGTATAAGAAGAATGTCCGTTCGAATAGCCGTGCTTACCTCCTGGTGGTTCCAAGAGACATGCGAGACGAGGCCCTCTTCGCTTGCCATGAGGAACCCACATCTGGCCATTTAGGCTTGTCACAACACTCGCTAGAGTAAGTGAGATGTACTATTGGCCTGGGCTTTTGGCAAGCGTCAAACAGTGCGTTAAAGGCTGTCATGAATGACCAGCGCCGAAAGACACCATTCGTTAAACCGGCTGGCTTACTTCAGCCAATTGAAGGACCTCACACGCCTTTCGACCAAGTCGGCATGGACATTCTCGGACAGTTTCCTCTGTCTGCCGACGGCAACAAACGGGTGATCGTCGCAACTGATTATTAAACACGCTATGCCGAGACGCAGGCGATCCTACGAGCCACGGCTTCAGAGGTAGCGCACGTCTTCATGTGCCACATTGCATTGAGCCACAGTGCTGCCTCCACTGTAATAACAGACAGAGGCACAGCATTCACAGCTCAGTTTATGGACGAAGTTTCTGAATTAGGCAACACCAGGAATCGAAAGAAGACCCCGTATCACCCGCAGACTAATGGACTTACCGAGCGACTGAATAACAGGGTCACAGACAAGATTCCAATGTACATCGCCGTCCAACACAAAGCATGGGATCGGATCTTGCCTTACATGACCTTCGCCTATAACACCGCCGTGCAAGAGAGGACGCGATTCACCCCATTTCGCCTTCTCTACTGTCGCGAAGTCCAGCCGATGTTGGACGCTATGCTGCCGTGTCAATTTGCAGAGCGTGCCGGCACAGATGTTGTAGCGTCGTGCGAGTGAAACGCTACAACATCCTCCAAGGGACGTGTTCTACAACTCCGGAGACCAAGTTTGGGTGTGGACCCCGTTCGTCGCTGTGGCCTTTGTGAAAAGCTGCGGAGCCGGTATTTTTCTCTGTATGAAGTGCTACGCCGCGTCAGTGACGTGAACTACGAAGTGGTTCCGGACACAACATCGCAGACACGGACCAGCACACAGACAACCGAGCTCGGACATTGTTATTGTTGCCTCAAAACCTGGCTCGTCCCCGTGAGGGGGATTGGCCTCACTCGTGGGAGTGAGCCATGGTTTGAGGCAACAACAACTATGTTGTGCGCCATGTCCGGACTGCGGAGAGGCGTACTGCTCATTAGCTCATATTCTCTGGCAATGTCCGGCATTACGCGACAAAGACTTCAACAACGAAGAGGACTGGGAGGAAGCCCTTAAAAGCGGCGACCTCTCGGTTCAACTTCGGGCTGTCCAAAGGGCCTGCGAGAGGCCAGAGGGCCACGGTCTTCCGGTCCCTGCATGGGAGCGGCCCGCGACTGCTACCAACTCCCCCTGACAGGGGGTGTCCCAACGCAGTTCCTCAGGACCTGAATAAAAGTTCTTTGTCTGTCTGTCGATCTGTTGTGCGCATGAAACCCTACATCGCGCGCTCGTAACTTTTTTTTCTATGATTCACCTTTCTTTGTTTCTGCTTTTCATTCATCTTCGTAAGCTTGCTACTTCGTTGATTGAATGTACCAGCCAGACTTTTACTTTTCTTTTTGTACTTTCGCTTTGCCCGCGTTGTCTTATTTTTTCTTCTTACGCCTAGTTTGCAGCATCGAGGCGATGCTTTTGTTCGGAACGGGGGATGGGATAGTGGGTCGAGGGCAATACTTGGTCGAGCCCAAAGCAACAAAGAAGACCACACGCTCTGCCGGGCTCGAGAGCCAGCCCCGACGGACGCGCTATCCACAAGCCAGAATAAAATTTTGCTGACTATAGCGGCCCACTACGTGCTGTTGCCTGTTCCGAAGGACTTATTAATGTTTTACCATACCATACCATACTGGACATTTTATTTCGACCTACCCAGTTCTTGGCCAATCTTCTGTAGTGGGTACTTGCCAGTATATCCCAAGGATCTGCACCTACATCTATATCTACATCCAGGAGCCAGTTGCCCCAAGAGTACTTCTGAAGGCTCGTGACAATATACTAGCAGTACTGGCAGCTTTGGATAGTCAAGAATTATAAAAAGCATACGTGAACACCTTAGGGCTCCGTTTGCAGCAGTTCTACAGCTAGAATAATTTTTGCAAATATGTATTACCTTCTAGAATTTTACGCGCCAAAACCACTATCTGATTATAAGGCACGCCCGGGGTCTGGGACTTCCACATAATTCTGACCACCTTGGGTTCTTTAACGTAGACCAAATGTACGTACACGAGCGTCCTTGCATTCCCCGCAAATCAAGACGCTGCCACCGTGGACAAAATTGAACCCGTGACTACGATCATTCTTCGTAAGAAATTATGAAAAATACAATTTAAGAAGATCGTCAGAAGAACAGATGTGATTTCTGCTTTGTTGTTTACTCACTCCATGCTTGCAAAAGTGTAATGCAAGATGTTGGACTGATACTAATTTGACAATTTTGATAGCGGAAAATATAAAGACATTCTGCAGTTTCTTGGAGAGGGCAAACAATTGAATGACAGTACAGCTTCGTGTACTGAAACTCAGGAGATGAATTAGTACTTGAACCGACCAACATGAACTGTGACGTACCCTTGAGGATTAATAACGCCTGGTACATTGTAACGTTCGATGGCCTGGCTCGGGTAGAATAGGTTCCCAGCGACAGTTGACCTTATATAACTCGAAATATTACGTTAATTAACGCGAAGTAGTTAAAGCAGAATCGGTTTATGCGCAGAAGCTAATAGCCGTAAATTCAAGTGGTCAATTCTGTCCTCTAAGTCCGATATATTAATGCACGCGAAATCCCGAACAACAAGTTACGTTCCCGAGGAGTGAAAGGGGAGGGGATGATCGCAGAGTGGAACTTGCCATGATGTCTGTTTAACTCCGCCGCATGAGATACAAGCGAGACAAAAATGCAAGCCAGACAAATAATTGTGGGGTATGAAAGCGACGGATACCGTGGCCGTCACTAACAAGAATTGAATTGCGCTAGCACAGCAAGTTTTCGGCACTATGAGTGAGCTGCTGTGGCTGCCTGCCTTTTGACTCAAAAGAAGAACTGGAGTAACGTAAGGAAATGCAAATTTTACCGCTTTGCCGTCATCTACCTGAGGCACTCAAAGCACGGCGGAACGAAGTTCAAACACAATCACGAAACCGCCTAAACAGTCGAACAGACGCGGGCAAACCACGCTGACGGTAGCTGCATTGCACTCAAGTGACGGGAAACTGAACGTATCTAGCAATTTCCTTCATGTGACCGATGGGCGCATTTCGGGGAACTCTATGTCGTATTTGAGCAGTGTAAAAGAACCAACCTCGAATGTATAGTTGGAGCACAATTTTCCAACCACCCGAATAAGATTACTTTCTGGGGGGCTCCGAAACGACCAAACCTCAAGACCACATATGACCAAGAAACATTCCTGGATCACATCTTGCAAGCACTTGTAAGTCATGGTGGGCAGCTAAGCGAAATGCCGGACAAGAACTGCGCATAGCCAATCATAAGCTCTGCGGCCAAAACAATGAACATTACAGCTAAACTAGAAAAGCTAAATGCTGGGAGATGACCATTGAAACAGAAATATATATCTGTAACCCTAAGAGGCCAGAAGACCGCTGAATGGCGTGTAGAGAAATGGGTGCAGCAGACATTCTCGTTGAGATTCAGTGAGAGAAATGAAATTGGACAAAAGCGTAATGCGTATAGTAGGTAACAGTTGGTCTACGAGAGTACCGCAATGGATGCGAAAGAGAGGAAGATGACAAATTCTGTTGCTTCCTGACCCGAATAAAAGGTTGAATGCGGCACCATGCCTAGGGATTAGGAATACACAGGGTGTTTCAACAAACTGTATAAAAAATTTTTAATGTTGCCTGTAGCGGATAGCACAATTCTAGTTCATGAGCTGGTCTACTCGTAGAGACGGACATTACTTGTACGAAAAACTGAAAGGCATAACGGGTTAATTAACAAACAAAAAAATGTGGTTGATCCCTCTTACATAGGAATCGGTATAGAACACGAAAGTGAAACGTGTCTTCACAGAAGTAGTGTAATGTTTATTGCACATTGATATATAATGTCTATTGGTGTTTTGTGGCTAAAGCGCCCTTAGGCGTTGATGCACCCACGCTGACGCCTGGTGGCACGTCTCCTCCATCACGACTACCAACGTCGATGACCATGAGCAACCGTCGTGCATATGGAAGCTGCACTACGCTGCACACGCTAGCACAACGCGAAAGACGAAGCACGTAACTGACACACTAATACAACGCGCAAGACAAAGCACGTAACTGAATCGTCACCGAGTCAAATCAGCGCGTACAGCGCGTCGTAATTGCAGCCTCCGCGATCAACTTCAGAAACATTTTCAGAGCTAATTGCGGAGGCCACGCTCCGCTGTGCTGAGTACGGTGAACGCCACCTAGGTGGCGTTGGTAGTGCTTCTTGATGCCAGCGTCCCTTCGAATGCTGGCATCGAGGCGTCGTAGTGCTGATATAGTGCCTAGAATATACTTACTAGTGTGCCGACCGCCGGGCGTTTCGAATGGGAGACGCTGGCACCGCCGGTGATGCCTTCCGCCGGAGGCCACCAGACGGCGACATTGTTTGGGACCGTGCTAACCGAGCGGCGCATCACGCGTCGCTTGCGCTTCGGATGCACTTCGGATGCGCGTTCGTAAGCGCAGTCAGTTGCGGCCACGGAGGAAGGTTTCTTGCTCCGTGGTTGCGGCCACCGTTACTAGATTACTCTGGGTTGGTTGCGGCGCGTTGTAGCTTTCGAGCAAGTAGCATGTCGTGCCTCCGCATGTCATTGCTGGGTTTCTTTTCTGTGCGAGTGGTTCGCACTTGTGTCTGTTCATGGACGGAACCGAGATGTCGTCGCAGAAAACGAGGCGTAAAGACAGCACCTGTTTTGTCCCATATTGTACAACTGGATACCTCTCAAATAACGAGCAAGTCTCATTATTCAGCGCGCCTGCTGACTGGCCAGAACGTTTTGCCGAGTGGGAGAAGAATATAAGAGGGCAGATCGAAGGGTAACTCTGGCAGCTTTCGCTTGTGAGAAACACTTTAATAATTGCTACATTGAGCGCTCGTTCAAAATTAGTCGACGGTGTTTCGCCCATGAAAATGTGCCCTGTTTAATTACCGTCATTTATGGTAATTAATTTAATTTATGGTAATTAGATACAGCTTGGTGTGAATTTAGCATTTGTGGACATGTCTCGCATATAATAGTTTACTGTGGAAAAAAGTTACACTTCTTCGGAAACCACGTATTTATTTATTGGTATTTTTCGTAGAAACACCCGGTATCGTGTAGCGTTATAATGATAACTGTGCGTACGATCGTTTGTAAGTGCAACGAAATCATATTCTTTCGATTACACTTTGCACCTCAACCAACGTTGCGCAGAGCGAAACGGGCTGGGACAGCCCATTGGCGTCTGTCGCACACGCGCGCGTTGGCTAGAGACGCCGCTCGGCATAGCACGGTCCGTATGGCTATCGCCGTCTGGTGGCCGCCAGCGGAAGGCATCATTCTCCGTGCCACCGGAAAGCCCGCGGTCGGCACACTAGTAAGTATATTCTAGGCACTATAGTGCTGAGACCACCGAAGCGTTCACTGTCGGTGCGCGTTAGTGTCATAATGCAGTACTTCTCTTTTCTGCTCGTAGGCGGCGGCACCGCCCCGAGCAAGAGCGCGGGTACACGGAGGAGTGTTAGATATATAAGGCGCGTCTGTGTAGCTCTCTGCAAATGCGTTTGTGGCGCAATGGGTTAAACGCTCGGCGATCTATCGTCGCGGACCGAGAGGTCGTGGGTTCGATTTCCAAATTTTGCATGTTTGTGGAACTTTTTCTTCTGGTTTCTTTCTTTGTATTATGTTCTATGACGTATTTCCGTGACGGAAATACGTCAGTGAAGTCTTGGTGGACCCCGGCATAAAACACTTTCGTGTTAAAATTATTAAGTTGTTAACTAATTACCTTATGACACATATTCCAATTTACAAACTCTAGCCATGCAGTTGGCAAAGCGCATCCTCTTCGAACGAATTCTCAGGATGATACCCCTTTCGAAATAGTAATTCGCGAACTTTGCGGAGAAATGCATTGACTTTCCAGTTACTTTCTTCACAAAACGTCGTTTTATACATTTAAGCACAAAAGTGCTTTCGTGCGCCTCTCCAGCATCCATCTTCAGTAAACAGCTACACTGCACTAGATAATCCTTGCCGTCGCCTTCACCAGGCGCTCCGTCGACCGCGTCGGTCGCATCAACGTTAGTCCAAATTGTGGACATTGTGATGGGCGTGTACTATACGCGCGAATTTTCTGCCTTCTTGTCTTTACGGGAGAATAAAAAATGCTCATCTCTATAATTCTTTACGTTGTTTTGACCATTATAATCAGAAGAATTCGTTTTTGGTGCTTAGCATCGCACAATCGAACAACAGTGATTACAGAGCACATCTATGGATTTTTGTGAGTGACTAGATTGTAAACTTGTGTAAATATTGTAACGTTGTACCTCTCTGTCTGCCTGCTAATTATCTGTACCTTTCTCTACCACGTATTCTTGGGCAGGCTGCCACCCTAGTGTACATAGCTTTAGGTGCCCGTTAAAGAACCTGACGTGGTCAAAATTAATCCGGAGCCCCCCCCCCCCTTCAACAAGCCCCATAATAATTTCATGACTTGGCACGTAAAACCCAAGAACGCAATTTTATTGCCTCCCTCTTCGATAGTTTTTTTTATTCCCTGACGCCCTGCCCTTTTCGTCGTTGCGGTTGGTAGTGTATAGAGAAAACGACCATGACGTTTACTTTTTTTAACAGGATTACCCTACGGAAACGTCGACGAATGTTCACCAGGATGGTAAATCCAATTATCGGCAAGCTACTATTTGTGGCTATCGGTACAAGCATGTGGGTATGGATGCAGGCCTATGTCAAAGTTCAGATCGCCCTGTACGGAGAAAACGTTCTGAAACCTCACAATCGAACAGTGCCGGGCGAATTCTACAGCGATTCCTTCGGACGACACGAATACGCAAATCTCACGGTATGTAAATCCGCCTCTATATGCGTATCTCGCCGCTCTGTAAAACAGTTGCCACTGCCTACTCTAAGTGTGGACCTAATTTGAAACAGCAAATGTTGATAATACACGCTATACAGCACGGCTAAAATCTTTTGTTAGTATCTGTCAAAACTTCTGAAAGTTACGTTCTGTTAGTGCGCAGTCGAATAATTTATCCCATTAGCATAGATGTATGTGCAAAAAATTATTTATTGCATGTTTTCCTGAACATCAAAGACTCCAGACTGAGCGTATCATCAACAGAAGGCTTGAAGTTGGATTGCGTAGCTGAAGATGCGTTCTGCGGAACTACAAAATGTTGCAGTAGAGCTTTTCTAACAGGCATAGATAGTTGATTTTGGGATCATACCACAGTTAACCAATGTTCAATGGTAATTTCATGACAGTGACTCTAAGCCAATAGTTATATTAAGGCTCAATGCACACAAAGGCACGAGGATGCGGTGTCAGAAACCTAAAAAGATTGTTTTTATAGGAGATGCGACCTATGCTCGAGACGTTTACAGACGATACGCATAAATGAAATTCGGCAATAATTTCATGCATAAGTTCAGTAGCAACTTTCGAACAGCTTATCTTCCACTCATTTGATACTGCACTGGCGCCGATACAGTGGGAGAAAATCATTTCGAAATATTTACCGGTAACTTACGTTTACTGAGGGTTTGGTGATTTTAAGATGACTTTTTACAGGCGGAGAGTACTGGATGTTTTAATTTGTAAATTTACAGCGTAATCCTTCAAAACCGCTGTTCATATAATTTCGTACATGGCTTGGTTTTACGAGACATATGCATGAGTAACTTTATATGTTTGAGCGTTTGGACCCAAAGACTGAAAGTGCACCCACTGCAGACGAGGCATAGAAGCGTGTGTCCTGCGCATTTTATCTTGTTTTTCACATTGTGAAACAGCTTTGAGCACCATTAACCAGCCACCGAAGACTACACTTTGAATGGCTGCCACATTTTGTCTTCACAGGCGTATATTTGTAATAGGCGTGCGTCTGTTCATCTGATAGCACTGGCGTATCCAGTGAAGCGTGGGTGGGGGGGTTGAGTGGAAGCCCACATAACTCTCCCCCACCCCCTTTCCTGAGAGGTTATCCTTTTCTCGACTTTCTCGACTTTGCGAAATTATTTCGTCAATATAAAACAATGTCTGACTCCTGAATTGTTCTTGGAATAAATGAGTGCACAAGTATTGCTAATGTACCAGGTCATCGGTAGTTTTTAAGGACCCAGTATAACTTGATGCCCTAATTGCACAGCTTTTTGTACAAATACTTCCGGAGGATCAGTCGCAAATTAGGTTTGCAGCGTCATTTGTTGTGGTTACAGTGTTCACTGAGTGCTTTTCTTGCAGAATATTACCATGCATTACGTAACGAAAGGCTGTCATGACGAAGCTAGTGAGAACCGTACTGTTCTGGTTCTCTTACACGGATTTCTCGATTTTTGGTACATCTGGAACAGGCAGATACCAGTCCTCGGAGAAGATTTCTGGTATGTACGCCAGTGGCAAGGTGATGACCATGGTGAGATATTACATTTCTCCCGGAGAATATTAGCAGCTGTTGCTGTGTGCAAAGTGCTAGCTCACTTGTTACAGTGATAAGCTATATTTATCTACAATTCAGTGACATTCAAAGATTAGAGCGCACAGTGTAACGCAAATGAAGCTATCGTGCCGCCAATGGTTAATCGCCGCGGGCTTATCTATCCTCTATACGTGCTCGCCCTCCCACTTCCCGCACGCCTGTCAATCATCGCTGCTAATTTGCCAGCATGTGCGCGCGTTTTTTTTTTGTTTTGTCTTTAGTGCATTTATTACTGAGGCGTCCCACTGGTCCTCTGGAAGCTCGCGTCTGCAGTTAGCTCCTGGAAGAGGAAGGCACCCCGTCAGAGCTCGACAGCGCTGTGAAGTTTGTGTTAGAGACAATGTCATCTACGGTATGTCAAACCTGCAAGTGCGCGTTGTACACAAACTTTATTTCACCAAACCAAGATGGTGGATGTCGCGCTAGAATTGTAATAATTGCGACAACATGTAGGCTGCACGGTCATATCATTCCTATCACGCTCAGTTCCCTACGCCGTCTAAGCTTTCAAAACGCGTGTCTCAGCTTTAAAACTGCGACTTGGGCGAGCTGGTAAGGAAGGCTTCAACTTGAATTAAAACAGCGCGCACAAAAACCGGATGGATAGAGCAAGAGGCACACCACCAGCGCTGACTCGCAACTCAAGGGTTTATTGAATCATTCACACAAATATAAATACATACACATGACATGAGTTGCCGCAGCCTTCAGCTTTAAAATTGATACTAACGAGAACGCGACCGTGTTTTCTAGGGAAATGAGAGGTGTGGGAAGCTTTGCTTACGCAGTTTGGCAGATGGGCCTGTATAATATGCTACGGCATAGCTGCTTCTGTATATTAGTACGAAGTTTTCGGTTGTCCGCAATTGTATGGGGAGGGGGGGGGGGCATTTTGTAAGAGTCCACCTAGTGGACTGTCCATTTCGGCCGCTGCTGATTGGCTGCAGCAGAACGACTGAGGAGGAGAAAGGTGCCCATAGCCAGTCTCCTTCTCAGTCGTGCAGCTGCAGCCAATCAGAAAGAGCCGAAATGGACAGTCCACTAAGTGGACTCTTACAGAATAACCGCCCCCCCCCCCCTGCCCTTTGTAGAATACTGGGTTATCATATAAGTGAACGTGAGTAGCACGTGAGTAGCGCTACGTAGTGGTGCGCAGTATAATCGCGTTGAGGACACAGGGCTACAATGGTACCAACCAAAAATATTCGACTGAGCTGATCTCGCGAAGTGCTGGCAGCGGCTTAATGACTAAAATGCAGCCTTTACTTGTGAAAGTATCCTTTGCGTCATCCTTGGCACTGCGCAGCAAGTAGGCAAGTAGGTAGGTATAGGCAGCTAGGTAGGTTCCTGTCTCACCTCAATTTACTAAAAAAACAAATTAATCTGTGACCGACGGTAGAATATAACCTTGTTGAGCACAACATGATGATGATGATGATGCCTCAAGACTTGGCATAACCCACTGAGGGGGATAGGCCACGAACCGGGTGGTATTATGATGGAAATTTGAAATAAATTAATTTATAAATACATAACTGTAAGAATAAAAATAATTGACTAATTGAAAATGAGAATTAAAGCAATAATAAAAGAATTAAGTAGTCTATACTAAGTTAGTCAGCCTTGCCTGAATAGGAATAGTAATATGAATTTAATAATAAATTAAATACAGCAAAGGAAGTATGTAGATATTGAATAATAATAATAAGAATATAATTCTGGTTTTATGACTTCACTTTTTGAATTTGCTAAAGCTATAATTTATTGAAGGATAAATAAAGTAATCAGGTAACAATGGGAAAATATTAATAAGGCAATCTTTTTCTGTCACATAAAAAGTTATAAATGGCTCGGCAAACATTCCCGTGGCCATATCCTAACACCGTGGCTCCAAGTGAGAGTAAAACTGAACTGCTTAACGGCAGTCCTAGATTACGAAGTGGGATTTCTAAACATCGTTGTCGATGATTAGAAAACCGCCGACAGGATAATGAAAAGTGATCGATAGATTCTGATTCATTGCAGAGGTAGCATAATGGTGATGCCGCCAGACCACATCTGTGCAAGTAAAAATTTAGTTGTGGAATACGGCAACGCAGTCTTGTAAATGTTACTTCGAATTGCCGGTTGGGACACCACTGTCGATTCCAAGAATAATTTAGATGTATAAAGTCTGTTGATTTTGCTAGTGCGAGACTTTTCTTGTCTTCAGTCAAAGAAAACTGCCTATGTCTGGCTGCAGTGATATACGCAGTTGCCGGCAGCAGCCAAGTGCACTAACCATTATACCACGATTTCTTCTTTCTCTGTTGATTATTACACGATCGCACGTATTGCCCGGAAACTTCTCTCGTTCCAAAGCCAGTCGGCTCTTCGAAACACTTCCTCGTCTGCTTTCCTTGTGAGGGTTCAGAAGCATCGTTTTCCAACTGTACTATCTCCGGGACCAGCCCGCATTGATCAGTACTTTTATCGTAGCACGCTATCTAGAAAGTGAGACGTCCAACCTGACTTCATGAATCGCCCAAGTTAATCAGCGCTTAAAATTTATTAGCCACAGTACCGAAATAATCGTCGTTTTACATACGCCACATCGCATAGCCGGTTGCATAAGACGTAGTCGCTGATGACGCCACACTCTGAGCTTTCCTTCTTCACGCTCACGCAGAACTATGTAGAAAGCAACAATTGTCTTATAAACTCGCGTTGAGTGGCCGGCGTAGAAATCGTGCTGTTGCCGTCATGCTATCGTGATCAACGTGGTCGTCGTCATGCTTCTTTCGTCACAGACAAGTACGCTCACGAACCACACACACAACTGCAATTTACAAGAACTTTGGTCCACCTAGTATCACTCTGCGGAAGTCCAAACAATGCTAGATAGCCAGGTACCTGTAAAATGTTTTGCAAACCATTGACTCCTACAGTGCATGGTAGTAACGTGTTAGGCCGACTTTCTTAAGATATAAAGTGCGAAGTCGATGGCTTCGAGGAGAGCTGGCTTGCGGTGGCAGTGTGCCTAATTTGCGCTCGCACTACTTTCTTGTCTTCCTCAATGGCCACTGTGCACGTCTGCGGAAACCTGGTATTCTGTAAAGCTTGAAACGTGTACAGACAAGCTGGAACTCGCCAGTGCGGGCATATAGTAGAGCGCATATAGTAGAGTATTATTGTAGGACAAACACCATACCTTAACAAGCGCGAACGTTCGCCTGAGCACAGCGTGCCTTTTCGTTACTCTAGCTGATGGGCGCATACATATAGTTCAGTATAAGGTAGACAAAAGCCAACTTTTTATTGCCACAATTATTCGGACACTCCAGGTGAATTGCCACTGTCGGCGTCGCCGTCAGGTTCCGCATAAAGTCCAAGTACGATCACATCGCTGCCGCACGCCGTTTGCTGTAGGTGCCAGGGAAAACATGCAATGTGGAGCCTTGAAAGATGATGGCTTGGTGCGGCGGTGTCCTCTCGCATGCGCAAGGCAGGTAGGCGGGGAGGGTGAATGCCGACGTTTCGCGCCCAATAGGAGTGGGGTCGCTCCTAATTAAACTAACCAACTAAGTAAGGTAGCACGCGCTAGGAGTGGGGAAGGGAGGTGAGAGAGGGGCCGGGCAGTGCCAGTATCCGCATGTATACTCCGGCCGTGGCTCCGCATGGCGCGGCTGATCGCGGCCGTGCGCTTCCTTTGTTGGAGGTAATCCACGGTGGGTTCGAAGGCTATACCGAGCCTAGGTAGCTGATGGATTGGTGTACGCTGTGTTCTCGTGCGCCTAGTTGGCGCTTAAGCGAGAGACTGCACGAATGGGAATTCCCTCGCCGCTGCTGCCGCTCTTCATCGCGCCAGCGTTCTGACAGCGTGTGTGTCCGCGGTAATCGAGTGAGATGCGTTCATATTTGCCTCTGCGCTAGTGACATCGTGCTTGTTATTTAGTTAGTAACCGAATGGTTACAGCAGTTTCACAGCTGATAAAACTGCCAACCTTACTGCGCAAAGCTGTGTAATAACTTGCTATAGAAACTAGTTTTTCACCTTTTGGGTGATACTGCGACATTTTACTCGGTTATACATACAAGAAAGGATGCATCTGGCATCAGCGTCTACAAGCGAAGCAGTGCTCATTTAACTGTAAGATTAGATTTACAAGCACAACTGTTCCCAGCAGACACTAGGAAAAGAGGCAGTAAGTGTTCTCCCTCCCTACTTGTTCCCACACTTTATTCACAGCGTTGTGGCGCCAGATCTACGTGGCTACGGCAACACTACACGGCCGATGGACAGCGCGCAATACCTTATGGTCAACCTCATTGAGGATGTAAAAGAACTACTCGATAAAATAAGTAAGTAGCAGCTTTATGCTTGTTTGTATGAGCACTATGCAAGACGTCGACAGCGAATTTCAGCGAATGTATATGCCGGTTTAGAGCTTACTAAAAAACGATTTCAACATGGGATTGAGATTTTCAAAAACTGAATACGAATGAAAATTAATATGGATGTAAAATTCTGCATGTAAGGAGGGACAGTTGCGATCAGCGGTCATTCGTTAGATCAAAGCTGTGCACCTAGCAGCCTAGCTGTTAAGTGCAACCTATCAGATCACTAATCTAATAATAGTTCACTCAGATGCTCGTGACAGCGTTGTCTTTCAGCTGGCTATACTTTTGATAACCATGTTGAGAAAGTCGTGGAGATTCGGATTTTCATCCTTCACAGGCTTTCTTCGGACTTCGGGAAAAAGAACTACATTAAAGAACGTAACGGAAACAACTTAATTCGGCGTTTCCTAGTGCACCCTACAACTTTTTAAATATGTCTCATACCATATAATGAATATTTAAAAGTTTGCATACCTAAACTTAAACAAAAACCAAAGTAATTGCACTTAAAAAAGCAGGGTGAATAACTCAAGATGACTACGCGCAATGTACCGCTGGTCTTATTTATTTAAGAAGTACCTATCTGCTTTACAGTTTAAATCTAATGTCTTGAAACATTCAATAGACTACGCTTTTCAAATACATTTTTAGCGGTCAGCTGGTTCAGCTCAAAGCGCAGATGGCGCTGCGATACAAGCCTTCACTGCCTACCGGCACCTCGTGAATTTCACGTTACAAAATAGAAGGTTTGAAATTTGTTTGAAGTAAGGGTCGTATTGGGGGCACTGGCGTTCTGTCGACGCCTGAGTATTGCGCCTGGCCCTGGATTAACGCCGACAATACTAGGATTAGCATTGAAGGAAAGTCGTAACACACCGTGTGGCCAAATTCTTCATTACTTTGCAGCCGACTTCTTTATTATTTTGTTACCGATATCTTCACTTCTATGTACATCAACGCTCCTCTCTCACTGAATTCCTTGGTACCATTCAGTTCCCTTCACTTATTTCTCCATGCTCAGTTGCTTTCGATAACTCTTGGCTTGCTTGTCTATCCGGGCACCTGCCCAACAGCACACACAGATTCTTGATCACTGGCCAAGAATGTTCACATACCTAGAGTCACACATTATGTTGCACATAACCAATGGCCCAGGTTATCTATTTGGGCACATACCCAGTGGCATACCCTCAGCTGCACATTTACCGTGACCCAGGTTGTCTGTTCTTGCACGTAGTCATTGGCAGATGCCCACTTGCACATAAGCATTGGCACAAGGTGTCCGTCCCCAGGTTGTATTGTATATTCGGACACATATCCTTTGGCGCCTACCCAGTCACACATTCCCTGTGGCCCAATTTCGTACGAAAAAGTTCAGACACGAACAAACATATCCAAAAGTGAGTGAAGCTCCTAAAGAATGCTAATCGTATTAAAAGCAGGCGTACTGTATAGCACAGTTTATCACACATTGATGATCTCCGGCACACACTCCTGTCATAATCTGGCAGACAAGGGGAAAATACCCGCGTCCACGTGTCATGCACCCGCACTAAGCACTGCACGGCTGCACCACGCCAAAAACCGACGGCGGTGGTATTTTCACAACCAAGGACACTGCGCGTGAGCCGGTGAAGTCTGGCTTTGACAGCACCGGTGTTGTATGATGTGCCCCGGAAGGGGCCTATAGTTGAACGTCGAGATTGCCTGCATCGTGCAGTAGTGTGAAAATACCCTGCATTGTGATGCGCTTTCAGACCACATGGACACAATACATGGAAGCGGCAGAAGCCGGAACACTGTCGAAAAATCCATGTTAACCTACGTTGCTAATCTCGAAGACATTACTGAGATTTATTCACAAAGATATGATATAGAATCGAAGACACTAAACAGCCACCCGCACGAGGAAGTTAAATTGGTATATCTAGGGATGTCCTCTATAGGCGTGTTCAAAAGACAGAGGTTACTAGTAAGTGGGTCGGCGAAGGCGTGACAAGGTCAATGAAGCCTGGTAAGCAAAAGTTCATAAATGTATATGAGCGGATTTGGTAGGTTATGCAAGCGGGCGCATGGCACTAGAAGTGCTTCGCGCAGGTATTGGCAGGCATTTACTGTGGACTGCGAAAGTGGGACATTCAGTTGCTCCTAATTTTACATATGACAGTACTAAATTTTACAGCCTACACACTGCCGCAACACGTTTAATGGCTTTTACGAAATTGACAGCAGAGTTCGTTATTCGATATCAAATGCATAAATGGCAAGCTGGCTAGGCATCATAGATTGTTTATGGTGCAAATAACGTTTCCAGCGAAGCTGACTTAGCGATGTTACTTACAATCTGTACTTATAAAAGATTGTTTTTCTTTGTGTTTGTGTTGTAGACCCTGGTCACAAGAGAAGAGTTGTCCTTGTGGGACACGACTGGGGAGGCATGATCGCCTTTTGCTTCGCAACGGTGTACGAAAAGATGATCGACAAAATGGTAATCATCAACGGCATGCATCCCTTGGCTTTCTCGAAGCAGTTGTTCCGAAGCCTCAGTCAGATGAGGAAGTCCTGGTAAGAACAAGTTTCGTTTGTGCGAACTGCTCAAAACATGAAAACACGATCAATCATCAATTTGTATATTGCGGAACTCTTCTATCTACTGTGTAATTCATGATTTCCTATTTACTGCAGAAGACACTTTATCATTCTGATTCGGATGGTTTCGAATTGAAGGTGTGCACCTGGAATAACTGGAATAATCTATAATTACTTGAAACAGCTGTTGGTAGGCTAAGGACTATTTCGAATTTGTGAAACACGTACCATGTTTCATTAGTCAAGGTATTTATCGGCGACAGCATATCTACGTGGATTTTTTTTATTTCACACAAGACTATAGGAGCAGGTGGAGGATGTTCTAGGTGGATCTAGCCTTGCAATGCGGGACGGCAATTTCTCCGCCCAAGCGCCTCTTTTCAAAAAAGTTCGTTACCGTTCCGAAGTGCAGCACGAGACGGGTGGACAAGATTACGCACGCAGCGAAACGGAACAGGACACAAGCCCACAGCCAGTAATCCATGCCACGAACAATGCCTCATCGGGCCGTCCAACCCCCCACAAAAGCCCTGAAATGAACCTGCCAATTAGTACAAATCATTGTCTAAGTCTGCATCACTAAAAAACTACAATAGGAGTCGGGACACTTCCTTCCTGAATGTCCGCGACCTACGAGGAGGCACGATGTCGTTCACACCAGCATGTGGCGAGCCTAGACGCTGGAGTGCGTCAAACTAGAAATTGCGTTTTGTAACAAGTTTCAGCTTAGTTTGAGCTCTGCTAGTCTAAACGCGTCTACGCAAATGTGAGCTTTAGAAATATCTATGGCTACAAGGCAAGCACGAGTATTCACTCAAATAGAGCATCCATATCACTGAAAGTTACTGATATCGCTTAATGTTACTGAATATGTGTTACTGATCATTAGTACAAGTGGGTAAACTTCAATGAGAAGAAATAAGTATGGTAGCTGGTAAATCAGTGAGACGAATCTGATAGTGCAGTGAATGGCCAGCAATGTGGGACATTCGGCAGCAACACACCTGGCGCCCTGTCTTGATGGTGGTCCGTTCCGCAATGTGTAACTGAATGGACAGCGGAACTGAAAAATCGACGCCATACAGTAAACGAGATAATCGATCGGGATTTTATATATTTAATCACAACACACTCGGGAGCATATTCGGCATTTTAAGCTATATGGCAATGAAACTTTAGGCCCCTAAGCAGTTTGTAAAGTGATGGTTTGACCCATTGAAACAATGAAGCTTCCCAGGACCCTATATAAAATTTCATTAACATACAGCTGAGATTTGCAGGAGGTGTTCCGAAATGCGTCATTTTTTCATGTGAATCAAATCCTATGTGATATCCATGTTTTCCAGGAAAGTAGATATTTTTTTTATTTCGAATGCCCATTCAATTACGCAGCGCCAAGCAAACGATCATGTTTGCCACGTGGCGTCTCGTGGGCTTCGTGACACCACATATCTGGGGATGCATTCAACAAAGATACAAATATCCCAGCGAGGAAATGCTATAACTCAACTGTTTGAAGTACGGAGCACTTTAGGAACCTGGGCTATTGGCGTCTAATGTGTTATGTCGTCACGCTCGGAAAACCCAAGCGCAAAACAGAGCCAAAACATGCCCATAACAGCACGAAATTGAATAAAATAAACTAACTAGATTCAGAATAATAGAAAATACAGAGATACTCATGAATAATTCGCATTAATTAACAGAAATTTGTTAAAATCACTTCCAACACGCCCGTCTGCTCCGCACTTCCATAGCTTTCACGTTGAGTGTAACTGCTTCTTCGGCTCCATGCGAGCGGACAATTTTTTTTTAGATGTGAAGCATCTTATGCTCGGGGCTAGGTCACTCCCTCTCTCCCTCGCTCCATCCATCCGCCGTGCGTCCTCACCCCTACTGCGCATGCGCGTCCTCCTCCCCCTCCTCTCCTTGTCTCATCTCCTCTCCTTGCGGCATTCATGCGCATCCTTCTCCCCCTCCTCTCCGATGCTCCTCTCTTCTCCGGATTGCGCAACCAATGGCAACACCTGCGGCTCCGCGCGCGATAATGCGGAGCGACTTAGGTTAGAGGCGCCACGGTAGGCGCCCCAGAGGCACCGGCAACAGTCACCAACGCCGCGCGCGTTCGGTGCGAACGCGGGAAAAACGCCGACGGCGTCGAAAACAGTTCTGCGCGTTGCAGGTGCTGCTGCATGTCCAGGTTTATACAGCTGATAAAACTACCTTGAGTCGACCCCATGGCTGCTTCGCATACTACTCAGGGTTCTCCTACGGGAAGTTGGTGTAATATTTTTTATTGCGATTAAGACATGCCGTTAAGGCATAATTCTTGATGTGTGTATGTGTATTATATGTGTGCTGTGAGGCCTGTATTGGGTATGAATTGAAGCAGTGTTTTGTACAATCTGTTATCGTGTATCCCGCGTATCATGTATCATAGCTGGTTGTCACACTGTAGCGGCTTGCAGTAGAAGATGCGAGCGTTCCGATTGTAAACCAGTACATGTCCATATTAGGTGGTATGCATCTTCCATCACAGGGACGGAGCAGTATAGACACGTAGCACCCTGTAGTAAATGCGACCAGTTCCACCTTGAGATCACAGCCGGTGTGAGGGCCACCCCGTCCCAATGCCTCCTAAGCACAACTTCATCCGCCTTAGTAAGGGGAAGGGGGAGGGAGCAGACAATAGGTGGGATAAGAGCGCGTGTGCCCTGCCGGAGAAAATTTTTACGGGCTCGGAGCGGACAATCTGTCTCGTGCGGCACGTTGAAAACGGAGTGAAGTGTGGCGCGACTGCCTTGCTAATCTGGAGATCGCGAGGCAGCGCGTGGGCGACGCGTGGGCCCGATTCACAGCAGCCGCCGCAGACAGACCTTCCAAACGACGCGCACAACTCTGCATGCATTTCCCATGTACTGCTGCACGCCTTTCTCCGAGGCATTGCACATGTCGGTCACCAACCTTGTTTGACTAAGATTCTTCGCACAGCGTATTGTTTCACGAGATACCTAAGCGTTAAGCTACCTGGTCGTTAATTAGTGAAGGCTCACCTTGGTTTCTTTAGGTTACTATTTAATTTTCATTCGTTTAGTTGTGTATAATGAGTCCAGTGTTACACCAAAGACGCATGCATTTTGTCAACGTTTGTAGGCAAGCAGGCATGAAAGCATAAAATATACTGTTGTACTGCCTGAATTTGTCATTGACGCAAGGCAACTAATGTTCTTTGTGGCAGCTATACTTATTTGCTTAGAGTTTACATATCTTTAACTCTTTACGTCCTGTGTTACTTCTGAAAAAAAAACATTTCTGAAGTACCACATTTTCCTATGTGCTTCATTAGATCCGCAGGTTATGTAAATGTTCAAGATACTCGGAATAATATATTTAATTTCCGAACACCCAAGAAAATGTGTTTAATTCTTGAGAAAGTTGTCTTCATTACACTGCTTAAAGTTGACTTTTTCAGCTCCAGTATGGTAAACATATATATATATATATATATATATAGTTTGATAATAATGTGTTTCCCTAGATGGAGCCGGCGGGGCACTCCCACCATATGTGGCAGCCAGGGCTTAAAGTCTCCCTTCAGTAGAGGAGGGGGGGGGGCTGCTTAACATATAATTTCTCTAAGTGTGGGACGAAATACATGGGCGTTCTCGTTACTTTTGTGCTTCAATGTAGAACACAGCATTTAGGTACAAACGTGGCACAATATGCATTTTTACGCGAGTTTGATGGCGCATATCTCCAAACTGGTGCCATTCTAGAAATTCATTCCAGGTGGATACGCCTGGCAAGCTCACCGGCTACAATTCTTAAATTGAAATATGTGTCGTGAAGTAATTAACTAAGTAGTTATTAGTGAATTTATGTTTATTAGTTTAATCTGTGTTTCAATTTCGTGTGCTTCCAATGTCCGCCTCATCGAATAAACCAGTTCCATGATAAGAATTATGCTACCTGCCACAAGCGAGTTCTAAAAATTCCGTAAAACTTAAAAATCAACACCCGGTATGTGGCTTGAAGGGCGAAGAAAAATTTCGTTACCCGTTTTTATTGGCTGGAAATAATTCATAGTAATTAAATACACAAAACTTCAAAGAGTTGCAATTAAACGTTATACTGACAACTGCGTATAACAGGGGCGAGTCAAGTATTATCGTCATTTCATTATCGAAAGGCAGTCACCTTCCACGGTTAAGTTCTTGTGAAGACATATTTGGACTGATGTTATTTTTGCAGGTTCATGATTCCTTTCCGCCAACCGATTGTTCCCGAGCAGTACCTGATGTTACACGACCTCATGTTTTTTGATAAGGTGCACAAGTCTTTCACCAAGGAGGAGAAAAATGCCCACAAGTATGTGTTTTCGCAGCAAGGTATGACATTCTCTTGCTATCATACATGTCATGCAGAATGAAGCGTGTAAAGAATTATGGAAGTGTTTGCTCCGCCATTGTATGACTTCCCCTTCTTTACTGCCCCCCCCCCCTCATTCTTGCTCGTCTTCTTCCCCATCACATGAAGGCTCCGTTTGGTTTTATCCAGACTCTTCACACCCTACACGGCTTTGATTTGTCACCCCTCCCCGGCTAATACGGAAGCGCATTCGCCTACGGCGCTTCGTCAAATATTCTTCTCTGGCGCCTCATACTAAATGGCTTTCAAAATGTCCTATTCATTTATCGTTTTGATAAAGCGATGAACGGTGACTTGGAGCATTAAGACCTTTTATGTACAAAGGTCAAATGCCTTTGTCCACTAACTGCTTAGTTGAAGGTGTCAGTCCATTTCTTGTGATTATCCGAATCGGCGGACACAAAAACCAAGAACTTTCCTATCCTTGGACGACGGACAACAACGTGAGAAGCAGGAGCCCATGTGAAGCGCGTCTCCACTCTGTGGCCCCCTGGCGGCGTTTCCAAGCCTCCGGGGGAACCATGCAGATCACATGAGAGAGAGAGAGACAACGAGACGCTGTTCCAGCACCGGAGCTCGATCTCAACTGATGTTTTTTTTTTTCGGTCCCCAGCGCCAACCAAGCTCCCGCGTCACTTCTGGAATCACCTGACGTCATCTTTCCTACGGCGATCGCGTCGATGTCGCTGGCGCTACATAGCTCCCCCTCTATAGAGCAGCATCATCTACGAACGATATCAGCACCTCAATTAAACTCGGCGGGCTGAAGTAGCGTAAGCAGCGACCAGAAAGGAGACATCTGGGGCTAAATTGAGGGATGCGACTGTGGGAGCCGCCTCGCAGTAGGCTGGCTTCAGCGGGTCAAGTGCGATGGTGCCAGTTTTGCCATGAATGTCCACGGTATAGGTGGACTCGCGTCTCTCCAGTACGAGAACCAGTCCGACGTAGTGCGGGTGGAGAGCAGGCTGAATGGGTCCATGGCGCACGAAGACATGGGTTGCGTTGGCAAGGTCAGTTGAAATGTAACGTGTGAATGCTGGAAATGGACGCGGCGGACAGCGTTTTAGATCACGGACGAGGTCGCGAAGATAGTGCACATATTCGTGACTAGACAGAGCAGCCGTACGTGGTTGGGGTGAGAAGTCGTCCGGCAGACAGAGTGGAGTACCACAGAAGAGCTCCACGCTCAAGCACTTGTAGCAACCTTTCTCCTCGTTCCCGTCGACATCGCCGACCTCCATCTCGTCAACGCGGGCCATCCAGCGAGCGCCAGAGCTACAGTGCAGCAGACCAGTCAGCCATCTGCTGGTATCACCGCCGTTCTGGTGTGCAAGAACGTCGCGGCCTTCTTCCTTGCACTTGGTCTGAAAACCGGCTGGCCGACCGGGAACGGCGACGAGCGGTCACGAGCCCACACCATGTCGCATCTTCTACAGCTGCACAGGTCAGCATTTCGCCTGCTACACGAGTGGATCGCGCAGCTGCTCCCATTCTGTATTTGCAAGCCGTGAATGGAACTCGAATTCCGGTATTTCGACAACGCTCGCTCGCACTTAACCTGAGCCTGAAAAGGGCATTCCGATGGTTGTTCGTGGTTGGAGACATCACGTCCGGGTGACCAACTGATGTTTTTATTGCGATAGCAATTAAATGGGTACTGCAAGCGGATTTCAGCCGTCGGCGTCGCCGTATGCTGTATATGCGAGTGAAAGTGCGCGAGGGCGCGTTTTCACGGAGCCCGAACGCACGGCGGAGAGCAAACGCGATGTCTTCCGTCGTGCGAAGGGCCGTGGGGGCATGTGAGGGAGGGTGGAGAGGTCCCGTTTAGCTGCGGTACCAACTGCGCAACTTGCGACCGGGCGCAAGGGGAACTGGCGACTCAATCTCCCACGCGAACAAAGGAAAGCGGGAAGGCAGCGCGGGAGCGAGGGGGTGCGGCTTCTACTCTGCCAGCAACTGCGTATTTGTACATTGCGCGGCTGCGTGCTATCGCGCGCTCCGTATCTTGAAAGAGACCTCCACATGGCTCTTACCTTTGTATGCGCGCCGCTCAGTTTCCGTTCAAGCGATAGACCACAAGAACCTTCGCTCGCTTCCGCAACCACGCTAGCTCACGCCAACGTTTTGAGAGTGGTTGTCTGCAGTCATTGAGTGTAAGCTATTCATGCTTGCTTGTGCGCGCTGACACCATGCTTGTTAATTCAGTTAGTAAGCGAATGTGTCCAAGTTAATGCAGCCGATAAAACTACTATCCCTACTCTGTATACCTCTCTGCTAAATTGCTATCCCAAAAAGGTTCACTGCACGCGAGAAGTTCGGCCAGGAGCACCGACGGGAGTGAGAATCGTGCAGGCTAGGCCGATGAATATAGGGGTGAACACAAAGACAAGCACAGACATACACAGTCACAGACAAACACAGTACACAGACATAAACAGTTCATGTCTGTGTATGTCTTTGTTTTCACCCTTATATTACCCGCCTAGCCTCCACGGTTGTCACTCCCGTTGTTGCTCCTTGCTATCGCAATTGATGCTTCGCCTTTCGAGCGAAACTACGACGTTTTTTTTAATGCTTCTTCGGTTCCCAATGCCAAACAAAGCCGCTATTCTGGACATTCCGCCATTTTCTTCGAGGTGTGACGTAGGCGCGACGCTTACAAAATGGCGCTAATGGCCCCGTTTTGCTTTCGTAACGTGACGCACATTTGACGTTTCACCTAAGAAACTGTAATGTAGGCATTTAACCTAGCATTCTTGATAAATCGAAACAGTTTTCCTCCCCAGTAAAAATAAAGCATCTAGCTCAAAGCGTACGATTATTCCATCAAAATCGTTTCTCGCTTCCGTCGTCTGCATGCGGACAGGCTGTCGTCTGCTTGATTAGCTAGGATGCGTGTCGTCTGGAAATGGAATGAGTCATCGTATATTGGTGCCCACGCGCTTGCTTTCTACCTTGAGACAACATACGTGACCTACTAGTGATGATCAGCGCACGCTCGAGGCGGCGTTATCGCTATCTCGTGATCCGTAAGTGACTCAACCCAAGTCGTCTGGCTGAGAAGCGGCCGAATATCATCGATAGCGTTGTGCGCGCCACAGGTATCCGCTTGAGCGAAGCAAACGCCGGCACTGCCATCTCTTGTGCACTTCGCTGCTTACTCGCACCGCGAGAGGAACCTTCAAGGCGCTGTCTTGCGTACATGTCTTTTTGTAAATTAAAAAGTCACCGTTGTCATAGCCTTTCATGACGCAAAAAGTCATTAATATTGATTACAATACAAACGCAATAGTGAAAAGTGTGAAATGTCGCAGAAAGTTTGCTAGTTTCAACCAATATTATTTCAAATAAACGTGTTTTAATAAAAATGATGGTGCAAAACACAAATGCCAACACCACCCGAGAGCGATGCAAATGCTATGAACACGCGTTGTGAACAAAAGATTTTTATGGCCCGAAATGACAGGGAAAATGCGGCGATACGCATGCCTCTCCACTGCCGTTGCATATGGGCCGCTCATTACCATAATT